>NC_050198.1:73252417-73852417 GCF_004126475.2 Phyllostomus discolor
AAGCAAGCAACCCATTAAGTGGATATAACCCTTTTAAACATTTATGCACTCCACATGAGAACACCTAAATATGTAACACAAATCTTCAGAGACAGAAAGGGAGAAATACACACATAGACTAATGGAACACAGTCACAGTAAGGGATTTTGAACACTCTATTAACATCAATGGCTAGATCTTCCAGACAGAAAATCAACAGGAAAACAATGACCTTCATGATACACTAAATCCAATGTATTTAATCATTATCTTCACAGTATTTCAACACAAAGTAGAATATACATTCTTTTCAAGTGCACATTGAACATTTTCTAAAATAGACCACATGTTAGTACACAAAACAAGTCTTGATAAATTTAAAAAGATTGAAAATACATCAACCATCTTATCCGATCATAATTGTATGACATTATAAATCAATAACAAGAGAAAAACTGGAATACACAGAAAGGTATGGATTCTAAATAACTTGTTACTAAACATTGATAGTTTAACAATCAAATCAAAGAAGAAGCAAAAAAAATGCCTTTATATCATGTATTGTGAACCCTTCTATTTTGTTCTTCTTTCTCAAAATTTCTGAGGCTCTTCAGGGTTGTTTATTGTCCCATATAAATGTATGAAATATTTGTTCTATGTCTACGAAGTATGCCATTGGTATTTTGATATGGATTGCATTGAATCTATAGATTACTTTGGGTAGTATGGACATTTTGTTGATGTTAATTCTTCCAATCCATGGATACAGTATGTGCTTCCATTTATTTGTGTCTTCCTTAATTTCTTTCTTCAGTGTTGTGTAGTTTCTGAGTACAGGTCTTTTACTCTCTTGGTTAAGTTTATTCTTAAATATTTTCTTTTTCTATTTTTTATAATAAATGGGATATTTCTCCTAATTTCTGTTTCTGATATTTCATTGTTTGTGTACATTGCCCTTGAATTGTGAATGCTGATATTGTATCCCACCACTTTGCCAAATTCATTTATTAGGGTGAGTAGTTTTTTGGTGGAGTCTATAGGGTTTTCTACATACACTATCATGTGATATGCAAACAGTGATAGGTTTACTCCTCCTTCTTTTCAATTTGGATGCCTTTTATTTCTTTTTTCTGTCTGATCACTCTGGCTAGAACTTCCAATATTATGTTGAACCTAAAAATCAAAAACAAACTAAGCAAAGAATGAGAACAAGAACAGAATCACAGAAATGGAGATCACAGGGAGGGTTATTAGTGGAGAGAGGGAGAGCAAGAAGGGGAAGGAAGGTACAGGGAATAAGAAGCATAATTGGTAGGCATAAAAGAGATGGGGGCAGGTTAAGAATAGTATAGGAAACAGAGAAGTCAAAGAACATATATGCACAACCTATGGACATGAATGAAGAGGGGGGGGGAATGTTGGAGGGTGAAGGTGTGCAGGGCAAAAGGGAGATAAAGGAAAAAAAACTGGGCAACTGTAGGAGCATAATCAATAAAATATACTTAAAAATAAAAATAAAATAAAATTGTACAAAACACATGAATGTGTTTCCAAGTTCTCTTACTCTGTTTCTCTTTACCTATAACAAATACCACATATTCTTTCTTTGATTTTTGATTTGTTTATTTTTGGAAAGAAGGGAAGGGAGGAAGGAGAGGGAAACAAATGTGTGGTTGACTCTCGTGGGCCCCCTACTGGAGACCTGGTCTGAAACCCAGGCATGTGCCCTGACTGGGAATTGAACCAGCTTCCCTTTGTTTTGCAAGCCAGCACTCAATCCATTGAGCCACACCAACCAGGGCCCAAATACCACATATTCTTAATTACAACAGTTTGATATTAAACTCTGATATTGGTAACACAAATGTCCTCTTCTTGTTTTCTTAAAACATTATACTTATAAATTTTAAAATCATCTTATTAAATTTATAGAAACAACTGTTAGAATTTTTATTTAAATATACTGAATATACAGTTCAGTCTTAAAGGAATGTGCCACATTTACTACAAAAATGCTATTTTATGTAAGTACAGTATATTTCCCACTAATATATCTTAACATTTAGTATGTTAAAACTATTTCTTTTTAATGGTGTTTAAGTGCAGTTGTCTCCACTTTCACCCCACCAGTCTCTCCCACCATACCTAATCGAATATCCCACCCTCTCTCCTAAAATGATTTCTTTTTGTGTGTGATTTATGAATTTATTGTTTTAGGCACAATAATTCCAAGTGTAATTCATCATTTTGAATAGCAGTGACACTTCTGTTTACGGGGTCAGGAAATTTTTAAAAGTATTTATTTATTTACTTAGTTGTTATTGATGTTCAAGTACAGTTATCTCCATTTTCCCTCCACCACTCCCCCATGCCCCACCCATCCCCACCCCCCTACTCTTAATCCTTCCCCACTTTGGCTTTGTCCATGTGTCCTTTATACATGTTCCTTGATGGCCCTTCTCATTTTCCCCATTATTCCTTCTCCCTCCCTTCAGGTTACTATCAGTTTGTTCTTTATTTCAACATCTTTGGTTATATTTTGCTTTTTTGCTTATTTTGTTGATTAGGTTCTGCTTATAGGTGAGATCATATTGTATTTGTCTTTCACTGCCTGGTTTATTTCACTTAGCATAATGCTCTCCAGTTCTATCAATGCTGTTGCAAAGGGTAGGAGCTCCTTTTTCTTTCTGCTGCATAGTATTCCATTGTGTAAATATACTGTAGTTTTTCTTTTTTATATATTATTTTATTGTTGTTCAATTACAATTGTCTGTAGGTTTTCAATCCACTCATTTACTGGTAGGCACGTAGGTTGCTTCCAGCACTTGGCTATTGTAAATTGTACTTCTATGAACATTGTGGTGCATAGGTTATTTTGAATTGGTGTTTCAGGATTCTTAGGGCATAATCCCAGCAGTGGAATTGCCAGATGAAATGGCAGTTCCATTTTTAGCTTAAAACTGTTTCTTAAGACTACTTAACAATGTTTCCCTTAGTAATTATGCACATCTTTTGTTGGATTTTCCCCAGATACTTTATAGTCTGAGATACTATTATAAATATATTTTATTTTTAATTACATTTTAGTTGTTTTTGTTTTTGAATCAATTATAGTAGTGTGTATGCTCTAATCAAAGCTGTCCAGATTTAAATACATATTGGCCAAATAATTGTTCATAATAGATTTTTCATTTTTATCAGTTTTTTTGTAGTTAAAAATTTCATTGCAATATTTATGTTGCTTATCAATTATTTTTGGTCATTTCTGCTATCATCCTGTCTATTTTTTAAAGTATTTTAAGAACTTACTTTGGCCCTGTCCAGGTAAGGTAGCTCAGTTGTTTAGAGGCCATCCAAATATGTCAAGGTTGCAGGTTGGATCCCTGGACAGGGCACATACAAGAATCAACCAATGAATGCATAAATAAATGGAACAACAAATTAGTGCCTTTCTCTCTCTCTCTCTAACTCTCCTCTCAAATTAATAAGTAAAAATTTAAAAAATAACCTACTTTAGTTTGGCTAAGATATATTATAAATAATTAGAGTAAATATCACATAATTTCAAACTTACCTGAAAAAAACTATGGAATTTTGTATTCCTGCTTTGTTTTCTTATGTTTTAAATATCTTTCTAAACATGATATCTTCCTACTAGTATTACCTAATGTACATTTATGACATCTACATCATTACATTTATGACAATGTTATCATTAACAGTAGTGGATATACATTCATTTTTAAAAATCTTGTTGACAATTCAAATATTTTGGCTGACTTATAAAAGCTGATTATGTCTTCCTTATTTTTGTAACATAATTGGTTGATGAAGAGGTTCTCTACTCACAATAGAAAAATAGTCATTTTCTGTGTTTCAGTTATGTTTACATTATTAGTATTATCTTTAGCCTGCAAAACTTTTTGGTCATAATTCATTAACTGTATTGCACTGAAGACAAGTGAGAGAGTATCACTGTCAACTCTATGCAATGCAAATAATGATGAAGTACACTTCTGGACAAGGGAGTATCTGCAAAACCCCAAAGCTGCAGAAGCACAAAATGCGTCCTATGACATAAGCAGAAGTCAGTGTATAAAGAGTGAGCATAAAATGTTTTCAGGAAAGATGTTAGGAGAAATATTTTTAATTAATTAAGATATATTTATCCTCAGCAGTCTCATATTAGTGTCTGGTAAAAGTTCTGAAAGAAATGGTATTATAATCTATAGCTTTACTAATCATCCTCTTAATAATGCCATGTACATCCCATTTCTTTGCAAAATTTCAGGAGAAAAGGTGCATAAATCTTACCTAGCAATTTATAAAACAGAACACAAAATTCCTCCTGATTCCTTTATTTCTTAGTACTGAAATCAAAATATTGAGTGGCTTTAAAAAATGCTTAGTCTATAGAACAAAACAGGGGAAAATAATTATCCAACAGCGTAAGTTATCCTGCAGTGATCAGTACTTCATAAGGGACTTAAAATAATTCAGCAAAAAATTGAGCATCCTCTTTTCAAAACTTTTCCCAATAATGACATCTGTAAAAAAAGATTTTAGTATGAATAATTCCTTGGCAGCAGTTAATATAGATTGAAGTAGCAAAAATAGAAAGCAAAAAAATTGAGTAGGGTATGAATATAAACATCCAGGAAAATGATAATGATGCTTGTAAGGTTGCCAAAGAAAGAGTAAAGAATCACATTCCAGGTGGAAAGGTAAATGACCATCAATTGCTAGCTTCCTACCATCAACCAAACATAGAAACTCCTAAACAAAAACAAAACCCCAAATGTCAGAAGTGATTTGATGAATACATTAAATTAATACTCCCTGTGAGAGTTCTGTGGAATTACAGCAGTCAATTGTGTCCTAGATTTGGGGTGGGTGACTCAGAAGCCATAGCTCATAATAGTTGAGGCTACAACCATGGGTAGAACATAGAGTAGGAAAGTCCTTGTTTAGTTTACATATCCCTAGGCAGACAATGGGCCTCCCTGCCTTTTTCTTTTAATTAAGTCATTTTTATTGTTATTCTATTATAGTTGTCCCAATTTCCCCCCTTTGCCCTCCTCTGGCCATCCCAACCCCCACTCCCTCAGGCAATCCCCACATTGTTGTTCATGTCCATGGGTCAATCATTCTTATTCTTTAACTAGTCCCTTCCCTTTTTCTCCACCATTATCCCCCTTGGCACTACCTTCTAGTCACTTTCAGTCTGTCCCATGTCTCTATGCCCGTGATTCAATTTTGTTTGTTAGTTTATTTTGTTCATTAGATTCCTGCTGCAAGGTGCAGCATCACTGTCTCCATTGCAAGGAAGAAAAGTAGGGAGGCAATATTCCCAACATGGTGGATTACAAGCCATGAAAAGACATAGAGGAAAATTAAATGCATATTACTAAGTGTAAGAAGCCAATCTGAAATGGCTATATATTGTATCATTCCACCTATGACATTCTAGAAAAGGTAAAACTATGGAGACCATAAAAATATTAGTAGGTTCCAGGGGTTAGGAAGGAGGGATGAATGAATAGGTAGAGCATAAAGGATTCTCAGGGCCATGACACTACGGTATATTAAACTACAGTGGTGGTTACTCATGATTATAAATTTGTTTAAACTGATACAATATACAACACCAAGAGTGAACCTTAATGTAAACTATGGATTTGGAATGATAATGATGTATCACTTGGTTCAACAATGGTGACAAGTGCACCACTCCAGGCCAAGATGTTGACAATGAGGGAGGCTATGCAAGTGTGGGGGCAGTGGGTATATGGGAAATTTATGTACCTTCCCCACAGTTTTTGTGTAAACTTCTTAAAATTGCTCTATAAAATAAAGTTTACTTTATTTAATAAGTTTTCTTTAAAGTTTACTTTATTTAATAAGCTTTCTTATTTAATAAGAAAAGAAAATTAATACAAGAGATGGGACATAATTATAAGAAAAATGGTTAGGTAAAGGATAGAAATAAAGCAATACAAAGCAAAAAATAAAGTAAATAAAATGTATAGAGTAAAAAAATAAATGGTACTTTTTGAGATGAAGTGATTATTTACCTAGCAAATCCAAAATATAACCTGCAAACTTTTATAATCAATAAGATAAATTATAGAGGTGGCTGGATAAAATTATTAACAGCTTTCCAATTTACCAGTAATGACCAATTAAATAATGTAACCAAAAGTGTCTTATTCACAGTAGTAACATAAATGTGAAGTACACATACCAAGAAGAATTATTGAAGAATTAAGAAAAAATAACCCAAAAGACACAGAGGGAGATTTGAATATTTTAGATATAAAATTATAATTTTCAGTGTTGACAAATTTTGTAGTTATTGACCTATTCCCAAGCAGCCTTAAATATCCATTGCATATAATTGGTCAAAGCACGAAATTCATTTTATCTATTGGATTAATCTAACCAAAAACCAGTAATTTTTTTATCCCAATGTAGCTATGATGTTGCCTATTCATAATTATGTGTGGATTTTATGGAGAAGTTATAATGATGCTGTTTTTATATTTTTATAAGTATCATGAGTCCATTATGTTTATTTACAAAGTTAAGGTTAAGTTCTTATTTATAATTTTGAATCCTGATTTTTATATTTTTATTTTGAACATGTTTACAATATATTAAATACTCTTTGAAAATATTCACCATGTTAAACAGTCTTTGAACCTATGTACTAGATTAAATAGCTGCAGCCTATGAAAGCAACACAATGCACTTAACCATTATACTTTCTCATCTGTTTTCTTAACTAGGTTTTCACCCCTATCAAGCCACTAAAACTTCTGTTTTCAGGATTACCAAGTGACTTCCAGTATTTGTCACATCTAGTAGTCACTGCTCGGTTTCTACATTCTTAACTCATAAGCACCATTCAACAAAGTTGATGCCTCACTTTCTGCTTTATGCCTCCAAAATACATCTAGAATCTGTCTATTTCCTTGGTCTGTGTGCACTATTGCCTTTGTCTAAGGCCACATTAACTTTCACCTAGACCACGGTAATAGCTTAAAAACAATTTTTCTCTTTCTTATTTTGTTTCCTATAACCCTTTTTTTTTTCAAAAAGCAATAAATGTGGGCTTTTTCAATATAATCAAAATAGTCCTGGCTGGTATGACTTTGTGGATTGAGTGCCGGCCTGCGAACCAAAGAGCTGCCAGTTCAATTCCCAGTCAAGGCACATGTCTTGCGTGTGGGCCAGGTCCCCAGTAGGGGCACATAGAGGCAGCCACACATTGATGTTTCCCTTCCTCTCTTTCTCTCTCCCTTTCCCTCTCTAAAAATCAAGAAATAAAATCTTTAAAAATATATAATCAAATTATATTATATTCTTTTTGTGGTATTTCAATAGGTTTGTATCATCTCAGAATAAAATTCAAATTTCTTACAGGGCCTACAAGGTCCTATTTAAATTTTCTTCTCTCTCCAGTTGTTTGCATAGGGCCAAACATCTTTCTATCTGTCAGACATGCTAAGATTTTTTTCTGTCTTGAAGGTTTACTTCAACCTCTTCCTTCAGATCTTGCTTTAAATGCCATCGCTTAACTATCTAATGTGGTCCCCAGTTTCCTCCATTAACTCATCATGTTTTCTTTATTATAGTACTTCAGTTACTTTGCTTTTGTTTATTGTCTGTCTTCCTCTAATTGAACATAAACACTTTGAGAAGGTGATTTCATGAGTTTTATTACTAATATATTCTCATGGCTTCAAAGAGTCTCTGACATATTGTGGCAGCTGTTCAAATAATTCTAATTGAATTTATGAAGAACAAATAAGTCATATTTTTGTAATTTGAATGATTTTCAATTATTAGCACTGTGTTTCCATTAATATTTTATATATAAATGTTTTCTTATTTTAAAATTTAGGTGAGATCCCTAGAAATATAATTGTGTTTATGGATACATGTATCTGAGGGCTAGAAATGTGCTAAAACTTTTTCAGAAAGATTATAATGATTTATATTGTATAAACAATATATGAGAGTGCTAATTTCCACTAATATTATTACCATTTATTAATCCATGATTACTTAATACGTCAAAATGGTGTGCCTTAATAGTGCAACTTTAATTTGTAATTATTTGACTACTGGAAAGTCTGAACATGTTTTAATAGTTATGTTTTATATACTTTTCATATAGTTATGTGAATTAGCTGTTCCTATCCTTTCTCCATTTAATTTTACATAAAATACAGGGGTGGGCAAAAATAGGTTTACATAAACCTGACCAGTGTGGCTCAGTTGGTTGGGCATTATCTCACAAAGCAAAAGATCACTAATTCAATTCCTAGTCAGGGTACGTGCCTGGGTTACCAGGTGGGATTGAGGGGTTTGGTCCAGGTAGGGGTGCATGTGAGAGGCAACTGATTGATGTTTCTCTCCCCTAGCAATGTTTATCTCCCTCTCTTTTCCCTCTCTCTAAAAATAAATAAATATATATTTTTTAAAAAGTGGGCTTACATAATACAAATAAGCAATACAATAATTAATAAATAAATAGTAATATGAGAATAAGCTTTATGTTTTGCATATTCACAACTATAAACCTATTTTTTCTCACCCCTGTATATTTTGTATTAGTTGGAGCCAGAATCTATATAATCAAGCCCTATAGTAAACTACCTGAATGAGTTTCAAATTCCACACTGTAACTTATTAAATTTAAGTCTTTGGGCATGCTATTTGTCTTCTCTGTGCCTTAGTTGTCTCATATGTAAAGTGATGATAATAATAGTAGTTGCCACATAGGGTTGTAATGAGAATTAATTAAGCCACTAGGGGTAAAAAAAAAAAAAAAAAGCAATTATGGAGTTCTGGCCAGGATGGAGTCATAGGTAGACACACTGTGCCTCCCAGTACAACAAAAAGAAGGAAAACAACAAATGTAAAAGCAGAAAACAACCAGAACCAACAGAAAATCAAACTGTGTGGAAGTCTGACAACCAAGGATTAAAGAAGAAACATTCATACAGACAGGTAGGAGAGGCAGAGATAGGCAGCCAGGTGGAGAGGACTCATGGCAAGGCAGTGGCTGCCAGACTGGGCAAAATGGCAGCTTGTGGACTGCATGCCCCCACATTCACATGCAGATAAACTGGGAGGAATAACTAGGGAGTGAGATAGACTGCACAACCCAGGGTTCCAGTATGGGGAAATAAAGCCTCAAAGCCTCTGACTGAAAAATCCTGTGGGGATTGAGGCAGCAGTGGGAGAAACTCCCAGCTTCACAGGAGAGTTCGTTGGACAGACCCACAGGGTCCTAGAATGTACACAAACCCACCCACCTGGGAATCAGCACCAGAAGGGCCCAATTTTATTGTAAGTAGTGGAGGAAGTGATTGAAAACTGGCAAAGAGTGGAGCAAGCAGCATTGTTCCCTCTCATATTCCTCCCCCACATCCAACAACACAATGCAGTGATGTGGGTTGCCTGGCACTGGTGAACACCTAAGGCTCCTTACTATGTAACAGACATGCCCAGACAAAAACAAAATGGCCCAAATGAAAGAACAATTCAAAGCTCCAGAAAAAAATACAACTAAGCAATGAAGAGATAGCCAACCTCTCAGATGCACAGTTTAAAACACTGGTTATCAAGATACTTCAGGAACTCACTGGGTACTTCAACAGCATAAAAAAGATGCAGGCAGCAATGAAGATTGGCTTATATGAAATAAAGAAAAATCTACAGGGAACCAATAGTGATGGGAAAGAAACTGGGACTCAAATCAATGGTTTGGAGCAGAAGGAAGAAAGACACATTCAACCAGAACAGAATAAAGAAACAAGAATTCAAAAAAAAAAAAAAAAGAGGCTTAGGAACCTCCAGGACTTCTTTAAATGTTCCAACATCCAAATCATATGGGTGCCAGAAGGACAAGAGGAAGAGCAAGAAATTGAAAACTTATTTGAAAACATAATGAAGGAGAGCTTTTCTGATCTGGCAAAGGAAAGAGACTTCCAGGAAGTCCAGGAAGCTCAAAGAGTCCCAAAGAGGTTGGACCCAAGGAGGAACACACCAAGGCACATCATAATTATATTAGCCAAGATTAAAGATAAGGAGAGAATCTTAAAAGCAGCAAGAGAAAAGGAGTTACCTACAAAGGAGTTCCCATAAGACTATCAGCTGATTTCTCAAAAGAAACCTTACGGGCAAGAAGGAGCTGAAAAGAAGTACTCAAACAGATGAAAGGCAAGGTCCTACAACACAGAGTACTCTATCCAGCAAAGCTATCATTTAGAATAGAAGGGCAGATAAGGTGCTTCCCAGATAAGGTCAAGTTAAAGGAGTTCATCATCATCCAGCCCTCATTATTTGAAATGTTAAAAGGGCTTATCTAAGAAAATGAAGACAAAAAATATGAAGAGTAAAATAACAATACATCACAGCTATTAACAACTGAACCTAAAACAAAACAAAACAAAGCAAAAACAAACTAAGCAAACTAGAACAGGAACAGAATCACAGAAATGAAGATCACATGTAGGGTTATCAGTGGAGGAGTTGGAGGGGGAGAGAGGAGGAAAGGTACAGAGAATAAGTAGCATAAATGGTAGCTAGAACATAGACTTGGGGAAGTTAAGAATAGTATAGGAAATGTAGAAGCCAAAGAACTTATACGTAAGACTCATGGACATGAACTAAAAGGGGGGAATGCAGGTGGGAGGGGGTATGCAAGGCAGAGGGGAATAAAAGGGGGAAATGGGACAACTGTAATATCATAATCAATAAAATATATTTTTTAAAAAGCAATTAGAACACTATCTGGCTATTAGTAAGTACAAAGAATATTGGTACTGAACCTCTATTTTGTACTTTACACGAAAATCAACTAAATTGGATTAAAGACTTAAATATATGAACTGAAGTCATAAAACTCTTAGGAAAAACCTAGTGGAAAAGCTTCTTGACATTGGTATTGGTGATGATTTTTGTGCTTTTGACACTGAGAGCAAAGGTAACAAAAGTGAAAGTAAAGAAGTGGGGCTACATCAAACTTAAAAGATTCTTCACAGAAAAGTCAACTATCAAAAAATAATAAAAAGCAAACTATATAACAAAAGAAAATGTTTGCAAACCATGTATATGGTAAGGGGTTAGTATTCAAAATATATAAGAAACCCTTACAACTCAATAACAACAACAAAAAAAAACTAGTTAAAAAGGAAAAAAAGATCTGAATAGACTTTTTTTAATTTAAAATATTTTATTTATTTATTTTTACAGAGAGGGTAAGGGAGAGAGAAAGAGAGTGAGAGAGACATCAATGTGTGGTTGCCTCTTGCATGCCCCTAACTGGGGACCTGGCCCACTACCCAGGCATGTTCCCTGACTAGGAGTCAAACTGGTGACTATTGTTTGTAAGCTGGCACTCAATCCACTGAACCACTCCAGCCAGAACTAAATAGACATTTTTTCCAAACACTTACAAATGGCCAATAGATATATGAAAAGATAGTGTATGTCACTAATTATTACAAAAATGGAAGCCAAAACCACAATGAGATATCACCTCATACCTGTTAGCATGTCTATTATCAAAAAGACAAGAGATAACAAATATTGGTGAGGATGTGGAGAAAATGGAATCATTGCAAATGTTGTGAATGAAAACTGATAGAGCAATTATGAAAAATAGTATAGATTCCTCAAAAAAAATTACAAATAGGACCACCATATGATCCAGCAATATCACTTCTGGGCATATATTTCAAGGAAACAAAATCACATTCTCAAAGACATGTATGTACTCCTGTGTTCACTAAAGCATTGTTCAGAATAGCTGAAATGTGAAAACAACCTACATGTCTGTTGATGAATGAATAGGCAAAGAAACATGTGAGATTATGTATCTATTTTTTCAGACTTTTAAACAAATGAAATCTTACCATTTGTGACCTGGATGACATTTGTTAAGTGAAATAAGCCAATCAGATAAAGAAATACTGTATGATAATTATTCTATGTAGAATCTAAAAACAATTGAACTCATAAATGCTGAGTAATTTGGGAATTGCTAGGGAATGGAGGCTGGGGAAAATTGGGTGAGGTTGGTCAAAGGGTATACACTTTCAATTATTCAATATAAGATGAGTAAGTTCCATGGATCTGATGTACAGTATCATGAATATATTTAATAACACTGTGTTGTATACTAAACATTTGCTAAGAGAGCAGATTTTAAGCAATCTCATCACAAGAAAAGTAATTGTGTGAGATATGGATATGTTAATTAACTTTATCTTGGGAATCATTTTACAATATACACATCATATATCAAATCACAATGCTGTACACTTTATGTATAACAATTTTATTTGTCAATTATACCTCAGTAAGGCCGCAGGAAATATTGACAGTTTATTATTATTATTATTATTATTGCTACTGTTGTTATGTTTGAGATATAAAGATTTCATAAAAATCAAACACAATTCATTGTTGGCTCTTAATTTTCCTTATGTGCCTTTTCATACATTTTCATTAAAAATTATGTAGGCTTCTGGTACAAGATGATAGACTAAACAAGTATTTGTTTACCTCTTTTTCCTGCTGAAGACTCATTGAGATTAGGGGGGGATTACACACACACACACACACACACACACACACACATATAAGTTCTCTTGCTCTTTTCGGATGTGTAGATAGTGGGGATATCACTAGACAAAAGATCTTAATTATTTTTTAAATTTGATTATGTTATTTAGATTATAACTTTGTGTAAATCAGCATAAGCAATCAACCCAGAAACTGACTAAAGATAAAAGTAAAGTTGGGATTGGTTATTCCTTGGAGGCAAAATCACAGAGATGTTCCAGAATTTGGTTTAGTATTATGAAGATGAAGAGTACCTAAAGGTCATAAATAACGGTAAATGATTGAAGTTCTGTACTGAAAGTTGCTGTGAATTAGCTTATGCCACAACTTCCTTTGTATGGCATGTATAAACCCTCAGAATAAAACTGGAGATTTAATCTATATATAATTTCTACTTGTGGAAAGCAAGAGCGCCTAGTGTTAGTGTTGACAGCCCAGAGAAAATAACCTTCTTTGTCTTGTCATTAGTGTTTGAGATGTGAGTATTGTCAGTATTGTCTGTGCTACACACACACACACACACACACACACACACTAACATGAGTCATGTCAGTTGATCATCTACTGATATTCCAATAGTTTATCATCAGCACTTCCATTGAACAAAACTTGTTGGGGAAAAGTGGACTGCACGAATACAAAGGAAACTCATTCCAGCTCCTTATAAAATAAAATCTGTTTCACCCTGACTGGTGTGGCTCAGTGGTTTGGGAATCACCGGGCAAACCTAAGGTTGCCAGTTATATTTCCAGTCAGGGTACATGCCTGGGTTGTGGACTAGGTCCCTTTTTGGGGACGTGTGAGAGGCAACCTGTTGAGGTTTCTCTCACACACATCAATATTTCTCTCCCTCTCTTTCTCCTTCCCTTCTCTCTCTAAAAATAAATAAAATCTTTTAAAAAGATAATCTGTTTCTTTATTCCTAAATACAAATAATAACAAAGGAATACTATATGTTTGAAAAAAATCTAGTGGTACAAAAAAGAACCACAAAGTAAACAAATAAAATTACTGACCTTAGGAAAAATGAAGGTATGTGATGTAAAAAAAAGTTTACGCATATGCAATACTATATAAATACTGTAAAAATTTCAAGAAAATATTGCACACATAATTTAATACTATGGTGTGATGAGAAAGAATCAAGGGATAACTCAAAATAACTTTGAAATTAAATATGAAATACCAAATGTTAAAAAGAGGGCATAAAAGATGGATTCAAGTACATTTTCAAGAATAAAAATGAAAATATTTAAAGAGTAGAGGCTATGATAATAGTGATAGGAAATAGAATCAAGTCAGGAGGTCTAAGCTAGGTCATAAATCATTAGAAATTTGTATTCTTAATTGAGAATATAGGAAAGCATCATTCTACTTATCCAACTAAATCTTCTATTGCTTCTCAATCTGAATATTTTATTTCTAGGAAAGTAACTTGACATTGGTGGCTCAAGAATGTCTTGTAAAAGTTGGAGAAGCTTTCCTTTTATTAATTATTGTTCCCCCTGCCTAGAACAAACACTGCCCTTCTTTTTTCCCCTTTCCATTTAAATTAACTCTACAATTATGGTTAATACCCAACCATTTTCATAAAACATTTTCCTTATCACACTAACACATCCTCTAATCTTATCTTTTCTCAATTTCTTGTTTTAACCACCAGTTTTCACATTTAATCATAAATTTCTCATTTTGCTATTTAATCATTGAATGTGTTCATTTTCTGCATAAATTTGTAATTTCTTTAGTGCAAGAACCACTGCTTTAATAATTTGCTTAACCCCTCATGTAGTGATAAGCACATCTACTGTTAAACTCATATTCATTGAGGAAAAGGTATTAAATATATTGAATTTTTAAAGAGATAATTAATTTCACTGTACTCTAAGCACTTTTTTCCTGAAATTTTAACTTGATAAATGTTTGTGCCTTCTTTGCTCAATACTAAAATCAGGTCCCTTCTCAATAAAGTATTTGTAGACCACTCAAGTTCACCATGATCTTTCATACTTTCTAGTTCAAAATAAAGATAGTAGGTGATCAATAACTGAAATATATTTTCTAAGGAGAATTCTGCATGCTGGAAAATTGCTTTACTTTCATAATATATATTATGCAATTGAGTTGGGAAAATATAATAAACATGAAAATGAGCTTAATTTATTTTGTGATCAAGGAAATTTACAACTGTGATGCATTAACATTTCAGATAAATGGCTAAAATGAAAACATCTCACAATAGAAGTGTTAGTAATGTTGTGGAGCAACCAAAACTCTCATATGTTTCTGGTGGGAATGCAGACTGGTACATTCACTTTGGAAAACTAGGAACATCTACTAAAACTGAACATATAGTTATCCTACAGCCCCATAATTATATTCCTAATTATACATAATATTGAATTGTGTATATAGTCATGTGCTGCTTTATGACAAAGATATGTTCTGAGAAATTAGTTTTTAGACAATTTCATTGTGTGAAATCATGGAGTGCACTCACAGAAACCTAGGTGGTAATTTCTACTACAAACCTAAGGTACATAGTATATCCCATTGCTCCTAAGCTACAAACCTGTACAGCATATTACTGTACAAAGCAACATGATATTAAATCAAGCAGAAGAGAAAATTATAAAATTAGGAGATGCAGGAGACACCACATACATGAGGCTGGTGCCAGTGTAACATAGCATATTCTTTCACAGAAAACTTTTTTTATAAGTAGAAAGAGTATACTCTAAAATAATGATAAAAATATAGTATAGTAAATACATAAGTCAATAAAATAATCACTTATTATCATTATGAAGTATTATGTACTCTACATAATTGTATGTGCTATACTTGTATACAATACTGGCAGTGCAGTAAGTTTACTTACACCAGCATCGCCACAAACAGTGTGAGTAATGTGTTGCACTATGATGTTATAATGACTTTGACATCACTAGATGACAGGAAGATTTCAGCTACATTGTAATTTTATGAGACCAGAGCCCGCCATTGACTAAAACATTATTATTCAGTTCATGATTGTATATGTGCACAAAAAGACATACCCCTAGAAATATTTTTTACGATAAATCTAAACTGGAAACAACCCAAATATCCACAGTAAAATGGAAACTTTTTGACATATTTTCCATACAGTAAAATAAAATGCATCAACAAAAGTTAAAGAAGTTCAGATACACAAAACAATGTGAAATCTCACAAACATTTATTGAGTAATAAGAAACACACCAAAAAGTATACATTATCCATTTAGTTATAGAAAAATTAAAAAATGGAGTGAACCAATCTATAATATTAGAAGTTAAAGTAGCATTATCTTTAAAGAGGTAGCAAGGAATAGAGACTTGGCACTGGGTTTAAAGACAGCTTCTGAGTTGTTGGCAATGTTCTGTTACACGAATGTGAAGACTCATCAAGCAGACACTTGGGATTCTCAAGAAAAGTTTTTTTTTTTTTTTAATCTTTGTTGTATCTTTCTTCCATTACCATTTAGTCCCCTTATAACGACCCCCTCACCAACAATCACCACTCTGTTGTCCACGTTCATGAGTTCTTTTTACTTTTTGCTAAGTCCTTTGATCCCCTCACCCCTACCACCAGCTGTCATCTATTCTCCATCTATGAGTCTGTCTCTGTTTTGCTACTTAGTTCAGTTTGTTCATTAGATTCCACATATGAGTGAAATATGGCATTTGTCTTTATTTAACTGGCTTACTTTACTTAGCATAGTGTTCTTCAGGTCTATCCATACTGTCACAAAGGATGAATTTTTATTTTTTTACACCTAAGTAGTATTCCAAGAGTAAATGTCCCATAGTTGGTTTATACACTCATTTACTGATGGACACTTGGGCTGTTTCCATAACTTGGGAGTGGTAAATAATGCTGCAATGATCATAGCTGTGCTTAGGTTCTTTCAAATCAGTGTTTTGGATTCCTTTGGATATATTCCCAGAAGTGGGATCACTGGGTCAAAAGGCAGATCCGTTTTTAATTGTTTGAGGTATCTACAGATGTCTTTTCACAGTGGCTGAACAAATCTGCATTCCCATCAACAGTACAAACCTTTCTCCACATCCTTGCTAGCACTTGTGTGTTGATTTATTAATGATGGTCATTCTGACAGGTGTGAGGTGATATCTCATTGTGGTTTTCATTTTCATTTCTCTGATGATTAGTGATGTTGAACATTTTTTCACATGTCTATTGAAGAACAGTATGTCCTCTTCGGAAAACTGTTTATTAAGGTCCTTTGCCTATGTTTTATTAGATTTGTGTGTGTGTGTGTGTGTGTGTGTGTGTTGACTTTTGTGAGTACTTTATAAATTTTGGAGATTAACTGCTTATCAGATGTACAGTGAATATGCTCCCCCATACTTTGGGTTGCATTTTTATTTTGTTGATGATTGATGTACAAAAACTTTTAAATTTGATGTCTTCCCAATTGTTTATTTATTTATTTCTGTTTCCCATGCCTGGGGAGATATATCCAATAAAAATTGCTGCAAACAATATCTGAGATTTTGCTGCCTATGTTTTTTTCTGTGATTCTATGGTTTTGAGTATAACATTTAAGTAGTTGATCCATTTTGAATTTATTCTTGTGTGTGGTGTAAGAAGATGATCTAGTTTTATTTCTCTCCATGTATCCATCCAATTTTCCCAACACCATTTTGAATAAACTATATTTAGCCCATTTTATTTGCTGGCTTACTCTGTTGAATATTTTTGTAAAGATGTTATCTATTTATTTTTATAGAGGGGAAGGGAGGAAAAAAGAGAGGGAGAAAAACAATGTGTGGTTGCCTCTTGAGTGTCTCCTATTGGGGACCTGGCCTGCAACCCAGGCATTTGCTCTGACTGGGAATGGAACCATAGACCCTTTGGTTCACAGGCCAGCACTCAATCCATTGAGCCACACCAGCCAGGGTTGTTGAATATTAATTGACTATAACGGTGTGGCTTTATATCTGACTCTCAATTATGTTCCTTTGATCTATGTGTCTGTTTTTATACCAGCACCATGATGTTTTGATTACTATGACCTTAGTATAGTTTGATATTACGTAGCATGATTCTTCCAACTTTGTTCCTTTTCAGGATTGCTTTTGCAATGTGGGGCCTTTTATGGTTCCATATAAATTTTTGAAATATTTGTTCTTGTTCTGTGAAACACATCATTGGAATCTTGATAAGAATTGCATTGAATCTATAGATTGCTTTGGCTAGTATGGACATTTTAATGATGTCAGTTCTTCCCATTAATGAACACAGTATGCACTTCCATTTATTTGTGTGTCTTCTTTAATTTTTTTCTTCAGTGTCTTATAATTTCCCTTGTAGAGGTCTTTTACATCCTTGGCTTGGTTTATTCCTAGGCATTTTTTCATTTTGTAGTAATTGTGAATGGGATTCTTTTCTTAATTTCTCTTTCTGTTAGTTTGATATAGGCATATAAAATGCAACTGATTTATGAATATTAATTCTGTATCCTGCTACTTTAATGAATTCATTTATCAATTCTAGAAATTTCTTGGTGGAATCTTAGGAGTCCTATATGTACGGTATCATGTCATCTGCAAATAAAGAAAGTTTTACTTCTTCATTTAAGATTTGGATTCCTTTTATTTCTTGTTGTCTGATTGCTGTGGCTAGGACTTCCAGTGCTATGTTGTCTAAGAGTGATGAAAACAGATATCCCTGCCTTGTTCCCAATCATAAAGAGAACACTTGGAGTTTTGGTCCATTGTGTATGATGCTGGCAGTAGGTTTGTCATATACGGCCTTAATTATGTATAAGTATGTTCCTTCTATTCTCACTTTGTTGAGAGTTTTATCAAAACTGGGTTTGATAAATTGGATTTTTATCAAGTGTTTTCTTCTGCATCTATTGATATAGTCATATAGTTTGTTATCCTTCATTTTGATCATGTGGTGGATCACATTAATTGATTTGCAAATTTTGTAACAACCTTGCATTCTTAGAATAAATCCCACTTGATCATGTTGTAGGATATTTTTGATGCATTGTTACATTCGTTTTGCTAATACTCTGTTGAGGATTTTAGCATCGATGTTCATCAGGGATACTGGCCAATAATTTTTTTCTAGTGCCTTTAGAATTAGGACAATATTGGTCTGGTAAAATGAGTTTGGGAGCCTCCCAACCTCTTGATTTTTTTTTTTTGAAATAAATTGAGAAGATGATGTGTTAGTTCATCTTGGAATGTTTGGTGAAATTCTCTGTGAAACCAACTTGTCCAGGACTTTAGTTTGTTGGGAAGTTTTTAAATATCACTTCAATTTCACTAGGTGTAATATGTCTATTCATATTCTCTAATTCTTCCTATTTTACTTTTGGGTGATTGCATGTTTCTAGAATTTTATCATTTCATTCAGGTTGTCCAGTTTTTTGGCATGTAGTTATTATTTTCTTAGAATCTTTTGTATTTCTTTGGTCTCAGTTGTTATTAATCATTTTTCATTTTTTATTTTATTTATTTGAGTCCTTTCTATTTTTTTCTTCATGAGTTTAGTTAAAGTTTTCTCAAACTTTTTATTTTTTCAAAGAACAAGCTCTTGGATTCATTGATATTTGTATCATTTTTAAAGATTTATTTCATTTCGAGGATCTAAGATGGTGTCAGAGTAGGAAGGAGCAGATTCGGCTTTCCTCTGTTCAGGGGAGAAAATCCTGAACCATCTATGGAGTAGAGAAACAAGCAACCAACATACTTCAGCATATGTTAAATTAAGGAACAAAGGATTGTGGTGGAACTGAAAAACCAGACCCTAAGAAGAGTGCTGCAACAAGGTAGGGTCCCAGGGACCAGAGTGTGGTCCGGGGGCTGCAGCCCCAGGCCCAGTGCCTGCTGCTGGGTTTGCCACAGAGTCCCTGGGAGAGAGCTGGGACAAGGGCTCCCTCCCCAGCCAAAAAGGGTCTGAGTGGCACTGGGAAGAATCCAGGTGCTAGAAAACACACAAGGGCTGTGAGCACCTTTGGAGGCTATGGACATCGGAGGGGCTGGGTTGCGCAGTGGGCCCTGATCCCCACAATCACTGGTCTGGCTGGAGAGTTCAGTGGCAGGAGAAGCTAGGCCACTATGTGGAGCGGCAGGCTTGAACAGGAGGAATTTCTCAAGAGGAAAGAGTGAATAGACAGACACTGTTTGGGGAATTCCCAAAAAGTGATCAGTCGTTCCAGGCTCCCTGCCACCCAGACAAGGACACACAGGCACGGGCACAAGGGCAGAGCAGCCCCGGACCCCAGTCCACAGCAGTAACCTTAGGGAAAGGCTTGATTCCCACACCCAGGGCACAGGGCTGAGGAGCCACGTTAGCTTCCCAGACAGTGCTAGCAGCTGACCAAGGAAGAAAAGCCATACCAGTCACCCATGAGTCTGCTGCAGCCAGCAAGAGCAGAAAAACTGGTTTGGCCACTTTGAAACCAAGAGACTTTTTAAATTGATTCCTTTTTTTTTTAACAATTCTTAATTTTTTTTTAATTTTTACAATTTTTATTCTCTTTTAATTTCTTTTTCCTCTCTTTCCAGCTTTCTTGTTTTATTCCTTCCTCCTTTCTTTCCTCCAATTTTCTTTCTTCTTCCTTCCTTCATTTGCCTTTTTTATTTTTATTTTTTTTTACATACCTACAAGTGAGACAAAACCGTGGATCTGTGAAATGACCAAAGTTGAACCCAAAGAAGAGCATCACAACAGCTGGGACCCTGAGACAAATTTCACTCTGCTATTACAGAGAACCTGCAAGTTATTGCATATTTGTATTATTATTATTTTTCCAGTATTCCTACATCTTTTTAAATAGTATTTTTGTACCCCTCTTCTTTTTCTATAGTCTGCTTTGCTAGGCTGGTTATATTGTATGACCTGACAGCTTTCCCCTGACATCTCTTTCATAGTGTATTGCTAATCTACTGTTCTTTAACTCACCTGTGTCCCATTAGCACACTACTTGAGATTCTGTACTCTCTATTCTTGTTACCTAGATTTCATAGATTCTGTCATATGATTGTTGACCTAATATTATTGTAAATAGTTGCTGTTCCATGCAATTGTAATTACTTCACAACACCCCTCCAGGAACTTAGCCCATTTCAAAGTTTCCTGAACTCTAATACTGTAGTGGTTAACTATATTCTCTCACACACTACACCTATCTACTATCTTTTACTCTCGCCTTACCTTAGAATATGACCTCCCACAACCTCCCTTCTTTCTAGATCCAACTCACAATCCTTCCTTCCCCAACAAGAGTCTTATCTTCTTTCCATCCTTTCTAAAAATCAGCTACTGGGTGGAAGATCACGGTTAACACTATACATAGACAAAGGATCTCCTATCTCTCCTCTACTGGCTGCTACTGTAAATATCATAGAATACTATCTTGCTGTCTTAAACCATTTTGCCTCCCTATCCAACTAATCACAAAAAAAGAGTAGGTGGAAGCAGTGAACACAAGGATACCCGCTGGAAGAGGAAACCCAACAACAAAGGAACCGTTAACAAATAACAACAGAAGAAGGTGAAGGAGGGAGTGGTAACCACACAAACCTCAATCCAGGACCTATCTGGAAATACAACTAAACAGTAGAGACAGTACCCAATACAAACAACTGAACAAGATCAACAGAGAATTCTTTAAACCTTATACACACAGAAGAACCAGCTTCAACACAACCTGCCCTCACCAGCACAACAAAATACAGAAGGTGGTGGACAGAGTGACCCTCATTTAGCCAGCTGGTGGGAAGGAACCACATAAGAAAGACCCAACAACAATCAAAACCCAAAGGCAAACACAAAGCCAACTTAAATAACAGCCCAAGACTAGAGAGCTTGAGAGATCAAGGAAACTGCACCACCAAAACTCACTGCTATTCTACTAAAGAAGTTCACACCACAAACCCAGGGAGCCAGAACAGATCAATTTAAGAAGCTGAGGCTAACAAGAAGAATCTCACAAAAAATGGGAAGGCAAAGAAACAATCCCCAAATGAAAGGAAAGGAGGAAGCCTCACAAAGAATGCTAAATGAAATAGAGGCAATTCAACTACCAGATATTGAATTCAAAGCAATGATCATCAGGAAGCGCAATGAGGTCACAATGAGCTACCAGAAACTACAGGGAGGATACAATGAACTCACTGAACTACATCAAAACGAAAAAGGAAATAGAAATTCTCAACAAAAGCCAAGAGGAAATAAAGAATACAATTTCTGAACTGAAGAACACAGTAAAAGGAATGAAAAGCAGGATCGATGAAGCAGAAGATCGGATCACCGAGCTAGAGGACAAAGTAGAAGAAAACACCCAGAAAGAGAAAGAAAAGTAAAAGAGGCTCAGAAAGAATGAAGAGGGCTTAAGAGAAATGCAAGACAATATGAAACGTAATAATATCTGTATAATAGGGATACCAGAAGGAGAAGAAGAAGAGCAAGGGATTGAAAACCTATTTGAAAAAGTATTGATGGAAAACTTCCCTAATTTGATGAGACAAAAAGTCACACAAATCCAGGAAACACAGAGAGTCCCAATCAAGAGGAACCCAGAGGCCCACCTCAAGACACATCATAATTAAAATGGCAAAATTTCAGGACAAAGAGAGAACATTAAAGGCAGCAAGGGAGAAACAGGAAGTAACATACAAGGGAGTCCCAATAAGGCTAACAGCTGACTTCTCAATGGAAACACTCCAAGCCAGCAGAGAATGGCAAGAGATTTTCCAAGTAATGAGAACCAGAGGTCTGCAAACAAGGCTACTTTACCCAGCAAGGCTCTCGATCAAGATAGAAGGCCAAATAAGCAGCTTCTCAGACAAAAGAAGTCTAAAAGAATACACCTCCACCAAACCAGCTCTGCAAGAAATGCTAAAGGGACTGCTTTAAGGAAAGAAAGGAAAAGAGGGAGAGGGAGAGGGAGAGAGAGAGACAGAGAAACACATGCACATAAAAGACAATGAATAAGTACATATCAATAATAACCTTAAATGTAAATGGATTAAATGCTCTAATCAATAGACATAAAATAGCTGATTGGATAAGAAAACATGACCCACACATATGCTGCCTACAAGAGACCCGCCTCAGGATAAAAGACCTGCACAGACTGAAAATGAATGGCTAAAAATGAATTTTCCAGGCAAATGGACAGGAAAAAAAAAAGCCGGGGTAGCAATACTCATATCAAACAAAATAGACTTCCAAAAAAGGACCATAAAGAGAGACCCAGAAGGTCATTTCATAATACTCAAGGGAAGAATCCACCAAGAAGATATAAATATTGTAAATATACATGCACCCAACAGAGCAGCACCCAAATACATAAAGAAAATCTTAGAGGACTTCAAGAAAGATATTGACAGCAACACAATTATTGTGGGGGATTTTAACACCATACTATCAAAAATGGACAGATCTTCCAAACAAAATGTCAACAAAGATATTGTGGCATTGAAAAATACCCTAGACGAAATGGGCTTTGTTGATATATAAAGAGCTCTCCATCCCAAAGAAGCTAAATACACATTCTTTTCAAATGCACATGGAAGATTTTCAAAGACAGACCAGATGATAGGACATAAAACAAGCCTCAACAATTTCATAAAAAATGAAATCATACCAAGTGTTTTCTCGGATCACAAGGGACTGAAGCTAGAAACCAACCTCAAGGAAGAAAACCCAAAACACTCAAAATCATGGAGATTAAACAGCATGCTATTAAACAATGAATGGGTCAAGAATGATATTAGGGAAGGAATAAAAAGGTTTCTGGAAACAAACGAAAATGAAATCACAACAACCCAAAACTTACGGGACACAGCCAAGGCAGCCCTGAGAGGGAAGTTCATAGTGATACAGGCCCACCTAAAAAAGTTAGAAACCTTTTCAACAAACAACCCAACCCTATGCCTACAAGAACTCGAGGAACCACAACAAAGACAACCCAGAGCAAGCAGAAGGAAGGAAATAACCAAGATCACAGCAGAATTAAATGACATAGAGACTAAAAGCACAATTCTAAGGATCAGTGAATCCGAGAGTTGGTTCTTTGAAAAGATAAACAAAATCCACAAACCTTTAAGGAGACTCATCAAGAAAGAAACAGAGAAGACCCAAATAAACGCAATCAGAAATGAAAGAGGAGAGATTACAACAGATACCACAGAAATACAAAGCATTGTAAGAAATTACTACAAAGAACTGTATGCCAAGAAATTTGAAAATGTAGGTGAAATGGACAACTTTCTAGAAAAATATAATCATCCAAAATGCAATGGAAAAGAAGCAGAAAGCCTAAACAAACCAATAACAGCAAAAGAAATTTAAGCAGTAATCCAAAAACTCCCAACAAACAAAAGTCCTGGACCAGATGGTTTCACAGAATTCTACAAAGCATTTAGGGAAGAATTAACCCCTATCCTTCACAGACTATTTCAAAAAATCCAAAAAGATGGAAGACTCCCAAACTCATTGTATGAGGCCAACATCATCCTCATTCCAAAACCAGATAAAGACACAACAAAGAAAGAAAACTTCAGGCCATTATCACTGATGAAAATTGACACTAAAATCCTCAACAAAATATTGCCAAACCACATCCAACAGTACATTAAAAAGATCATACACCATGACCAAGTGGGATTCATCCCAGGGATGCAAGGATGGTACAATATTCTCAAATCAGTACATGTAATACATCACATAAACAAAAGCAAACACAAAAACCACATGATCATATCAATAGATGCAGAAAAAGCATTTGATAACATACAGCACCCATTTATTATGAAAACACTCAGCAAAGTGGGAATAGAGAGAGCATTCCTCAACATAATAAAGGCCATATATGAGAGAACTACAGCCAACATTATACTCAATGGGCAAAAATTAAAATCTTTTCCACTAAGAACAGGAACAAGACAAGGCTGTCCACTTTCACCACTTCTATTCAATATAGTACTGGAAGTTTTAGCCACAGCGATCAGACAAGAAAAAGAAATAAAAGGCATCCAAATCAGAAAGGAGGATACAAAACTGTCACTATTTTCAAATGACATGATAGTGTACATGGGAAATCCTATAGACTCCACCAAGAAACTGCTTGACCTAATAAATGAATTTGGCAAAACAGATGGATACAAAGTCAATATCCAGAAAGCAAAGGCATTTCTATACACCTACAATGAAACAAAAGAAGCAGAAATCAATAAAAAATCCCATTTTTTAAATTTTATTTTTTTAATTGTTTGATGTTTTGTAGCTTTTTTTTTTTTAGATTTTTTATTTATTTTATTTTTAGAGAGGGAAGGGAGGGAGATAGAGAGAGAAACATCAATGAGGTGAGAGAGAGAGAGAGAAAGAGAGAGGGAGAGAAAGAGAAACATCAATGTGCAGATGCTGGGGGCCATGGCCTGCAACCCAGGCATGTACCCTGACTGGGAATTGAACCTGTGACACTTTGGTTCGCAGCCCGCACTCAATCCACTAAGCTACACCAGCCAGGGCTAAAAATCCCATTTGAAATAGCAAAAAGAAAAATAAAATACCTAGGAGTAAACCTAACCAAAGAGGTAAGAGACCTGTATTCAGAAAACTGCATAACACTGAGAAAGAAATCAAGGAAGACACAAACAAATTGAAACATATACCGTGTTCATGGATTGGAAGAATTAATATCATCAAAATGTCCATACTACCAAAAGCAATTTACACATTCAATGCAATACCTATTAAAATACCAATGGCTTATTTCCCAGACAAAGAACAAACACTTCAGAAATTTATATGGAAGCATAAGTGAGCCCGAATAGCTGCTGCAATTTTGAGAAAGAAGAGTAAAGTAGGAGGGATCACAATACCTGACACTAAACTATACTACAAGGCCACTGTAATCAAAACAGCCTGGTAGTGGCATAAAAACAGGCACATTGACCAATGGAACAGAACACAGATCTCAGAAATAAACCCAGGTCTATACAGTCAATTAGTATTTGACAAAGGAAGCAGCAACATAAAATGGAATAGAAATAGCGTCTTCAGCAAATGGTGTTGGGAGAACTGGACAGCTACGTGCAAAAAAAAAAAAAAATGAAACTCGACCACCAACTTACACCTTATACAAAAATAAATTCAAAGTGGATAAAAGACTTAAATATAAACCATGACACCATTCAAGTCCTAGAAGAGAACATAGGTAGGAAAATCTCAGATAATTCACACAGAAACTTTTTTAGTGATATGTCCCCTAGAGCAAGGGACATAAAGCAAAGAATAAACAAATGGGATCTCATCAAAATAAAAAGCTTTTACACAGCTAAAGAAAACAGTATCAAAATAAAAAGAGAACCAACTGTGGGAAAACATATTTGACAATGATACCTCAGACAAGAGTTTAATCTCCAAAATATATAAAGAACTTACAGGACTCCACTCTAAGAAGACAAGGAACCCAATTAAAAAATGGGCAAAGAACTTGAACAGACACTTCTCCAAGGTGGACTTACAGAAGATCCAAAGACACATGAAACGATGTTCAATATTGTTAGCTGTCAGAGAGATGCAAATTAAAATCACAATGAGATACCACTTCACACCAGTCAGAATGGCCATCATAAACAAAGCAACAAACAACAAGTGTTGGAGAGGTGTAGAAAAGGGGACCCTAGCGTACTGTTGGTGGGACTGCAGACTGGTACAACCACTATGGAAAGCAGTGTGGAACTTCCTCAGAAAACTAAAAATGGATTTGCCTTTTGACCCAGCAATTCCACTGCTGGGACTATATCCTAAGAACACTAAAACACCAATACAAAAGAACCTTTGCACCCCGATGTTCATAGAAGCACAATTTACAATAGCTAGGTGCTGGAAGCAACCTAGATGCCCATCAGTAAATGAATCGATCAAAAAACCATGGTACATTTACGCAATGGAATTCTATGCAGCAGAAAGAAAGAAGGAGCTCCTGCCCTTTGCAACAACTTGGATGGAGCTGGAAAGCATTATGCTAAGTGAAATAAGCCAGGCAGTGAAAGACAAATACCATATGATCTCACCTTTAACAGGACTGAAACAACAAAAGAAAGAAACAATCAAAATATAACCAAAGTCACTGAAATAGAGGACAGGCTGACAGTGACCAGAGGGGACAGAAGAGGGAATTTCAGGGGAGAATGGGTAGGGTTTAGAAGAAGAAATTTAAAGGACACATGGACAAAAACTAGAGGGAGGGTGGTAATAGGAGGGAAGTGGGGAAGGCTGGGTGGGTGGGCTGGAATGGGGGTAAAAGGGAGAAAACTGTACTTGAGCAAAGATTAAAATTAAAAAAAGAAAAATATATTTTAAAAAGGTTTATTTCATTTATTTCTACTCTGATCTTTATTATTCCCTGCCTTCTACTTACATTGGGCTTTGTTTTCTGTTCTTTTTCAAGTTCCTTTAAGTGTAAAGCTATATTGTTTATTTGAGTTTTTTCACACACACACACACACACACACACACACACACACATTTACGAATTTCCCTTCTAGAATTTCCCAGTGTTCCAAAGTTTTTGGATTGTTGTGTCCTCATTTTCATTTGTTTCAAGGTATCTTTTGATTTCTTCCTTGTTTTCATTGTTGACCCATTCATTGTTTAATAACATGTTATTTAGCTTCTATGTCTTTGCACATCTTTCAGTCTTCTTCCTGTGATTGATTTCCAGTTTTATACCATTGTGGTCAGAGAAGATGCTTGATATAATTTCAATCTTCTAGATATATTGAGACTGGTGTTGTGTCCTAGCATGTAATCTATACTAGAAAATGGTCTATGTGCACTTGAAAAGCATATATACTCTGCTGCCTTTGTGTGAAATGCTAAGAAGATACCACTAAATCTATTAGAGCTAATGTGCCCTTAACGGCTTCTGTCTCCTTGTTGATTGTATTTTATACATATAAATTATATATATATATATATATATATATATATATATATATATATATATTCTCAAGCTTTTGCATATATATTTTTATTGTTGTTCAATCACAGTTGTCCCCAATCTCCTCTGATTACTCCCCCAAACCCTACACACCCCACCTCCCACATTCAATTCTCCCCACATGTTTTATTTGTCCATGGGTCTTTTATATATGTTCCTTGATGGAAGATGTATCCAGTAAACCAAGGGGGTGTTAAAATCATCAACAGTGACTATTTCTGTCAGTCCCTCCCTTTATGTCCATCAACATTTACTTTACATATTTAGTTGCTCTTATGATGGATGCATAAATGTTTACTAGGGTTATATCCTCTTGATGGATTTTGCCCTTTATTATTATGCAGTATCCTTCTTTGTCTCTTACCATAGTACTGACTTTAAACTGTATATTGTTGGATATAAGTACTGCTACCCAATATTTTTTCTGTTCAATTTCCATGAAATTTCTTTTTTGATACACTTACTTTTAGTCTATGTGTATCTTTCAATCTGAGATGGGTGTCTTAGAGGCAGCATATACATGGATCTTGTTTTCTTATCCATTCAGCTACCTCATGTGTTTTGAATGGAGTATTCACACCATTTACATTTAAAGTGATTATTGGTAGATACATATGTAGTGCCTATTTATTCCTGAACTGTTTACCTGTTTTTTTTTATCTTTTTCTTCTTATTTTTTCTCTTTTTTTTATTGTTGTTCCAGGACAGTTGTCACTATTCCCCCCTACCACTTCCCCTACCCCTGCCATCCCCACTTCCCACCCATGATCCTACACCCCTTTGGATTTGTCCATGTATTGTTTATATATGTTCCCTAACAACCCTTTCCCCTTTTAAACCCATTTTCCTCTCCCACCTCCCCTCTGGTTACTGCAAGTTTGATGCTAATTTCAATGTCCCTGGTTCTATTTTGCTTGCTTGTTTTGTTGATTAGGTTCCACTTATAGGTGAGATCATATGGTATTTGTCTCTTACCACCTGGCTTATTTCACTTAACACAATGCTTTCCAGATCCATCTATGCTGCCATGAAGGGTAGGAGCTCCTTCTTTCTTTCTGCTGCATAATATTCCATTGTGTAAATGTACCATATTTTTGATCCACTCATTTAGTAATGGGAACTTATGAAGCTTCCAACACATGACTATTGTAAGTTGTGCTGCTATGAATATTGGGATGCACATGTTCTTTTGAGTTGATGTTTCAGGATTCTTAGGGTATAATCCCAGCAGTGGAATTTTCAGGTCAAAAGACAGTTCCATTTCTAGTTTTCTGAGGAAATTCCATATAGTTTTTCAGAGTGGGTTTACCAGTCTGCATTCTCACCAACAGTGTACTAGGGTTCTTACTCAGCCTCCATCTGCCTAGTTGACAATTTGAATATTTGGTGGAATTAAAGTAAGATAGCCTGATGTGCTCTATCCACAAAAAATAGTTGAGATTTAATATTATTTTATATTAGTATCAGGTGTACAACATAGTGAATAAATGTTTATACAATTTAAAGTGATCCTCAAAAATTTCCAGAAAAAAAATCCTGATAAGTGCAATACTCACATGGCACCACACAGTTATTACAATATTATTGACTATATTCCCTACATTGTATTTTACATCCCCATAACTATATTGTAACTGCCAATTTGTACTTCTTAATACTTTCACCTTTTCATCCTGTCCCTCATGCCTTTCCATCTGGCAATTATCAGTTTGTTTCCTGTATCTATGAGTCTGTTTCTGTTTTGCTTATTCATTTATTTTGTTCATTAGATTCCACATATAAATGAAGCCATATGGCATTTGTATTCTTATGTTTGGCTTGTTTCACTCAGCACAATACTCTTTAGGTCCATCCATTTGTTGCAGCTGGCAAGATTCCATTCTTTCGTGGCTGAATAATATCCCATTGTATATTTGTACCACTGCTTTTTTAACCACTCCTCTGTTGACAAGCACTTGGGATGCTTTCATGGTTTGGCTATTGTGAATAATGCTGCAATGAACATATCAGCATGTTCCAGGCACAGTGCTAAGGACTTTACATTTCATATTAACAACAACAAAATGAAAATGTGCTCTGGTTATTCATCTTTTACAGATGAGAAAAAATAAAACCTAAATTGATTATGTAACTTCACAAGGCCACAGGGCTAGTAAGTGACAGAGCAAGAATTTGAAACTAAATAACTTGTTTATAGTTTTTTGATCCATTCATTTACTGATGGACACCTAGGTTTATTCCAGCACTTGGCAATTGTAAATTGTGCTGCTATGAACATTTGGGTGCATAGGTTCTTTTGGATTGGTGTTTCAGGGTTATTAGGATAATCCATTATGGTACATTTACACAATGGAATTCTATGTAGCAGAAAGAAAGAAGGAGCTCCTACCCTTTGTGACAGCATGGATGAAACTAGAAAGCATTATGCTAAGCAAAATAAGCCAGGCAGTGAAAGACAAATACCATATGATCCCACCTTTAACAGGAACCTAAACAACGAAACAAACAAACAAACAAATAAAATATAACCTAAGACACTGAAATAGAGAACAGGGTGACAGTGACCAGAGGGGAGAGGGAAGGGAATTTCAGGGAAATGTCAGGGGAAAAGGGGAAGGGTATACAGGAAGAAGTATAAAGGACACATGGACAAAAACTAGGCAGGTGGAAATGAAAGGGAGGTGGGGAGGGATGGTTGGGTGGGCTGAGATGGGAGTAAAGGACAGAAAACTGTACTTGAACAATGATTAAAATAAAATAAAAAATAATTTGATTGTAGAAAAGAGAATCAAAGACTGTGTTTGGGGCTTCAGAGAAAACATCTATTTAAGATAAAATAGTGATATTAAACTATTGGAAACAAGAGAATGACAACCCTAGATTTTGTCCTGCAAGTTTGTGAAGTAATTTGCAATTATGGTTTTTAAACATGACAAGGTAAAGCCATTTTTACTTCAACAATATTTTAAAAAGATCCCAACTCTGGTTTTAGTCCCAGATTCTACTTAGTTTTGTCTGTGGCTGTCATGTTATTTTTACTTTTCAAACTTATAAAAGTTTCAGTTACTGAGTGTAAGTAATGAAAGACTCCTTGACAGCTTCAGACAAAAGCCCAACATGTGTCTTAAATGTTTACACTTGATCAATTTGCAAACTGTCATCTTGTTACAGAACAAATAAGGGGGACCTGGGATGATATACTATTACTGAAAGAAGCCCCTGGGTCTGTTATGTCCGCTGCCAGAGGAAAGATGTCTCTCAATGCCAGGGATTCATGAAAAGGAAAGGAAATGTTTATTTAATGCTATACAAACTTAAAGTAGTGACCTAATGTCTTTATCAAAAATCCTCAAGTCCCTTAAAAAACCCACAAACAGACACAGTCCTTCCTACCTTCCTCCTTTGCCCAGTCCAGAGTACCGTATCTCAGGAAAGGAAATAGAAGTCCATGGCTCAGGCAGTCCTCTGGTTATTCCCAGTTAGTACTCCATTTTGACTGGGAGACCTCCCTGGGTTCCCAGCACCCTCAGCTGAGTCACTGGGATCTCTGCTAAAACCAGGTGGTGGTTCCCCCTTCTAAAGCTGTGGGGGTCCCCACTCTGGCAAAGGCACGTGGTCCTCTCTCCCAGGGGCATGGGAGTCCCCATTCAGCCAAAACCACGTGCTTCTCTCCTGCACAATGGCTGCAAGGGCGGGGGGCGGGGGGTTGCCACTTTGCCAAAGCTGAGTGGTGGTTCTCTGCTAAAGCCGCATGGTGATTCTCTCTTGCAGGACTGCGGGAGTCTTCACTCTGCTAAAGCTGTGTGGTTCTCTCTCCAATGGCTGCTGCATCTCAGTTTAAATCCCTGTGCCAATCTTCCTCTGTAGACCCATTTCCAATTCCTCCCACACTTGGCTTCACATGCCAGAGCTCATACCCTTCCAGCTTTACTGGACTGCCATCATGAGTCTGGGCAGGTGTGGCCCCAAGTCCTGGAGTCAATCATCTCCAAGCCCACACTCAGGCGCTGTAACTTGGGGGACCTGCCCCCCAGTTACATCTTGGTGGGGAAGTTACTTCCATTCCCTTGGCTCTGAGCAAGGCCACAGCTATTTAACATATCTAAGCGACCAGCCAAAGGCTATAGATATGTTAAATGACCACGCCAGAGGTTAGCTGCAAGGCTGTTGCTATGAGAAACATCTTTCAAAGGCCCTGCTCCACGTGTCTGTTCCCCCCACACACACCTGGGGGGGGTGAAGACATCTTAAAATCTCCTGGATGCCTTAAGTTCTGGACCCCATTTCCAATGCCTATTTGGGCCCCCCCCCCCCCTCTTGGCTGCACCCTGTAACAATCTCTGCCTTAATATGACTAAAATATTCTTTAAGTTGTGATATTGTTACTTGTTACAACTAAATAATATTTAAATAATTGAAATTACCTTCTTCTGATGAAATCTTCTGAGGGGACATTGCCAAGATGACTTTGTTTTTGTTTCATAGGTGAATGATGTAGGGGAGCTTTGTCCACAGAGTCCCTGGTCTGCCATGGATGAAAATAAGTCTACCAAGACATTATCTGCTTGGGGAGGAAAGGTGGCCGATCTCTCACAAGAGAAGGACCAAGAGGCTTTTCCTCAAGGGCTTTTATTGGGTTCGTTTACACAGGAATTCAGGCAAAGCTCATTACTCATTGCCAGGAAGTAAGGATTAAATAACGAGGAACTCTGAGGGCCTATTTTGAGTCAGGGTCAGATAGCTAAAGAGCTGTAAAAAACTTCAAGGAACCAACTTAACTCTTCCTTGGAACCCTATCATTTAATTGAGAACATTCTAAACAAGGCAGATTTCAGAGGATTTTACATATTCTTTCTTAGGCCTGATCACCCGGGGAACTGCTCTTTCCAGCACAGGGCTGCACCACCCTCTGTCATTGTTTCAGGCTTAGGTGGGGCAAGGGAAGTAAGCCAGCCAAGAGATTAGGGGATTTTCTCGCAGACAATGAGGATTGAGGCTATGTCAAAGTCGAGGGGCGAGGCTCCATCACCCCCTTTTGCTGTAGCTCCCAAAGTCCTTCCTTGGGGGCCTCCCATGTGATCATGCCTGTCTTAGGTTGTTCCCCCCTTGGGGAATCTTACCTGTCATTGGCTAATGGACCAAGCATTGGGAGCCAGTTATGGATGAAGTAAAAGGAGCAGAAGTGGCACTCCTGCCAGGGAGATAAGCTTTTGTCTCTTTGCTGGCTTATGATCCAAGTTCGTTCTCTCAGCCTTAGCCTTGGGGGAGGGGGGGTTACAGCTTCTGATACCAGGCAGGGAAGTTCCCAACAAAGTGATATGAAGGGCACGTGTTAGATCCCTTCACCCTTGGGCCACCTTTTGGGCAATAAACATACATTTTGTAATCAAGAAGGTAGAAATTGTGATGGATTTAGTCCTGACTCAGCCTTTGCTCAACTGCAAATTCTTGTAAGGCAGAGTCATGTCAGTTATATTTCTCTGTTTTCTGTAACATCTAATGCAGGACTTATTGCATTATAAGGGTCCAGTAAATATATATTGCTATGTGAATGGAGCTAGAATGGCAAAGTTTTTCTAATTGCATTACTTTCTATGCCCCGCTTGCAAAAAGAAAAATTAAGTTATTTGTCATTGCTCATTTATTGTGTATTCTATATACTGAATATATGAAAATGGATTGAGTTACAATCAAGATAGTCCTAGAAATTCCACACTATGGATGGCCCCTCCCTAGTGACACCCAGAGAAATGAGAGTTAGAATATAAAAGAAGAAACATCAACTACATAGCTGATCTCAAAAAACAGGTAAATCTTTGTATGGACAATAAATGGAAGAAAAATGCAAATTGGTGTCAAACTGAAGCTACAGATCTATGGGCTTCAGTTTCAAATGCATAAAGGGCAGTTGCTTGGTTCCTGTGAATGTTATAGAAAAAGTGTCAGCATTAAATTATGATGGAAATCAAATACCAGCTTGAAACTCTAGGTCATGTTGGGGTTGTCCTGCTTGTTAATATAAGTTGAAAAATGCTTTTGTGGACTGATGTCTAAGACTGTAATTCATTAAATATTGAAATAAAGAACAAACTGACAGTAACCAGAGGGGAGGGAAGAAGGAAATAATGGAAGGAAGAAGGGAAAGGGTTTTCAAAGAACATGTATAAAGGACCCATGGATAAAGTCAAGGGGGGTATGATTGAGGGTAGGAGGTGGGGTGGAAAAGTGGTGGTGGGAAAATGGAGACAACTGTATTCAAACAACAATAAAAATGATAAAATATGTTGAATGTTTAAGGATGGGAAAAACACACATATAACTTTATAACTTTCCTTTGTGATCTCCCCAAAATAATTATAGAGCAAGAGCCCTGTGCTACCAATACATTACCTGGTTCTAGACTGGAGTCCATAAAAGCATATAAAGTTTTGTTTTTTGTCTTGTTTATTATCACAAACAGCAATATTTCATATTTTCTTATGGCTGAGTAGTATTTCATTGTACATAATTTTTAGCCAGTCATCTATGGAAGGACACTTATGTTGTTTCCATGTCTTGGCCACCATGAATAATGTTGCAATGAATATTAGGGGTGTGTGTATATATATATATATATATATATATATATATATATATCTTTATTAATATTTTTTAAATTTTCAGGTAAATACCCAGAAGAGGGCTTTCTAGAGCCCTCTTATAACACTTACATATAACACCTACATTCTTTTTTTTTAAGATTTTATTTATTTATTTTGAGAGTGGGAAGGAAGGGAGAAAGAGAGAGAGAGAGAAACATCAATGTGTGGTTACTGGGGGCCATGGCCTACAACCCAGGCATGTGCCCTGACTGGGAATCGAACCTGCGACACTTTGGTTCGCAGCCCGCGCTCAATCCACTGAGCTACACCAGCCAGGGATACACCTACATTCTTAATTTTTTTGAAGAAACTTCATAGTGTTTTCCATAGTGGCTGGACTACTTTACATTTCCAACAGCAGTGAAACAAAAACTCACAGACATAGACAACAATATGGTGTTTGCCAGAAAAAAAAAATGGGTCAAATATAACATGATGGAAAAAGATTTTAATTTGAGTGGTAAATACACAGTGTAATATGTAGATGTATATAGAATTGTACACTTAAAGCCTATATGATTTTATTAACCAATGTCAACCCAATAAGTTTAATTAAAGTTTTTTAAAAGTAGATTGAGGCAAATGATACATTTCTATATAAAAAGGGATGAAGAGGGAACAGATAGGTGTTTGTGTATGTGTGTGTGTATGTGTAAGAGAAAGAAAGACAGAGAGAATACCATGAAAGATAGACTTCAATCCAAAATTTTAAACTTCATAAAAATAATTATGTAAGGCCACACACAAAAACAAACATTAATTAAATGTAAATTAAATAAAATTAATAGAATAACCTGATGTAATCTTTTAAAATAAATATATATGAGATATTTGAAGAAATAAATGAAGGAATGATATATTTAAAGTGGGATAACTGTAATAGCATACAATAAAATATGAAAAAACAAAGCAAAAAATTAAGTGCAAAAAAGAAAAAACTCACTATGTCTCATCTTTTATGTTTTCTAAATAAAAGCATTAAAAGTTGTAAATATAAGTCATGGTACCTCATTATCTTAAGCCCACACATTTCATAGATAGTACATTCAGTGTCATTTGTTTCTCAATATTCTATGATTTCCAACTGTTTTCTTCCCAAACCTATGGGTTAGGTAAGAGTACAATTTTGAAATTTCAAACACAGTGTATGGCAGAAGCAAGGCCTGCCTGAGTGTGGTTGGTAAGGTAGTAATTTGGGGATAATAATTTATAGTTTTAATTTGAACATTTTACATAAAATGTCATATGGTATGCTTCAGTGTGATAATTATGTAATGGAATTACATGCTTATGATTTTGTAATAAAAATTCTGTAATAAAAAGACCACTATTTATACTGGACCCTATATATGAGTTTTTAACCATCTTCTTTAAATTGAGTTTATGGGGGTGACAATGGTTCAAAAATCACACAAGTCTCAAGTGTACAAGTCAATAAAACATCATCTGCACACAGCATTATGCACCCATCACCCCAAGAAAATCTCCTTCTACCCACATGTTTCCCTTTTTGCCCACCTCCATTTAGTTTCCACCCCTTTTTCCTTCTGGCTATCACCAAACTCTTTCCTGTGTCCATGTGCTATGTACACAAGGTCTGTCCAGAAAGCATCCAGCCATTCAATATGAAAAATACATTTATTGGAGAAGATACAAAGTAAAAGAAACCTTGTATGTGGGACAATGACGTCTCAGTCCCCTTCAAAGTAGGTGCCTTGGGACCTCACACAGTTCTGCCAGTCTCCATTAGCTGCTCCATCATATTTTCTTGAGCCTCATTGTCAGTCTGAAATCTTTTCCTTTCAAAGGTGACTTTAGTTTTGGGAAAAGCCAGAAGTCACAGGGAACAAAATCAGGGCTATAGAGGGATGAATCACTTGGGTGGTTTGATGTTTCACCAAAAAACTGTGCATGAGACAATGCAAGAGCAGGCATGTTATCATGATGAAGCTGCCAATCACCAGTTGCCCATAGCTGCAGTCTTCTGAATCATCTGAATATTTTCCATGGAGGAATGTTCAAGCATAACACAAAATTTGATGCAGATTCATTGCTTTAGTTGCTCACTCATTTGGAATATGATAGCTACACAATACATGTGCTCACTCAATGCCATCTACCACCCCCACTGACTAGTACAGTGAAGTTGCCATTCTTCACACATGTCCATTCCACTCCACTCTCCTTGGCTACCAGGTTTCATTGATGTAATGCAAACTGTTCTCATTATATTAACAATGGCTGAACTCTTTCTGGACAGACATTGTATATTTTTTTGGTTAATGCTTTGACCTTCTTTTATCCAGTCCCCACAAAGCCCTTCTTCTGTGACAGCTGTCAGCCTGTTCTGTGTATCTGTGCCTCTGTTTCTATTTTGTTCATCAGTTTATTGTGTTCATTAAATTCCACATGTAAGTGAGATAATGTGGTTTTTGTCTTTCTCTAACTGGCTTATTTGACATAGCCTAATAATCTCCAGGTTTATCCATGTTCTTGCAAAATGTAAGGTTTCCTTATTTTTATGGTTGCATGGTATTCCATTGCTTAAATGTACCACAGCTTTTCGATCAACTCAAATACTGATGGACACTGGGGCTGCTGCTTATTCTTGGCTATTGTACATGAGGCTGCAATGAACATAGGGGTGCATACACTCTTTCAAACTAGTGTTTCAGGATTTTTAGCATATATTTCTGGAAATAGGATCTCTAGGTCAAGAGACAATTCTATCTTTAATTTTGTGAGGAAATTTCATATTGTTTTCCACAGTGGCTGCACCAGTCTGCATGCCCACCAGCAGCGCAGGAGGGTTTCTTTTATTGATGATAACCATTCTGACCAGTATGAATTGAGATCCCATTTTGGCTTTGATTTGTGTCTCTCTGATGATTAGTGATGCTGAGATTTTTTTTATATGTCAATTGGCCATATGTATGTCCTCTTTGGAGGAGTATCTATTTATGTCCTTTGTCTATAATTTAATTGGATTGTTTTTCTTCCTGGTGTTGAGTTATATAAACTCTTTATATATTTTTGAAATTAAGTCCTTATTGGATGTGTCATTGGTAAATATATTTTCCCATTCAGTGGGTTTCTTTTGCATTTTGCTGGTGGTTATTTTGTTGTGGAAGAGTTTTTTTAAGTTTGATGTAGTCTATTTGCTTATTTTTTCCTTTGTTTCCTTTGCATCAGGATGAATTGGCAAAAATATATTGCTACAAGGTGTGTATGAGATGTTATTGGCTATATTTTTTCTAGAAATTTTATGGTTTTGTGACTTGCATTAAAGTCTTTTATCCATTTTTAGTTTATTGTTAGGTATGGTGTAATTTGTTTCTACTGTTATTTTTTTTCAGATGAGGTGGTTTTCACATTGCTTTCGGAAATTTGTTGGGAATTCCTTTCTGAAATAGTAAGTCATCAATCTTTATATATCTTCCCTGTGTACTAAGAAACAATGAATGTCTTGCCTTTGTCAGGTGAATCATTTCATAAATATCCATTAATTTAAGTCTACTGTTTTTAACGTTCAAATAATCTATATGCTCCATCATGTTTTTGCTCATTGATCACTTTCAAAGCAAAAATGTGTTAAACTAGCTTAATTTGTGGGTTTAACAAATTCTTCTGGAAATTCTGTCCTTTTTTTCTGTAATGAGTTAAAAATGGAAGTAGAAAAAAATATTTTAAAAATGTATATGGAACCACAAAAAGCCATGCATAGCAATAGTGTTCTGAGAAAGAACAAAGTTGGAGGAATGAATGATGCTACCTAATATGAAACTATACAATAAAGCCATAGTAATCAAAACAGCTGGGTACTGGAATAAAAACAGACACATGGTTCATTGGAATAAAATACAGAGTCCATAAATAAACCTACATCTTTATAGAAAAGTAATATTTGACAAAGGAAGCAAGTACATGCAATTTACTAAAGATGGATTATTCAATAAATGGACAGATACATTCATAAAAATGAAACCAGACCATCTTCATATGTCACACACAAGAACAAATTCGAAATGGATTAAAGACTAAAATGTTAGGTCCCAAACCATAAAAGTACTAGGTGAAAATATAGGCAGTAAAATCTCAGACATTGCTCATAGTAATATTTCAATCATTTTTTATTGTTATTCTATTACAGTTGTCCCAATTTTCTCCCTTTGCCCTCCTCCACCCATTCCACCCCCTACTCCCACAGTCAATTTTTACACTGTTGTCCATGTCTGTGGGTCATTCATACATATTTTTTGGTCTAGTCTCTTCTCCTTTTTTAGACTATTATTCCTCTTCCCTCTCCCCTTTGGTCACTTTCAGTCTTTTCCATATATCCTCAGGCAAAGGAGACAAAATGAAAATAAACAACTGGGACTTTATCAAACTAAAAGGGTTTTTGCACAGCAAAGAAAACCATCAACAAAATAAAAAGACAATCCACTGAATGGGAGAACACATTCACTGATACATCTGCTAAGGATTGAATATCCAAATTACTAAAGAATTTATAAAACGCAACACCAACCGCCCCCCAAATAATCCAATTAAAAATGGGCAAAGGACCTGAATAGACACTTCTCCAAAAAGGACATATAGTTGGCCAATACATATATGCAAAGATGCACATTAAAAATCACAATGAGATTTCACATCACACTAGTGAGAATGGCCAGTGTCAATAAATAAACAAATAAGTGCTTGCAAGGATTTGGAGAAAGGGGAACTCTTTTGGACTGTTGGTGGGAGTGCAGATTGGTGCAGCTACTGTGGAAAGCAATATGGAGATGCCTCAAAAAATTAAAAATGGATCTCCTTATTTACCCAGCAACTCCATTTCTGTGAATATGTTTGAAGAAACCCAAAACACTAATTCAAAAGAACATAAGCACCCCTATGATCATTGCAGCATTACTTACAATAGCAAAGCTATGGAAGCAGCCCAGGTGTCCATCAGTAGATGAACGGATAAACCAACCATGGCCCCTGGCTGGTGTGGTTCAGTGGATTGAGCACCAGCCTGTGAACCAAAGGGTTACTGGTTTGATTCACAGTCCAGGGCATATGCCTGAGTTGAAGGCCAGTTCCCCAGTAGGTGGCTCATGAGAAGAAACCACACATTGATGATTCTCTCCCTCTCTACCTCCTTTCCCCTCTCTCTATAAATAAATAAATAAATATTAAAGAAAAAACAACTATAGGACATTTACACAATGGAATACTACTTGGTGATAAATGAGAAAAATATTTATCCTTTGTGACAGTATGAATGGACCTGGAGAACATTATGTTAAGTGAAATAAGCCAATCAGAAAAGAAGCAAATGCCATATGATTTTACACATATGTGGAATCTAATGAACAAATTGAACAAACAAACAAAATATAGGCGGTTTTATAAATAGAGAGGTGGGCTGACAGCTCTGGGAGGAGGGGTTAAGGGTGAAGGGAGAAAAGGAAAAAGGACTCATGGACAACTGTGTCCTGATGGCAAGTGTAGGTGGTATAAGGGGGAAAAATGGTAATGGATAAAATACAACTGAAAGAATTAAAAAAAAATAAAAAGAAAATTTTACAACATAAAATTAATCATTTTACACTGTATAATGCAGTAGCCTCTAACACATTCAAATGTTATGCAACTATCACTATATCAAGTTCTAAAACATTTTATCACCTATAAGGAAACTTTGTATCCATTAAGCTATCACTCTTGTCCCCTAAACCCCTCACAAATTCTAGTTTGCTTTCAGAACCTATGGTTTTACATATTCTGTGTGTTTCATATAAATGGAATGATACAGTACAATGACCCTTTGTATTTGGCTTCTTTAACTAAGCATAATGTATTAGAGGTTCACCCACATTATTAAATATATCAGTACCTCAATCATTTTTATGACTGAATAATTGCCCTTAGTGTGCATATACCACATTAAGTCTATCCATTCATCCACTAATGTGAATTTTGGTTGTTTCCACCACTGTTTTTTATGAATCATGGTACTATGTACACTCATGTACAGGTTTTTCTTTGCATATCTGTTTTCAGCTCTTTTCTGCATACACCTGGGAATAAAATTTGGGGGTTAGATGTTATCCGTATGTTTAACTGCTGGAAGAATAATTATGCTGATTTCCACAGTGGCAAAACCACTTTAAATCTACATCAGCAATGAATGAGTTTTCTAATTTCTTCACATCTTCCCCAACACTTGGTATTTTCCATTTTTAGTTATAGCCACCCCACTGGGTGTGAAGTGGAATCTTATAACTTTAATTTGTATTTCTCTAATACATAATATCTATGTTAGGTTAGGCATTTTTTTCATGTGCTCACTGGACATTTGTATGTCTTCTTTGGAGAAACCTATTAGAGTCCTTTGCCCATTTTAAAATTTGCTCTATTTAGAATAGAGAGCCCAGAAGTAAAACCATGTCAATATGGTCAATTAATATTAGACAAAGGGGACACAAGTACAAATGAAGTAAAAAGAGCCTCTGCAACAAATGGTGTTGGGATATCTGGACAGCTACATGCAGAAAAATGAAACTTGACCACCAACTTACACCATACACAAAAATAAAATCAAGATGGACAAAACATTTAAATATAAGTCATGACACCCTAAAATCCCTAGAGGAGAACATGGCCAGAAAAATCTCAGATATTCCATGCAGTAATATTTTCACTGATATGTCCCCTTAGAGTAGGAATATAAAGAAAAGAATAAACAAAGGGGACTACATCAAATTAAAAAGCTTCTGCATGGCTAGAGAAAATATCACCCAAATGAGAAGGAGACCAACTGTATGAGAAAATATATTTGTCAATGATACCTTGGACAAGGGTTTGATCTCCAAAATATATAAAGAGCTCGTATGACTCCACACCAGGAAGGCAACAATTCAATAAAATAATGGGCAAAGGACCTGAAAAAACACTTTTCCAAGGAGGACATACAGAGGGCCCAGAGATACACAAAAAGACACAGCATCACTAGCCATCAGAGAGATGAAATTAATACCACAGGGAAATACTACTTCACAGCAGTTGGAATGGCCATCATAACCAAATAAAAAAACTCTAATTGCTGGGGAAGTTGTGGAGAAAAGGGAACCCTAGTACACTTTTGGTGGGAATGCAGACTAGTGCAGTCACTGTGGAAAACAGTATGGAATTTCCCAAAAAAACCAAAAATGAAACTGCCTTTTGACCTGGCAATTCTACTGCTGGGACTATACCATAACAATCCTGAAATACCAATTCAAAAGAACCTATGAACCCCAATGTTCATAGCAATGCAATTTACAATAGAGAAGTGCTGGCAACAGCCTAAGTGCTCATCAGTAAATGAGTGGATCAAAAAACTATGGTACATTTACACAATGGAATACTACACAGCAGAAAGAAAGAAGTAACTTCTACCTTTTATGACAGCATGGATGGAGCTGGAGAATATTATGCTAAGTGAAATAAACCAGGCATCAAAAGACAAATAGCATATCATCTCACCTATACCAGGAACCTAAGGAACAAAGCAAACAAATGAACAAAATAGAACCAGAGGCAGAGAACCAAGGAACAAACTGACGGGGACAAGGAACCGGGGAGGTGGTTAAGGGAGGAAAGGAAGGGATGGTTCTAATTAAAGAATAAATATAAAGGACCCATATACAAAGAAAACTGGGGGGATTAAATGTGGGAAGTGGGGGTGGGTAGGGCAGGGGAGAGTAATGGGGGAAAATGGGGATAACTGTAATTGAACAATAATAAAAAATAAATAAAATATAGTAAAATTGGGTCTGTTTCACTTTTTGTCATTGAATTGTAAGAGTATCTTCTATGTTCTTGAAATAAGAGCCTTATCTGATATATGATTTTTCAAAAGTTTTCTCCCATTCTCTATGTTGCCTTTCACCTTCTTGACAATGTCCTTTGATGCACAAAATTTTTAATTTTGATAAAGTTCAATTTATTTTTTCTTTTGTTGCTTGTGCTTTTGGTGTTGTATCTAAAAATCCACCACCAAATATGAGGTCATAAAGACATGTAAGGTCCCTTTCAATATAAATAATCTTTTCTACTAATGCATATTTCCTCTCCTACTTTTTGTGATTTGCATTACTTGATAAGTGTTGTTTCAGTTAGTATTCATTAACTATGCTTTTCATTCATGAATTAATATTCACCATTTATGACTGCTTTTGTTTCAGTATTTTATTTTAAGTGATGTAAGACTGAATGTATGAAAATGTCTTTATTTTGCCTTTATGCCCACATTTTAGTTTAGCTGAGTATGGAATTCACAGCTGAAAGTTAATTTTATTTTCTCTCACTCTCAGCCACCTATCATTCTTCAGTAAGTACTTACAGTTTTTGTAAATAGTCTATACTTTCTTGGTTTTTAATGGTTGTTCAAGTACAGTTGTCTTCACTTTCCCCACCACCACTCTCCCCTGTTGGGGACCCCTCTGTGTGGTTTCAGAGACTTTAGCCCGGTGAGAACAGGCTCTGAAAGGGGCTAGTAATTCTCCCTGGAAAACTAGGTAACGCAGTTGGGTTACCTAGTAACACCGAGGGTTCCCATGGGAATCAGGCCTGAAATGTACATTTCATCCTTTGAAGCTTGCTCTGCTTTATATAGCCCTGTTGATATAAACCAGATGCTTAAGTTCAAGACATAAGGAGTAAACTCTTTATCTCACGAAACACATTTTAAAGACCATATGGTGTCAGCATCACTAACAGATCCTGGCTTATGACAAATCTCTGTGTTCCTTCAGTTGTAATCTATAGATAATATCTGTTTTTGAATGCCTATAGTCTTTTGACATTGATTGGTGAGCTATGCATGTATGCTGTATATCCCTACACATACCATTCCCAATGAAAGCCTTTTGGGGCTCAGAGCATTCCGCACTAGAGGGAATTGCCACCCCTTTTCCCATCAGAACAGCAAGATTGTGTCTGGGATGATTTGTTCCCATCAGTGGCAGCAGGGAGAGCTCTGTGGGATGGAGTTCTCTCACACTTTCCCACCCCCTGGACCCCCAACTCCCACCCCCAATACTATCCTCCTTTGGCTTTGTCCATGGGTCCTTTATATATGTTCCTTGATGACTCTTCCCCTATTTTTCCCCATTATCTCCCTTCCTTCTGGTTATTGTCAGTTTGTTCTTTATTTCAATGTCTCTGGTTATATTGTGCTCGCTTGTTTGTTTTGTGGATTACATTCCACTTATAGGTGAGATCATATGTTCACTGCTTGGCTCATTTCACTTAGCATAGTGCTCTCCAGTTCCATAGCTTTTAAGACCTCACTTGATGGTCTTCAATTCTACTGCAATAATCCTTTAATTATAATGCTTAGTACTTAAAGACACTAATTGAGGATTCATAATTTTTTTAATTCTAGAAAATTTTTACTTTTTTTCAAATACTGCTTTCAATTTTGATTTTTAAGTATATTTTATTGATTATGTTATTACAGTTATCCCATATTTTCCCTTTTATTCCTCCCTACCCTGCACAGCCTTCCCACCAGCATCATCCCCTTAGTTCATGTCCATGGGTCATACATATAAGTTCTTTGGCTTCTCCATTTCCTATACTATTCTTAACCTCTTCCTGTCTATTTTGTGCCTGCCATTTATGCATACCATGACCTACAAAGTTTAAATGACTCTGTCACAACCAACTCTCCTGTTTTACTTAAAAGCACTTAGTCTTCATCTATTATGTCCTAAATACAATGGCCTTCTTTTAGCTCATAAGCTTAAACTACCTCAAGGCTTTAGTGCTTGTTCTATAATCTTCCTTCAAGATTTAAAAAAAAAAATATTTGCAGGAATACTTCTTGTCATTCAGATCTCAGTTGATATGCCACCTCTATACAGAGCACTTTCCTGACCATTTTTCAGTAATGCCCCCACATTATTCTCTGTCAAAAAGGTTTCTTGTTTCTTTGCTAACACATATTGGAAGTTATTACTATCGAATTTGCATATTTATTTTTTAGAAAATATTACAAGCTTGTACTTAGTTATTGCTGGATTGACATTGATCACTAACACTAAAATATCTAACACCTCCTCTAGTTCAAAAGCAAAATTGTTAGTGACCTACCACATATCATTCAGATAGAAAAAAAAAAAAGGAAGCCAATGGGCAAACACTGTGTCATTGTCTAAACCCATGTTCAGATTATTAGAGGTGAAGTATTTCAATTTTTCTGGAAATTCTTTCATGGGAGACTTCCTAGAAAGGTGGGAGTATCCTCTTGCATATAAACAAAAGAGGATATTCACTTTACATTTTGGGTTTTCAAGGACTATTTCTACAGAGAAGACTATTCCCATTAACATTTTTTCAAATCATTGAACATTAGTGTCTGTTTTAACAAATGTAGCATGCATGGCTACATTCAACATTATCCACTAAGTTTTGTTTGGGAAAAATGCCCTTTGGACTCAAGACTATGTTTATATAACTACTATTATATCATACACAGACATACACCATAGCACAAAATATGTATGTCTAAGAACTAAACCCAAATTCCTTTTCTCCAACAGATTCTAAGAAAAACTTAATGACTTCCCGACGTTTTGATTACTGTGATTAATGAATCTGGCACACATAGCTTGAAGATCAGTCAGTACCAGCTTGTGAGCAGCACAAGAGATATGGAACAAAGTTGTACATATGGACACTTTACATTTAATCATCCTTTGAATAACATTTCAATGGCAATGAATGTTGCAGCTGTTTGTAATCAACTTAGTAGTGAGATCTCTTGAGAATTATGATATGTAACAGCTATTGAATTTTATATGCAAGCTGGTCTAAATCCGGTTGGGTTGTTTCAAAATTAGTGTGTTGTATAAGGACAAAATATGAATAATAAGATGTATTTATGCTGCCTATGATTTGGAAACAATGTTATTCTTTTACAACATATTTTATTTATTTATTTTTAAAGAAGGGAAGGAAGATCCCCTACTGGGGTCCTGGCTTGCAACCCACGCATGTGCCCTAAACTGGGAATCAAACTGGCAACCCTTTGGTTCACAGGCCAGCACTCAATACACTGGGCCACACCAGCCAGTGAACATTATTCATGTATTCCTTCTCCCTCATCCTTTTGCTTGAAACAAGTTACTCAAGAAAAGTTTTCCAATTAGCGAAAAATGATGTTACTAATGTGTTATTTGTAGTATGTTCAGTTTCTCAATGGAAAAGATGAACTAACTGAGTCACATATATTTTTATCAACTGGTTCTTCCTGTGAATAAAAGCTAGTATTTGCCATATACATTGGGGAGAAAGATACTAGGATAAATAAAACTTTTAAATGAAAGCTGTGACTGAGCCTGAATGTCACTGAGGACTCAACTCTTTGAAGGGAAGAAAATGGTGCTCATTCAATAGATGTTTTCAAAGCATCTATTATCAGAAAGGTAATATTTAAATTTTTTGAAAATTTCTTATAAGTTATCTGTGTAACATAATGACACTTGGAATCTAACTGGCTATATCACTCATCGCCAAAACAAAGCTTATAAACTCTTAATTCTGTCTGGTACTGGCCCTCAGCAGAAGTTTAAAAACTTACATTTCAATGTCACTCATTTTTTGCTGAACATTCAAGTCTTCCCTTTTGGTGCCTCGTAACTCATGGTTGTGCATGACTTCACATTCCAGCCTTTAAAGCCTTCTCTCTCAGTTCCTTGTGTTTCAAATCTCTCATGTGTCCTATAAAAGTGTCCCTTTTCTATGCCACATTCACTATTACCTAGAGCTCTTCCAAGAAAAACTTGTTCATTAATATATTCTGTACTTTAAATCAAAAGAATGTATATAAAAAACAATTTTAGATCCCTAGAGACTATTCAAAGAGATGTAACTGAATTTATAGATGGCATTGATTTTATTCCATAACACAAATATTTATTTGAGCCTTCACCACTTCCATATAACAGTACATATAAAAATGAAGCATTTAGTTTCTTATGGTATCTATCAAATTATCTCATATATAATCAAAAGGAAGTCAAAGAGATGTGCTATATATGTTTAATGATGAAATATGATTTCCAAAATTATAATCAGAGGAGTATTAATGGGGAGTATGGCATTTGGCATAGATTTGAGGAAAGGATAAGACTTCATTATCTAGAGATTGGAGATAGATGATATACAAGGTGGATCAAAGAATATAAAGGGTGAAAATAATATAAAGATTGAAAATCACAGGCCTTTATGAAATGGAGCACAGTTCAATTTGACCACAAAATAATGTGATTATATGAGTGGTGATTGGAAAAAAGGATATGCAATATCACATTAAAGAATTTAGACATTATTTAATAAATATTCTTGAATAAAAGTTTTTATATAGGTTTAGTATTGTGCTAAATACATTGATCACATTGCTTTCCCAAATCAGTAAATACACCTGTGAATAAATATTATTATCATTTAGAATATGAAGAAATAAAATCTAGGAGACGTGAAGTGACTTCTACAGCATCACATAGCTATGAGAGTGAAAGATTAAACTCACCCAGGTCGGTTTGACTTTTATATAGTTATTAAAAATATAGTCATTAAGCTGGAGCTCTTAATGACTATTCTATAAACTCCCTTAACTTTCAGAGAGTTAATGCCTCCATCTCACAAACATAACACTAAAGTAAGCAGGAAGCAAATACAAAGGATTTATTTTGAAAACTAATATATTGTGGCAGGTTTTTTTCTCTGTTTGTATTTTTATTTATTTACTTTTCTATTTTTTAAATTTTATTGAATGTATTGGGGTGACAGATTTTAGTAGAATGATATAGGCTTCAGGTGTACAATTTTGTAATACTTCATCTGTATATTGTATTGTGTGGTTACCACACAAAGCCATGTTCCCTTCCATCACCATTTATCACTCCTTTATCCATTTCTATCACTTCTATCCCCCTTTCCCTCTGGAAATGACAATACTATTTTCTGTCTATGAGTATTTTTCACATTTTTATTGTTATTCAAGTACAGTTGGTCTCCATTCCCCCCCCAAAACTCCCTCTTACCCCAGCCATCCCCACTTCCAACCCTTGATCCTACCTCCCTTTGGTTTTGTCCATGTGTTCTTTTTTTTAAATCCTTTTTTTAAAGATTTTGTTTATTTATATTTTTAGAGAGGGAAGGGAAGGAGAAAGAGAGAGAGAGAGAAACACAATGTGTGGTTGCTGGGGGTCATGGCCTGCAACCCAGGCATGTACCCTGACTGGGAATAGAACCTGCGGCACTTTGGTTCACAGCCCGAGCTCAATCCACTGAGCTATGCCAGCCAGGGCTAAAATTACATTTACTTAATAGATAGTAAAGTGGAGCATCTCTTTATATATATGTTGGCCATTTGTATGTCTTCTTGGGAGAAATGTCTTTTAAGGCCCTCTGCCCATTTTTAAAATGGATTGTTTGCTGTTGAGTTGTGTGAGTTCATTACATTTTTAAAATATTAACTGCTTATTGGAGCTGCTGTTTGCAAATTTCTTTTCCCATTTGGCTGGTTGGTTTTTGTTTGTTTGTTTGTTTGTTTCATTTTGTTGATTGTTTATTTGGCTATGCAGAAGTATTTTAGTTTGGCATAGTTCCTTTTTTTGGCTTTTACTTCCCTTGGTTTGAGGTCAAATTCATAAAATCCTCTCTAAGACTAAGGTCCATATGTTTAGTACCTGTGTTTTTTCCTATGCATTTTATGAGGTCCTTGAACAAATAAAAAAAAAGGACATTAGGTAAAAACAAATGAATGATATTTGGAAAATCATGAACATTTGTTATTTATAATGTTTCAATATTGGTTCAGTAAATGTAAGAAATGGATCATCATATGAAATAATAATACAGGTAATTAGATGTGGAGTATTAAAGAATTCTGTATACTATCTTTACAATTTTTCTGTAAATTTGAAACTATTTTTCTTTTCTGTATATATTTAATTCATTATGCTATTACAGGGGTCACAATTTTCCCTCTTTGCTGTGTTCTACCCAGTACCCCTATTCCTCCGCTATCCCCTCTGTATTTCATATCCGTAGGTCATGAATATCAGTATTTTGGATATTCTATTTCCTATACTGTTCTTTTTTTTTTTTTGCCTGTTTGGTAGGTGTATATTCTTTTAGTCTTCTTTTACCTGGAAAATTCCTTATTTTACTCTTTCTTTCTTCCTTTCTTTCTTTCTTTCTTCCTTTCTTTAATTATATTTTATTGATTATGCTATTATAGTTGTCCTGATTTTTCCTCTTCAGCCTCTCTAACCAGTGTCCCCTACTCCCTCAGGCAATTTCCCCACCATTGTTCATGTCCGTGGGTCATGCATATAAATTCCTTGTCTACTCAATTTCTTTTTTTATTTTCAGTGCTAAAACTAGAATCCTGAGGACTCGGTTTTATTTTTAATATAGTTTATTGATTATGCTACTACAGTTGTCCAATTTCCCCACCTTCACTCCCCTCCACTGTGCACACCCTCTCCCACCCACATTGCCACCGTTTAGTTCATGTCCATGTGTCATAAGTTCTTTAGCTTCTACATTTCTCATACTATTCTTACTCTCACCCTATTTTCTACCTACCATCTATGCTACTTATTCTCTATACCTTTTACCCCCTCTCCTCCTCCTATTCCCCTGTTGCTAACCCTCCATGTGATCTCCATTTCTGTGGTTCTGTCCCTGTTCTAGTTGTTTGCTTAGTTTGCTTTTGTTTTAGGTGTGGATGTTAATAATTGTGAGTTTGCTGTCATTTTACTATACATGTTTTTATCTTCTTTTTCTTAGATAAATCCCTTTAACATTTCATAAAATAAGGGCTTGGTGATGATGAACTCCTTTAACTTGACTTTAACTGAGAAGCACTTTATCTGCCCTTTCATTCTAAATAAAAGCTTTGCTGGATAGAGCAATCTTGGATGTAGGTCCTTGCCTTTCATGACTTGGAATGCTTCCTTCCAGCCCCTTCTCGCCTGCAAGGTCTCTTTTGAGAAATCAGCTGACATTCTGATGGTAACTCCTTTGTAGTTGACTGTCTCCTTATCTCTTGCTGCTTCTAAGATTCTTTCAGTTTTACCTTAGCTAATGTAATTATGAGGTGCCTTGGTGTGTTCCTCCTTGGGTCCAACTTTTTTGGGACTCTCTGAGCTTCCTGGACTTCCTGGAACTCGATTTCCTTTGCCAGATTAGAGAAGTTCTCCTTTATTATTTGTTTTGTTGTTGTTGTTGTTGTTTTTTGTTAGTTTTTTATTTTATTTTAATCATTGTTCAAGTACAGTTTTCTCCCCCCACTCCCATTCCAGCCCACCCACCCAACCCTCCCCCTTCCCCCCCATTACCTCCCACCCCTAGTTTTTGTCCATGTGTCCTCCGAATTTGTTTCTGTAAACCCTACCCATTCCCCCCCTGAAATTCCCCCTTCTCTCCCCTCTAGTCACTGTCAGACTATCCCCTATTTCAGTGTCTTTGGTTATATTTTGCTAGTTTTTTTTTTGTTTTGTTGTTTAGATTCCTGTTAAAGGTGATATCATGTGGTATTTGTCTTTCACTGCCTGGCTTGTTTCGCTTAGCATAATGCTTTCCACCTCCATCCATGCTGTTGCAAAGGGTAGGAGCTCCTTCTTTCTTTCTGCTGTGTAGAATTCCATTGTCTAAATGTACCATAGTATTTTGATCCATTCATTTACTGATGGGCATCCAGGTTGCTTCCAGCACCTACCTATTGTGAATTGTGCTGCTATGAACATTGGGATGCATAGATTCTTTTGGATTGGTGTTTTAGTGTTCTTAGGATAGAGTCCCAGCAGTGAAATTGCTTGGTCAAAAGGCAGATCCATTTTTAGTTTTCTGAGGAAGTTCCAAACTGCTTTCCATGATGGTTGTACCCGTCTGCAGTCCCACCAACAGTGCACTAAGGACCCCCTTTCTCCACAGCCTCTCCAACAGTTGTTGTTTGCTGCTTTGTTTATGATGGCCATTGTGACTGGTGTGAAGTGGTATCTCATTGTGGTTTTAATCTGCATTTCTCTGATGGCTAGCGATATTGAGCATCGTTTCATGTGTCTTTGGATTTTCTGTATGTCCTCCTTGGAGAAGTGTCTGTTCAAGACCTTTGCCCATTTTTTAATTGGGTTCCTTGTCTACTTAGAGTGGAGTTGTGTAAGTTCTTTATATATTTTGGAGATTAAACCCTTGTCTGAGGTATCATTGGCAAATATGTTTTCCCATACAGTTGGTTCTCTTTTTATTTTGATACTGTTTTCTTTAGCTGTGCAAAAGCTTTTAATTTTGATGAGGTCCCATTTGTTTATTGTTTCCTTTATGTCCCTTGCTCTAGGAGACAAGTCAGTAAAAAAGTTTCTGCGTGAAATATCTGAGATTTTCCTACCTATGTTCTCTTCTAGGACTTGAATGGTGTCTCGCTTTATATTTAAGTCTTTTATCCACCTTGAATCAATTTTTGTATATGGTGTAAGTTCGTGCTCGAGTTTCATTTTTTTGCACGTAGCTGTCCAATTCTCCCAACACCATTTGTTGAAGAGGCTATTTTTATTCCATTTTATATTGCTGCTTCCTTTGTCAAATATTAATTGACCATAGAGGCTTGGGTTTATTTCTGGGCTCTCTGTTCTGTTCCATTGGTCTATGTGCCTGTTTTTATGCCAGTACCAGGCTGTTTTGATTACAGTGGCCTTGTAGTATAGTTTAGTGTCAGGTATTGTGATCCCTCCTACTTTACTCTTCTTTCTCAAAATTGCAGCAGCTATTCGGGGTTGTTTATGGTTCCATAAAAATTGTTGAAGTGTTTGTTCTATGTCTGTGAAATATGCCATTGGTACTTTAATAGGTATTGCATTGAATGTGTAAATTGCTTTTGGTAGTATGGACATTTTGATGATATTAATTCAACCAATCCATGAACACGGTATATGTTTCCATTTGTTTGTGTCTTCCTTGATTTCTCTCCTCAGTGTTATGCAGTTTTCTGAATACAGGTCTTTTACCTCTTTGGTTAGGTTTATTCCTAGGTACTTTATTTTTCTTTTTGCTATTTCAAATGGGATTTTTTTTCCTTGATTTCTGCTTCTGTTGTTTCATTGTTGGTGTACAGAAATGCCTTTGATTTCTGGATATTGACTTTGTATCCCACTGTTTTGCCAAATTCATTTATTAGGCCAAGCAGTTCTTTGGTGGAGTCTATAGGATTTTCTATGTACACTATCATGTCATCTGCGAACAGTGACAGTTTGGTTTCCTCCTTTCCGATTTGGATTCCTTTTATTTCTATTTCTTGTCTTATTGCTGTGGCTAGAACTTCCAGTACTATATTGAATAGAAGTGGTGAAAGTGGACATCCTTGTCTTGTTCCTGTTCTTAGTGGAAAACATTTTAATTTTTGCCCATTAAGTATAATGTTGGCTGTAGGTTTTTCATATATGGCCTTTATTATGTTGAGGAATGCACCCTCTATTCCCACTTTACTGAGTGTTTTTATCGTAAATGGGTGCTGTACCTTATCAAATACTTTTTCTGCATCTCTTGATATGATCATGTGGTTTTTGTCTTTGCTTTTGTTTATGTGATGTATTACATTTACTGATTTGTGAGTATTGTACCATCCTTGCATACCTGGAATGAATCCCACTTGGTCATGGTGTATGATCTTCTTAATGTACTGTTGGATGTGGTTTGCCAGTATCTTGTTGAGGCTTTTAGTGTCAATGTCCATCAGCGACATTGGCCTGTAGTTTTCTTTCTTTGTTTTGTCTTTATCTGGTTTTGGAATTAAGATGATATTGGCCTCATAAAAAGAGTTTGGGAGTCTTCCATCTTTTTGGACTTTTTGAAATAGTCTGTGAAGGATAGGTGTTAGTTCTTCCTTAAATGCTTTGTAGAATTCTCCTGTGAAACCATCTGGTCCAGGGCTTTTGTGTGTTGGGAATTTTTTGATTACTGCTTCAATTTCTTTTGCTGTTATTGGTTTGTTCAGGCTTTCTGCTTCCATTTTACTGAGCTTTGGAAGATTATATTTTTCTAGAAATTTGTCCATTTCATCTAGGTTTTCAAATTTCTTGGCATACAGTTCTTCGTAGTAATTTCTTACAATCTTTGTATTTCTGTGGTATCTGTTGTAATCTCTCCTCTTTCATTTCTGATTGTGTTTATTTGGGTCCTCTCTCTTTTTATCTAAATGAACCTGCTTAAAAGCTTGTCAATTTTGTTTATCTTTTCAAAAAAAAACATCTCCTAGATTCACTGAACCTTAGAATTGTGCTTTTAGTCTCTATGTCATTTAATTCTGCTCTGATCTTGGTTATTTCCTTCCTTCTGCTTGCTCTGGGCTGTCTTTGTTGTTGTTCCTCGAGTTCTTGTAGACGTAGGGTTAGGTTGTTTGTTTGAAATGTTTCTAACTTTTTTAGGTGGGCCTGTATCGCTATGATCTTCCCTCTCAGGACTGCCTTGCCTGTGTCCCATAAGTTTTGGGTTGTTGTGAGTTCGTTTTCATTTGTTTCCAAAAACCATTTGATTTCTTCCCTAATATCATTCTTGACCCATTCATTGTTTAATAGCATGCTGTTTAGTCTCCATGAATTTGAGTGTTTTGCGTTTTTTTTTCCTTGTGGTTCGTTTCTAGCTTCAGTGCCTTGTGATCCGAGAAATTGCTTGGTATGATTTCAATTTTTTTGAACCTGTTGAGGCTTGTTTTGTGTCCTATCATGTGGTCAATCTTTGAAAATGTTCCATGTATATTTGAAAAAAATGTGTATTTAGCTTCTTTGGGATGGAGGGTTCTGTAAATATCAGTAAAGCCCATTTCGTCTAGGGTATTTTTCAATGCCACAATATCTTTGTTGATATTTTGTTTGGAAGATCTGTCCATTTTTGATAGTGGGGTGTTAAAATCCCCCACAATAATTGTGTTGCTGTCCATATCTTTCTTGAAGTCCTCTAAGATTTTCTTTATGTATTTGGGTGCTCCTATGTTGGGTCCATATATATTTACAATATTTATGTCTTCTTGGTGAATTCTTCCCTTGAGTATTATGAAATGACCTTCTGGGTCTCTCTTTATCATCCTTCTTTGGAAGTCTATTTTGTCAGATATGAGTATTGCTACCCCGGCTTTTTTTTCCTGCCCATTTGCTTGGAAAATTTGTTTCCAGCCCTTCACTTTCAACCTGTGCAGATCTTTTATCCTGAGGTGGGTCTCTTGTAGACAGCATATGTGTGGGTCATGTTTTCTTATCCAATCAGCTATTCTATGTCTTTTGATTGGAGCGTTTAATCCATTTACGTTTAAGGTTATTTTTGATAGGTACTTTTTCATTGACTTTTATGTATGTGTGATCCTCTCTCACTCTCTCTTTTCCTTTCTTTCCTTAAAGCAGTCCTTTTAGCATCTCTTGCAGAGCTGGTTTAGTGGAGGTGTACTCTTTTAGACTTCTTTTGTCTGAGAAGCTTCTTATTTGGCCTTCTATCTTAATTGAGAGCCTTGCTGGGTAAAATAGTCGTGATTGCAGGCCGCCTGTGGTTCTCATTACTTGGATTATTTCTTGCCATTCTCTTCTGGCTTGGAGTGTTTCCATTGAGAAGTCAGCTGTTAGCCTTATTGGGGCTCCCTTGTATGTTACTTCCTGTTTCTCCCTTGCTGCCTTTAAGATTCTCTCTTTGTCTTGAAATTTTGCCATTTTTATTGTGATGTGTCTTGAGGTGGGCCTCTTTGTGTTCCTCTTGATTGGGACTCTCTGTGTTTCCTGGATTTGTGTGACTTTTTGTCTCATCAAATTAGGGAAGTTTTCCATCATCACTTGTTCAACTAGGTTTTCTATCCCTTGTTCTTCTTCTTCTTCTTCTGGTATCCCTATTATACAGATATTATTACGTTTCATATTGTCTTGCATTTCTCTCAATCCCTCTTCATTTTTTCTGAGCCTCTTTTCCTTTTCTTGCTCTTTCTGTGTGTTTTCTTCTCCTTTGTCCTCTAGCTCGGTGATCCGATCTTCTGTTTCGTCGATCCTGCTTTTCATTCCTTCTACTGTGTTCTTCATTTCAGAGATTGTATTCTTCATTTCCTCTTGGCCCTTGTTGAGAGGTTGTATTTCCTTTTTTATGCTGATGTAGTTTCCATTGAGTTCATTGTAGCTTCCCTGTAGTTTCTCGTAGCTCATTGTGAGCTCATTGAGCTTCCTGACAATCACTGCTTTGAATTCAATATCTGGTAGTTGAATTGCCTCTATTTCATTTAGCATTGTTTTTGAGGCTTCCTCCTTTCCTTTCATTTGGGGATTATTTCTTTGTCTTCCCATTGTTTGTGAGACTCTTCTTGTTTTCCTCAGCTTCTTATATTGATCTGTTCTGACTCCCTGGGTTTATGTTGTGAACTTCTTTAGTAGAGTAGCAGCGAGTTTCAGTGGTGGTGTTTCCTTGATCTCCCAAGCTCACTGGTCTTGGGCTGTCATTTAAGTTGGCTTTGTGTTTGCCTTTGGGTTTTGATTGTTTTTGAGTCTTTCTTTGGTCGTTCCTTCCCACCAGCTGGTTAAATATGGGTCACTCTGTCCACCACCTTCTGTATTTTGTTGTGCTCGTGAGGGCAGGTTGTGTTGAAGCTGGTTCTTCTGTGTATACAAGGTTTAAATAAATCTTGTTCAGTTGTTTGTATTGAGTACTGTCTCTACTGTTTAGCTGTATTTCTAGATAAGTCCTGGATTGAGGTTTGTGTGGTTACTACTCCCTCCTTCACCTTCTTCTGCTGTTATGTTAGTGGTTCCTTTGTTGTTGGGTTTCCTCTTCCAGTGGGTATCCTGGTGCTCACCTCCTCCACCTATTCTTTTTTGTCATCAGTTGGAGGGGGAAGGCAAAATGGTTTAAGACAGCAACAGAGAATTCTATGCTATTTACAGTAGTAGCAAGTAGGGAAGATATAGGTGATCCTTTCACTATGTATAGTGTTAACCATGGTCTTCCACCCAGTTAGCTGATTTTTAGAAATTATGGAAAGAAGATAAAACTCTTGTTGGGGGAGGAAGGATTGTGAGTTGGATCTATAAAGCAGGGAGGTCAGATTCTTGGGTAAGGTGAGAGCAAAGGATAGTAAATAGGTGTAGTGTGTGAGAGAATAGAGTTAACCACTACATTAATAGAATTCAGGAAACTTTGAAATGGGCTAAGATCTGGGGGGGGTGTTGTGAAGTAATTACAATTGCATGGAACAGCGGTTTTTTACAATAATATTATGGCAACATTCATATGACAGAGTCTATGAGATCTAGGTAACAAGAATAGGGAGTACAGAACATCGAGTAGTGTGCTGATGGGACACAGGTGAGTTAAAGGACAGTAGACTAGTAATACAGTATAGAAAGAGATATCAGGGGAAAGCTGTCAGGTCATACAATATATCCAGTCTAGCAAAGCAGGCTATACAAAAATAAGAGGGATATAAAAATACTGTTAAAAAAAGATGTAGGAACACTGGAAAAATAATAATGATACAAATATGCAATAACTTGCAGGTTCTCTGTAATAGCAGAGTGACATTTATCTCACTGTCCCAGCTGTTGTGATGCCCCTTCTTTGGGTTCAACTTTGGTCTTTTCACAGATCCAGGACTTTGTCTCACTTGTAGGTATTTAGGAAAAAAATTTAAAAAAGTAAAAAATAGACAAGGCAGACAAAGGATGGAAGAAGAGATAAAACTGGAGGACAGGAAGGAGGAAGGAATAAAACAAGAAATTAGGTAAGAGAGGAAAAAGAAATCAAAAGAGAATAAAAAACAATAAAACTTAAAAAAATTAGAAATTGTTAAAAAAATAGAATCAAATTAAAAACTCTCTTGATTTCAAAGTGGCCAGACCGGTTTTTCTGCTCTTGCTGGTTGAGGCAGGCTGAAGGATGATTTGTTTGGCTTTTCTTCCTTGGCCCGTGGAGTTCGCACTGGCTCCTCAGCTTTGGGCCCTGGGTGTGGGAATCAGGTCTTTCCCCAGGGTTACTGCTGTGGGCTGGGGTGTGGGGATGCGCTCCCTGCAGGCGCAGGCCCATCTGCTGGTGAGCCGGTGGGCTGATGTGCCGGTGCGCCCACAGCTGGGATGCAGACATGCTGGAGCTACTGATCACTTTAGGAGAATTCCCCAAATAGTGTCTGTGACTATTCACTCCTTCCTCTTGAAAAATTCCTCCCGTTCAAGCCCACCGCTCCCCACAGTGGCCTGGCTTCTCCCACCACCAAAGCTCCAGCCAGACCGGTGACTGTGGGAGTCCGGGTCTGCTGCGCGACTCAGCCCCTCCGGTGTTCACCACTGCCTCCAAAGGCGCTCACCGCCCCCGTGTGTTTGCCAGCACCTGGATTCCTCCCAGAGCCGCTCAGACCTTGCTCGGCTGGGGAGGGAGCAGTTGACCTGGCTCTCTCCCAAGAATCCTATGGTAAACCCAGCAGCGGCCGAGGGCTGGGGGCTGCAGCCCCGGGCCCACACACTTGTCCTGGGACCCTACCTTGTTGCAGCACTCCCCTTAGGATCTGTTCTTTGTTCTTTCAGTTCTGCCACAATCCTTGGTCCTCTGTTTTCAAAAATGCTGAAATATGTTGGTTGCTTGCCTTTCTACTCATAGATCGGTCAGGATTTTCTCCCCTGAGCAGAGGAAAGCTGAATCTGTTCCTTCCTACTCCGACGCCATCTTAGATCCTTTATTATTTGTTCAAATAACTTTTCCATTTGTTGCCCTTCCTCTTCTCCTTCTGGTACCCCTATAATTCAGATGTCGGAACGTTTAAAGATGTCCTGGAGGTTCCTAAGCTTCTCCTCATTTTTTTGAATTCTTATTTCTCCATTCTTTTCTGTTTGGTTGTTTCTTTCTTCCTTCTGGTCCACTCTATTGTTTTGAGTCCTAGCTTCCTTCCCATCGCTATTGGTTCCCTGTGCATTTTTCTTCATTTCTCTTATTGTAGCCTTCATTTTTTCATCTAGTTTGTGACCAAATTCAACCAATTCTGTGAGCATTTTGATCACCAGTGCTTTGAACTGTGCATCTGATAGGTTGGCTATCTCTTAGTCACTTAAAAGTATTAGCTCTGGAGCTTTGATTTGTACTTCTGTTTGAGCCATTTGAGGGAGGGGTCTGGTCATGCCTGTTACATATGAGGAGTGGAGACTTAGGTGTTCTCTAGGGTGGGGCAACCCAGCTGCTGAGTTGTGTCATTGTATGTGGGGGTGTGGTCTGAGAGGGAACAATGGCACTTGCTCCTCTCTCTCAGATTTCAGTCCCTTTTGCTGCTTCCCCCAAGGTAACAGGGCCTTGCTGATGCTATTTCCCATGTGGGTGGCTTGTGTATGTTCTAGGACCCTGTGGGACTCCCCAAGTAACTCTCCTGTGATGTTGGGAGATTCTCCCGACACCTCAGCCCGCACAGGTGTTTTCAATTGGTGTTTTTAGGTTCTATTTCCTATCACTGGGACCCTGGGTTGTGCAGTCTGTCTCATTGCCCAATTTTGCCTGGTTTGTCTGCACATGAATGTGGCCTGGACAGCCAGGAGCCTTGTGTGCAGTGCCTTGCTTCACAGTCGCTGTCTCACTGGGTTTGCCAGCTGCCTGTGTGCCCAGGGTCCACCCTTTGCTGTCTTGCGCTTGGGATGCCTTATGCACCCGGGATGTGTTATGTGTCTGGTGCCACCACTTTTTGTTCCACGACCCCTTTCCGCCCCTTCTACTGGTCTGGATCAATGTGTATATTTTAACTCCTTGGTTGTCTGACTTCCATACAGTTCAATTTTCTGTCAGATATGGTTGTTATCTTGTTTCTAAATTGTTGCTGACCTTATTTTGGTTGTGTGAAGAGGCAGTGTGTCTACCTACACCTCCATCTTAAGAACAGTATTTCCTATACTGTTCTTAACACTCCCTATCTATTCTGTACCTACTAATTTGTACTTCTTTTTTTAAGATTGTATTTATTTATTTTTAGAGAGGGAAGGGAGGGAGGGAGAGAGAGAGGGAGGGAGAGAAACATCAGTGTGAGGTTGCTGCGGGCCATGGCCTGCAACCCATGCATGTGCCCTGACTGGGAATCAAACCTGAGATGCTTTGGTTTGCAGCCCACACTCAATCCACTGAGCTACGCCAGCCAGGGCTTTACTTTGTACTTCTTAATCCCTGCACCATTGCCACCATTCTCCTCCTTCCCATTCCCAACTGATACCCTCTAAATGATCTCCACATCTATGATTCTGTGTCTGTTCTGCTTGTTTGGTTAGTTTGTTTTTTAGATTCAATTTGTTGATAGTTGTGAATTTATTACCATTTCAATGTTTATAGTTTTGATCTTCTTTTTCTTAAATAACTCCCTTTAACACTTCATGTAATAATGGCTTGGTGATAATGAATTTCTTCAGCTTTATCTTTTCTGGAAAGCACTTTATCTGCCCTTCCATTCAAAATGCTACCTTTACTGGATAGAGGAATATAGATTGTTGGTCCTTGCTTTCCATAACTTTGAATGCTACTTGCCAGTCCCTTCTAGCCTGCAAAGTTTCTCCTCTCTCTCTCTCTCTCCTTGTTCAAGTACCATTGTCTCTATTTTCCCCTCAACACTGCCACCCACCACAGTCATCTCCACCTCCCACCACCAATCCTACCACCCTTTGGCTTTGTCCATGTGTCCTCTATACATTTTCCTTGATGATGCTTCACCCCATTATCCCCTCCCACACCCCCTCTAGTTACTATCAGGCCATTCTTAATTTCAATGTCTCTGGTTATATTTTGCTTGTTTGCTTGTTTTATTAAGTTCCACTTATAGGTGAGATCATATGGTATAAGCCTTTCATTCCCTTCCTTATTTCACTTAGCAAAGTTCTCCAGATTCATCATGCTGTCATGAAGTGTAGGAGCTCCTTCTTTCTTTCTGTTGTGTAGTATTCCATTGTGTAAATATACAATAGTATTTGGATCCACTCATTTACTGGTGGGTAGTTAGGTTGTTTCCAACATTTGGTTATTGCAAAATTGTGCTGCTATGAACATTGGTGCTTAGATTCTTTTCAATTGGTGTTTCAGCATTCTTAGGGTATAATCCCAGCAGTGCAATTGCTGGGTCAAAAGGCAGTTCCTTTTTTAGTGTTGTGAGGAAATTCCATACTTTTTTCCCACAGTGACTGCACAAGTCTGCATTCCCATGAACAGTGTACTTTCCACCACAACCTCATGAGCACTTGTTGTTTATTGATTTGGTTATGATAGTCCTTCTGACTGCTGTGAAGTGGTATTTCCCTGTGGTTTTAATTTGCATCTCTCTGATGGCTAGTGATGCTGAGTATTCTTTCATATGTCTCTGGGCCTTTTGTATGTCCTCCGTGGAGAAATGTCTGTTCAGGTCAGGTCCTTTGCCCATTTTTAAATTGGATTGTCTGTCTTCCTGGATGTAGTTATGTGAGTTCTTTATATATTTTGGAGATCAAACCCTTGTCTGAGGTATCATTTCCAAATATATGTTTGGTTCTCTATTCATTTTGCCGATTTTTTTTAGCCAAGCAGAAGCTCTTTATTTAGATGAAGTCCCATTTGTTTATTCTTTCTTTTATATTTCTAGCTGTAGAAGACATATAAGTGAAAATACTGCTGAGTCAAAAATCTGAAATTTTCCTGCCTGTGTTGTCTTCTACAACTTTTTTTGTGTCATGACATATTTAAGTCTCTTATACAACCTGAGTTTATTTTTGTGTATGGTGTAAATTGGTGGTTGAGTTTTATTTTTTCCCTGTAGCTTTCCAGATCTACAACGCCATTTGTTGAAGAGGCTATTTTTACCCCATTTTATGCTTCTGCCTCCTTTGTCAAATATTAACTGACAATTTAGACTTGGGTTTATTTTGAGGCTGTCTATTCTGTTCCATTGATCTATGTGTCTGTTCTTATACCAGAACCAGACTGGTCTGATTACTGTGGCCTTGCAATATAGTTTGATATCAGGTATTGTGATCCTTCCTCCTTTTTTCTTCTTTCTCAAAATTGCTGCAGCTATTTAGGGTCATTTACAGTTCTGTATAAATTTTTGAAATATTTGTTCTATAGCTGTGAAATATGCTATTGATATTTTAATAAGGATTGAATTGAATCTATAAATTGCTTTGGGTACTATGGCCATTTTGATGATGTTAATTTTTTCAATCCATGAACATTGTATGTACTTTCATTTATTTGTGTCTTCTTAATTTCTTTCTTCATTGTTTTGTAGTTTTCTAAGAACAGGTCTTTTACTTCCTTGGGTAGGTTTATTCCTAGGTACATCATTTTTCTTGTTGCTAAATCAATTGAGATATTTTTTTCCTGATTTCTGTTCTGATATTTCACTGCTGGTATACAAAAATGACTTTCATTTCTGAATATTGATTTTGTATCCCACTGATTTGCCAGATTCACTGGTAGGTAGAGTAGTTTTTTATGGAGTCTATAGGATTTTCTGTGTATACTATCATGTCATTGCAAATAATGACAGTTTTATTTCCTCCTTTCCAATTTGTATGCCTTTTATTTCATCTTCTTCTCTGATCACTGTGGCTAGGACTTCAAGTACTATGTTGAATAGAAGTGGTGAAAGCAAACATCCTTGTGTTGTTATGGTCTTAGTTGGAAAGATTTTAGGTTTTGCCCAATGAGAATGATGTTGGCTGTAGATCTCTCATTTATGGCTTTTACTATGTTGAGGTATGCTCCCTCTACTCCAACTTTGCTGAGTGATTTTATCATAAATGGGTGCTATATTTTAGCAAATGCTTTTTCTGCATCTATTGATATGATTATGTGATTTTTGTCTTCCTATTTGTATGTGCAATATTTTGTATTCATTGATTTTTAATATTGCACCAACCTTGCATCTGTAGGATCATGGTGTATGATATTTTTTATGTATTTCTGGGTGCTTTTTGCCAATATTTTGTTGAGGATTTTAGCATCTATGTTCATCAGTGATATTATCCTGTAGTTTTCTTTGTTGTGTCTTTATCTAGTTTGGGGGTTAGCATCATGCTGGCTTCATACAAGGTGTTTTGGAGTCTTCCTTCTTTTTGGATTATTTTGTAATAATGTGTGAAGCATGTGAGTTAGCTTTTCCTTAAATGTTTTGTAAAATTCTCCTGTGAAATTGTCTGGCCCAGGGCTTTTGTATGCCAGATGTTTTTTGATTACTGCTTTGATTTTGCCAGGTGTTATTGGTCTGTTCAGACTTTCTGCTTCTTCTTCACTGAGTTTTGGAAGATTATATTTTTGTAGAAATTTGTCCATTTCACCCAAATTTTCAAATTTCTTTGCATATAGTTGTTCATAGTAATTTCTTACAATCCTTTGTGTTTCTTTGGTATCAGTTGTAATCTCTCCTCTTTCATTTCTGATTTTTTTCTTTACTTGGGTCCTCTCTCTTTTTCTCATGATGAGTCTGCTTAAAGGTTTTTTGATTTTGCTTGTCTTAAAGAGCCGGCTCTCAGATTTATTGATACTTTGAATTGTTCTTTTAGTCTCTATGTAGTTTAATTCTGCTCCAGTCTTGGTTATTTCCTTCCTTCTACTTGCTCTGAGATTTTGTTGTTGTTTGTTGTTGTTGTTGTTGTTGTTGTTGTTGTTGTCTAGTTCTTGTCGATGTAGAGTTAGGTTGTTTATTTGAAATGTTTATATTTATTTTAAGTAGGCCTGTATGGCTATGAACTGCCCCCTCAGGACTGCCTTTGCTGTGTCCCATAATTTTGGGATTGTTTTGGATTCAATTTCTTTTTTCCCCCAGAAACTTTTTGATTTCTTCCTTAATCTCATTCTTGACCTAGTCTTTGTTTAATAGCATGCTATTCAATATCCATGAATTTGGGAATTTTTTGAGTTTTGTCCTTGAGGTTCGTTTGTAGTGTCAGTCCCTTGAGGTCTGAGAAAATTCCTGATATGATTTCAATTTTCTTGGATTTGTTGAGGCTTGTTTTGTGTCCTAGCATGTGGTATGTTTTTGAAAATGTTCCATGCACATTTGAAAATAATGTGTATTGTGTTTATTTGGGATGAATGGTTATATATATATATATATATATATATATATATATATATATATATATATATAATCAGTTACGTCCACTTGATCTATGACATTATTCAATGTCACAATGTCCCTTTTTTATATTTTGTTTGGAAGATCTATCTATTTTTGACAGTGGGGGTGATAAAACTCCCTTTTATAAGTGTTCTGCTGTCTGTATCTTTCTTGAAGTTCTCCAAGATTTTCCTTATGTATTTGGGTGGTCCTATGTTGGGTGCATATATGATTATAATGTTTATATCTTCAGGGTAAATTCTTCCTTTGCATGTTATGAAGTGTCCTTCTGTGTCTCTTTTTATGTCCTTTCTTTTGAAGTCTATTTTTTCTGATGTAAGTATTGCTACCCCAGATTTTTTTCCTGTCCATTTGCTTTGAGTGTTTTTCCCAACTCTTCACTTTTAGTCTGTGTAGGTCTTTTTTCCTGAGGTGGATCTCTTCTAGGTATCATTTGTGCAGGTCAAGCTTTCTTATCCATTCAGTTACCCTATGTCTTTTAATTGGAGTACTTAATCCATTTACATTTAAGGTTATTTTTGACAGGTACTTATTCATTGCCATTTCACTATCTTTCTAACTATGTTCCTTTCTCTCTCACTCCTTTTGTTAAAGAAGTCCCTTTAGTATAACCTGCAGTGCTGGTTTGGTGGAGGTGTATTTTTGAGCCTTCTTTTGTCTGGGAAACTCCTTATTTCACCTTCCACTTTAATTCAGAACCTTGCTGGACTGAGTAGTCTTGGTTGTACACCTTCACTTTTTATTACTTGGAACATTTTTTTGCCATTCCTGCCTGTGTTTTGAACTCTGCGTGTGATAGATTGCTTATCTCAATTTCATTTAGTTCTTTTTCTATAGTATTTTTTTTCTGTTCTTTTGTTTGGGCCATATATCTTTATCTCCTCATTTTGGCAGCCTTCCTATGTTTGTTTCTGTTTATTGGGTAGAGCTAGTTTCACTATCTGCCATAATAGCATGTCCTAATATAGAAAAGCACACCACGGTGGGTCAGCTCATGTGAACTAGATATATTGTGCCCCTGGTATGGTGTCTCTGCTATCTCGCTCTATATGGAGGAAGGCTCTGAAAAGGAAATATGGCTGCTGCCTCGCTCCTGTGATTTTGTCCATGAGGAAGCTGTCTCCTGTCACTCACCCTGATGCCAGATGTGTCAGTTCCTCCCTGTGTGCCACTAGTGCCCCTCCAGCTTCTGTCCCTCCAGCTGCTGCCCTAGTGTTGGAGCACAGGGGGAGTGAGTCTACAAAAGTCCTAATTCCATTTCAGGCCCTTTAACAGGAGACACCTGAGAATCCTGAAGTTTCCTCCTCCACCCCAATCCCCACTGGTTTTTACAGCTGACAGTCATGAGGACCTATCTTCCTGGTACTGGAACCCTGTGCTGGGTGGTCTGGTGTGGGGCTGGGATCCCTCACTCCCTAGTTTCCTTCTCAAGTTGTATACACTACAGTTCTCCACATCTCTGCATATCCATCTCTCCTCCACACCTAGATGAATGTGAATTCTTTAATTTCTTTGTTGTTGGACTTCCAAAGCTTGGTATTCTGATGATTTGGGGTGATGATTCTTTTGTATTTTACTTTTAATTTTTGCTATGACTGTGCAAGGAGGTGAGCCATGTTAGCCTATGCCTCCATATTGACTGGAAGTCCTAAAACTTTTCTAAAATATAAAATATTAAATGTGTTACAAGCCATTCTGTTAGCGATACAGTGGCAAAATAAGCACTCAAACATATTCCTCCACATTCCTGTGAGAATACAAATAGTTTCACCTCTTATGGAAGTGAATTGGGCCACATCTATTAAAAATATACATCTGTTTACCATTTAAACCATCAATCCAAATTCTAGGACCTCGCCTTAAAAATACATTCAATAATACAGAAATAGATATACACTAGATTATTTGCTTCAGCATTAATTTGGTAAATTTATAATACTGGAAATATTCTAAATGTTCATATTTAAGGGTGAATAAACTGTAGTGCATCCTTATGACAAAGTATTAGGCAACTACAAAAAAGAATGAGGAAGAATAAATGAACTGATATGGAGTGACTTCCAAGATATATTGGTAAATGAAATAATATAAATACAAAGATTGTTTATTGTATGCTATTTTTGTGGAATAGATGGAGAAATAACAGAGCATGCACATATCTGCTGCTTTTTGCAAAAAAAAATGAAACCCAGGGAAGACAAAATAAAAACTAAAGGGACTAGTCACCTACAAATTTGAATAGGAGAAAGATAAGTAGGATGCTGGATGGGAAAAGTTTAAAAGGGGCTGGGATAAGAGTATGACTTCTCTAAGCACATGTTTTTGAGTAGTTTTAACTTTTGAAAACATGTTAACATTTTACTTAAAAATAAATAACTAAATACATACATTTATTCATACATACATACATTTAACAAAGATAGGAAGGGGTTCAGAAATTACATAAAAAGCAGAAACGCATGAAACCATCTGTTTGTCAAATGAATAACATAGCACAGTCACAATCAAAGCAGATTCAAAAGTAGTTACTTAACCAAGTAATTCCTTAATATATTTATTTGAATATATCACATCAAGTTAAAGACATATATATCTATACTTACTGTACTCTTATAAGCAATTCTGAAATTACTTTATATGTATTCATTAGTGTAGATAATGAGATCCAGTTTTCTCAGTGTCCTTGAACACTGTGGAACAAGTTACGAGTATACAAGTTAACTTGAACACTGAACAAGTTACAATTAGGAAGCAAAGAGGGCTAGAATTAACTATGTGGTATGGGATTAAAATCAGTATGAGCTCAGTGTTTTTAACATACATACATCAGCTAAAGAAATAGAATGTATCTGTGTTTGTGTAAACATACTTATATTCCTTAGCTTTGTCCACCAAGGGGGTCTAGAAGCAAAGATATGCAGTACCAGTGAGCACACCAAAGTGCCAAAGAAGGCTGGAATTTGGCCTAGAGCCTAGCATAGTGCTTATGCCTGGATATGTACTAAATGACAAATATCATCATTGTCACCATCATCTAATTTTAGCATGATCATATCATAAAGAAAGCTGACTGCATGTACTAAGAAACACTAAACAAATAAAAATGAGAATGAGAACAAGATTAAAGATAGAGTAATTGGGAGGCCAAATTTATAATGGGGTACAACTTTGTATACAGTGGTGGGCAAAAGTAGGTTTATAGCTGTGAGTATATGAAACACAGAGTTTATTCTTTTATTATCACTTATTAATTATTGTATTATTTATTTCTATTACAACTGTAAACCTATTTTTGCCTACCCCATATAATGAATTTTTACCTTGGAAAAGAAAATCATTCCTTCTGCCTGTAAGTGAAGAGTGAGGAAGAGAAAATTATTGAAAAAATACATAAACATTTTAGAACTGAAAAATACCTTTGATCTCCTCAGAAATATATGAAGTGAAAGCTCCCAATGAGAGCAATGGATTTATTGTGAGAAAGGTCTGGATTAAAGTTAGGAATATTTGGATTTTGTTAGAATTATCACTTCTGGAGAAATGTGATATAGAGACAAGATATGAATAGAAAGGTCTGCAGAGCAGCAGAGAGTGCGTAAGTCAAGTAATGTGATTTAGTAGTGAATTCATTTTACAGCAATATTAGAGTTACCACATAAAACACAGTTGAGTATTTCATTGGTCTCAACTTGCTATTATGCATTAACTTTGTCTCCCTAATTGTAACTTTCTTAGGCAAGTTAAAAGGTCTTATATAGCATTTATATTTTCTATTACATCTATTACAATGCTAGGGACATAACACATACCTAGCAGAAGACCAAAAACACATAAAAAACTGTGTTTTCAATTTGGACATTTTAATAGTCCTACTCTTAGATTCTGCTTAGTTCTTTCACCATTTTCCAGGAAGATCAGAGAAATGTGTGAGTTTGCTTATAGGAATTTGTTGATCCCTAAAAGAGTTCAGAGAGAAGGAAGGACTGCACAGCTACCTATTCATTTTTCAACAGTGGATTATCCCAGGCAAATCCTTCGTTCTCGGATAGAGTTCCCAAGTCTATGAGTACATGGGAGAATAAACACTTCTTTTTAACATTATCTTAAGGGCAATATAATTAAGAAAGGAAGGTTTTAATTAAAAATAAAAAATTTCACTCTAAAGTCTAATTGGTGTTTGGATTATTCATTATTTTGAAATATCCACCTCACCCCTCTCTGTCATTATTAGGGGGTATCAAAAGACATGGTTACCTTAAGTGCCAAGCACTCCTTCCAGGCTATGGATTATGAGCAATAAGTCACTCTTATCAGAAGATGACATTTGAACTGCAGCTTTTCTCCAGACTCATGCATTTAATTCAAACCTAACAGCTCCACTGCAGTCCATGAAATATTTACATTGTTACTTGCTAAATTATATACATTATTTACCATATTGTCTATTAAATATTTACCACCTTTTCAAATATGCAATGAATCCGCACTCCACTGTTTTTGTTTCTTTTAGCATTAAAATAGGAAAGGCCAAGCCCTGTGGAAACCTGAGACAGTGGCTGTGACAAAGAAAGCAGAGGAGGAAAAATGTAAAGAGAAGCAGAAGGCAGTTATTTGAAAAAGAGATCCATATTATGTAATTGCTCTTTTCTCCTTTCCCTTCCTCTGACTGGAATAATAATTTCTCTCACTTAAGAAAGATGATTATTTTTTCAATATTTATATGTGTAAATAATTGAATAGAAACTATTTTGAAAATAAGCTATATTGTTTTCAGGAGCCTTACTTTAGGGTGGCTTGATATATAAAATTGTCTAAGAAAAACATATGATGATAACAGGAGGCAAGGCACTGGCCCACCTTATCCAGAACTCTTCCATACAGGAAATAGTGGCATATGTTCAACTCCCCTAAGCAACATAATGATTCACTCCCTTGAAAACAAAAAAGCTATTAATAGATGTATTGTCAATAGGATATGCTTATGGTAATTTTGATGAGCAAATGATACCTAACTATGAAATTTTTAAGCTTTAAGGGATACCCAAACTGCCCCCCCAAAAGACCTAATTGGTTCCCACTTGAGAACTTTAACTCATTCATTGTTCTTTAACTTATCATCCCCAAAATAGGCATCTTAGAGATAGCTAATTAGCTACCAATTAGTTATGTATTATCTTCTTCCATTGAATTTAACATAATCTTTAATTTTAGAGAAACATGCTAATGCCCACTTAAAAGACTATATTTCCCAGCCTTCCTCTCACTTGAGGGTGGCATATGACTAAGGTCTGACTAATGAAGAGTATGTGGGACTTCCAGAGGTTCTCCATGTGGGGAACATGGCTGCCTTCCTTTCTCCTTCCATCTTGCTCCATGAAACCTGAAGATGATAACTGAAATATTAGTAGCTATCTTGAACCATAATGATGAAAACAACATAATAACAAATCAAACAGCAAATACCTGTACAAGTCTTGGTCTCTGATAACCATGGAGCTTCTATACAAGTCCTGAGCTGCCAACCTTAGCACTTATTTTACAGGATAGAGAGATAAATCTCTGTCATAGTTAAGCTACTCAGTTTTATGTCTCTACTATATATAGCTAGCCTTCATCTATACTAATATATCTAGGTTTATGTGCTATTTCTCCTACAGGCACTGAGGACCCTTATATATGTTTATTTTCTGTCAAAACTTTTTCAGAGAGCAATTACTTGTGTCTTACTGGTGTAAATATAGCTCTGTGGATTATTTCAGTCATAGTTAGTTATCTACCCTGCATCAAGGGCTGTCTTTATTCCTTCCAATCTGAAATCAAAGGATACCCTTCTACAGTAATTATGAACACCTTAAATTGTTTTTCTTCCCATTTAGAATGGGTTGTCTTAGAAATGGTTTAATGCTGCCAATATGCTGAAGCATATTACTGATGTCCATATCTTAGAGCTGTCAAGGCCTTGCTGGTTAATTTTTATTTGTTGTATTGAGTAGCTATTTGCAATTGCCACATAGCTATAAATGCTTCAACATATTTGACTTATATGCAAGAATTAAATTCCTAAAGTCTCTCATTTTATTTGTATACAAAATTGTTTCAAAATTTCCTTAAACTGGACTTTAGTTCAACAGACATTTCTTTCAATCACAGCTTACAATCAATATTGTTTTGTATTTGTTTCAGGTGTACAGCATAGTGATTAGACAATCATATACTTTACAAAGCACTCCCCTCGATATTTCAGGTATTCGCCTGGCACTATATATAGTTACTACAACATTATTTATTATATTCCCCATGCTGTATTTTACATCCTTGTGATTATTTTATAACTACAAATTTTTGATTTTTTAGAGATTTTATTTATTTACTTTTAGACAGAATGGAAGGGAGGTAGAAAGAGAGGAAGAGAAACATCAGTATGTGAGAGATGAGTTGCCTCTCACATACCTCCAACTGGGGACCTGGCCTGTAACCCAGGCATGTGCCAGTACTGGGACTTTACCCAGTGACATTTTGCTTCACAGGCTGGCACACTAGGGCCCAATTTTTACTTCTTAAACTCTTCAGTTTTTTCATCCAGCTACCCAACACCCATCCCCACTGGCAGCAGATATTTCTTGAGTGCTTGTGATATGGTAGGATATAAAAAAGCAAATTGATTTGAAATTGAAGAAGTTTAAAAGTCATAAATACAACCTCAGAACAGAAAGGGGTGCTGGCAGTTTGGGAAAACACTTGAATTAACGTTATCCTTAAATGAATGGATGCTGTAATTGCATTCTCATCTTAAATATAGTCATCTCTGGTGTCAACATCTCTTTGAAAATAGTCTAGATTTTTTTTTTATTTTGCTTTGCTGAAACACATCAAATCATCTCATATTGTAACTGAGATTTCCTGAAATCTCTGTTCTCCAATGTTAAAAACATCCAAAGTGCATTGCAGGTGATTTTATAGGGAGAATATTCTTTAATATTGGCTTGAATAAATCTTAAAATCTTTTGATTAACGCTGATGGTTTTATAAATCTTCAACAAAACTGTATTTTTTTCATTTTTTCATTTTTTATTAAATACTTTTGAATTTTATTATTGTTCAAGTACACTTTTCTGCCTTTTCCCTGCCACCCCTCCCCACCACCCCAGCCATCCCCACTTCCATCCCATGTTTCCACCCCTCTTTTGTCCATGTGTCCTTTATAGTTGTTCCTGTAAACCCTTCACCCTTAACCCCCCATCTCCTTTCCCTACCCTCTGGTTACTGTCAGTTTGTTCTTAACTTCAATGTCTTTGGTTATATTTTGCTTGTTTGTTTGTTCAAAACTATATTTCTATCTAGCAACTTCTTCAGAAATATCAAGTGAATGGCATTGACTTTGACTATTTTGATATTTAATGAGTAAAGTTCTATTTTATGTCATAAATAATATAGATGGTTGCCTGAATTCTCCTCCTTACTTTACAAGGCTGGAAAAAGTAAATGTGTTTTCAAGGGCATATTCCCAAATGGTGTACTGTTCTGTAGTTAACCAAATGCCATGATATGAAACAGAACAATCAGTAAGAATATTAGCAATGGATAGTATTGTTTCTAGGTTTTTAAGTCTAATGAAATCTTAGTGGGTTTTATTTAACCTGATTTCTCCATTTAGACTGAGTAAGTAATCTTTGTGCCCCCTTCAGTGTGAAGTTGGTTTCCATGGTTTTGCATAAGCTACTTTAGTGATTTGCTAATGTAAAGACATGCTGGGCTCCCCATTGACTTTTTGGGAATGGCCACCAGCTACCAAACCACTACATGACGATAATGGGACTTCAAAGTCTATTCTATGCCTGGAAGCACTGTTCTATTCTGAGACTCTTAATTATATAAGATAGCTGAACAGACTGACATCTGTCAGGAGAGTGGGAAGGGAGGACTGGATGAAAAGAGGTGAAGGGATTAGTCAAAGAGCATATACACATGACACATAGACAAGGACAACAGTGTGGGGATATTCAGAGGGAAGGGGTGGTATGGGTGCTGGGTGGAGGTGAGCAAAATGGGGGTGGAATAACAACATCTGCAATAGTGCCAACTATAAAAATTATATATATAAAATCAGATTTTGAATGAACTCTAAAGGCCAACTCAGTATGAACTAGATAGATGATTTACTGCATTCCCAGCCTGGTCTCTGTTTTTCTTTCCTTTTTTTTTTAATAAAGTTTGAGATTGTGAATTACTTTATTTTAAACCAGCTGAATTTGTTTAAATTAGAGCAAATATCTATATATTACCAATGATTCCTGAATCAAAATAAGGCTTATCTATCTTTGACTTTCTTAGAGAGTTACTAGTTCATTTGATTCAATTTTCTAATTATGAGAATGCTTAAAAATGAGTTTGGAGAATCAACAGGTATATATCGAAAAAGGTCTCAAACATTTAATGTCTAAAGTGCATCTGAATGGTCATACCATCAAGATGAATGACCTGGGTTTTCTTTTGTTCGTTTTTTTATCCTTAGATGTTGTATGAAGAAAGCGAACTGAGATCTAAATATTTAATGGAGATTTTGTCCAGAGTGACTTTTTATTGATGTTTATATGCTTGAAATTAGAAGAGAGTGAAAATGAAACTTTTTTCATAACACTATTTTTCTTCTAATCTATTTCATACATAAATATTCTCAGTTCACTAATTTTAAGCAATTTTGCATCTATTTTCTAAATTGGCATTTAGAAATTAAGGGTTTATATACAAAATAATACAAGAGGTTATATGCACTATAAAATGAAAGTGAAATGAAAACCAAGAGTTATCAATTCATCCATTAGAAACAAACTGTTTTTTTAAATGAAATCAAATGTTATTAAAGTTTAACTGTTCAATTTCAGCAAAGAAATAAACCAGCTCTGGCCTTAAACAATTCCACAAGCTCCCCTGGGGGCTAAGTTCTTTCTGCACGTCAATGAAACAATCAGTGTTTGAGACACAAGTAACTGTTTGACACACATTGAAAAAGGTACCAAATGGTCTCTGTCTTTGCTGTGATCCACTGTGAAATGAAAACCTACTACCTAAATCACTTTTACTACAACCTAATTTGATCTCCCTGAATACAATACAGAATAAGTCTCAGTGCCCTCTGGCCCATGAAATTTTTCTTAAAATAAAGTAAGCAATGTAAATGAAGTTTCTGTGGCTGGAACATCTTCCCAATCTACAAATATACTTGATATTTCCATTGTAGTTTGAAATTTAGTCTATCAGTGAATTGTCTGCTGTATACAATGTCAACCTTATTTAAATCCCAGTTCTACCACTGATTAGCTATGTGATCTTGGTCAAGTCATTTTTCTTTTACAGCCTTCATTTTCTTTACCTATAAATGAAAAAGTTAAATTGAGTCTAAATGCTGTTTTCAGCTTTAAGGGTATATGAACCTAACTAATATTTCACCATGTAAAACTGTTATTTGATAAGATTTAGACATGGATTTAAAGTGTCTGAACCTCTTTCATTCACCAACTTTCAATTATCACACACAATGTATTTTGCAAAAGGATTTAGCTACTGATCAAGCCAGTGTTACATATCCAAGGAGTAGGTGCTCACTTTCATAGGACAGGAAGCCCTTAGGTCATGTAAAGGACCCCTACGGGGGGCAAGCCTCCAAAGAACCTCATTTGGAACTTCTCTCTTTTATGGTAAATTTGTCTTAATGCATGCAACCTAATTCTTAGGGATAGAGCTGGAATATATGTAATCCTTTATTGAAAGCAAGTACAGCTTCTTTTTTATTATTGATCAAATAGTTGTTCCCATTTTCCTCCCATTAATCTCCCCAGAGATACCCACCCCCACATCCCACATTCAATCCTCCCCCTTCCCCAAGTGTCTTTTCAATGTGTCTTTCATACATGTTCCTTGATGACCTTTCCCCTTCTTTGCCCCATTGTCCCCCTCCCCCTATACAATGGCATACTCTGCAGCAGAAGAAAGAAGGAAGTCTTACCCTTCGGGACAACATGGATGGAAATGGAGAGCATTATGCTAAGTGAAAGCAAAGACAGTTTTAATTTGGGCTTGCAGCAATGGCAAAGAAGTATACTTCATCATTAAACATAATTATGGACTCTATAATGGAACACTTGGTCATAAGAGAGGTGAAAAGTTTCTACTTATGTGAAGGTGAATTTGGTCATTGGACTTCAGGAGACATTGTGTACATCTCTAGATGAGGGAAGTCTCTTCCAAGGACATGTGATATCAGACAATGGAGGATTTCCAGCCATCTGAGGAAAAGCAGATAAGGGTATTTAGATTGATCAAAGACCTTCTTTGTTTATAATTGATAAAATGCAATACGAAATTACTGGAGTACCAAAATCTTGAAGAAAAACTTCCTTAAACCAACATTTATTTTAGTCAGTTTATTAAGGGATACACACACACATAAATGTACATACATATATGTACATGCATATGTACATATGCACATACATACATGCATATATATATATATTATATATCAGAATATATAATATCTATCCAGAAGGTACCCAACCATGTAATATGAAAAGTAGATACATTTATTGAAAAACATGTAAGATACAAGAAACATTATACATAGGAAAATGACACCTCAGTCCCCTTCAAAGTAGGCCTCTTGGGACCTCACACAGTTCTCCCAATCACCATCAGCTGCTCTGTCATATTTTCCTCAATCTCATCAATGGTCTGAATCTCTTCCCTTTTAAAGGTGACTTTATTTTTGGGAAAAGCCAGAAGTCACAGGGTGCCAAATCTGAGCTGTAGGGGTCCTGAGTCACCTGAGTAATTTAATGTTACTCCAAAAACTCTGCATGAGATATGATGAATCAGCAGGCATGTTGTTGTGATGAAGCTGCCAATCACCAGTTAGACTTTTTCCAAACAGACATCATATTCATATTTCATGTTAGCTTTAATAAACAAATAATTAATTTTATATTGATATTTGTAAGAAAATAGGATTCAATTAACAGAATTTCTTCTAATGAAGCCTTCATTACTAGAGTAGCTCTATTCTCTCTAAAGTAGATTAATTTATTTCAAATAAATGTCTCAGGAATTCAAATGCATATTAAGAATTCACAGTTCCTTTGTGGGGAAATGGTTGGAATCTTTCATTTCTTACCAAGACTATTTTTAGGACTCTGTTCTTACTAGGACTTATTAGTCTTACTAATGTATCTCATATCTTACTAGGGTTCTACATTCTGCTAATATAACATAAAGATATTTGAGATTTCCTTATACATTTTCATTTATATTCCTAAATGTTTGATGTGCTAGATTCCCCCTAGTAGGTGGAAACAAGGCTTGATTTCAATTAACAGACACTGGCAGGAATTATTAATTCTTCATGATAAGCTAAAGATAGACAAATATGCACCAAATGTTGTATACTTTGCAAATAGAACGACAGTTGACCTAATTAAACAGTACACAGTGCTGAGGGCAACATAAACCCACTCAGTGATCCAAAATGTGTTTTTTCTCATCCATCCTCATTTCCTGTTGGCTTCGGTACCAGATGTTTCAGAATTTCAAGCATCTTGACATCCTCCAAATAGCTATATGGGTAATTGAGGTATATACTGGGGGGAGGTGTGCACACATGTTAGAGAGGTACTTGTCTATCAATCCCTACATTCAAGGTTGAGAATATAAAATTTGAAAGCAATAAAAAGGGGTTTTGTTTGAAGTGAGGCAAAGCTTCATTTGAATTTATCTATCACCATCTTCATCTGTGTGACCTTAATTAGATGACCTAATATGATGCCCTGGTTCTTTTCATCTATGGAAGAATGGTAATTATAGTCCCAATTTCATTGATCTGTCTAAAAGTTAAATTAATAAATGTTAAACACCTACCATAGTGCCTGCAATAAGAAAGCACTTAGTAAATACTAATTATGATATCACAGACCTTTGAAGGGTTGAAAAGTTTTGGAAAGACTTCAATACACACAAATGAGATTTCCCTTAAGGATTCAATATGTTCTGGAATTTACATTAATGGCACATGTTAAGTAGGAAATCTAACATATTCCTTAAGAACTTGATTTCTGTACTCATACAGATTAAAGTTCAAACCCTGGCTCTTTCAGCTATTAAAAGTGCATGAGTATTTTTCTTCTAATCGTATTTTTTATTTTTTATTGTTCAGTTACAGTTGTCCCACCTTTTTCCTCATTGTCCTCCCCTGCCTCATGCTGCCCCACTCCTGCAGTCAATCTCTCCCATTGTCTGTGCCCACGAATCCTCTATTTGTGTTCCTTGGCTTGCCCCTTCACCTTCTTTCCCCCATTACCTCCTTTCGCCCACCCCCCAGTTAATGTCAGTTTATTTTTTATTTCTATGTCTCTGTTTATATTTTACTCATTTGTTTGTTTTGTTGATTAGATTCCACTTATAGGTGAGATCATGTGGTATCTCTGTCTCATGTCTTTCACTGACTTGCTTACTTCACTTAGATAATACTCTCTAGATCCATCTATGCTGTCTTGAAAAGGTAGGAGTTTCTTCTTTCTTTCAGCTGTGTACTATCCCATTATGTAAATGTACCACAGTTTTGTTTTGTTTTGTTTTTTATCCACTTCATTACTAATGGACACTTAGGCTGTTTCCAGTGCTTAGCTATTGTAAAGAATGCTGCTATGAACATTGGAGCGCATAGGTTCTTTTGAATTGGTGATTCAGGATTCTTAGGGTATAGTCCCAGCGGTGGGAATGCAGGATCGAAAGGCCAGTCTATCTTTAGTTTATTAAGGAAATTCCATACTGTTTTCCACAGTGGCTGCACCAGTCTGCATTCCCACCAATAGTGTACTTGGGTTCCCTTTTCTCCACACCCTCACCAGCACTTGTTTGTTGATTTGTTAATGATGGCCATTCTCACCGTCATGATGTGGTATCTCATTGTGGTTTTAATTTGCATATCTCTAATGACTAGTGATGCTGAGCATTTTTCAAGTGACTATAGGCCCTCCGTATGTCTTCCTTGGAGAAGTATCTGTTCAGGTCCTTTGCCTAGTTTTTAATAAGAGTGTTTGTTTTCCTAGACTGGAGTAGTATGAGTTCTTTATGTACTTTGGAAATCAAACCCTTGTCAAAGGTAACATTGGCCAGTATGTTTTTCCACATAGCTGGTTACCTTTCCATTTTGTTGAGGTTTTTTTTTTTTTTTTTTTTAGCTGTAAAGAAGTATTTTTAGTTGGATGTAGTCACATTTTTTAAATTTTTTTTTATTTTAATCATTGTTCAAGTACAGTTTTCTCCCCCCTACTCCCATTCCAGCCCACCCACCCAACCCTCCCCCCTTCCCACCCATTACCCCCCACCCCTAGTTTTTGTCCATGTGTCCTCCAAATTTGTTCCTGTAAACCCTACCCATTCCCCCCTGAAATTCCCTCTTCTCTCCCCTCTGGTCACTGTCAGACTATCCCCTATTTCAGTGTCTTCGGTTATATTTTGCTACTTTTTTTTGGTTTTGTTGTTTAGATTCCTGTTAAAGGTGATATCATGTGGTATTTGTCTTTCACTGCCTGGCTTGTTTCGCTTAGCATAATGCTTTCCAGCTCCACCCATGCTGTTGCAAAGGGTATGAGCTCCTTCTTTCTTTCTGCTGCATAGAATTCCATTGTGTAAATGTACCATAGTTTTTTTGATCCATTCATTTACTGATGGGCATCTAGGTTACATTTTTTATTCTTTCCTTTACATCCCTTGCCCTAGGGGATGTATCAGTGAAAATATTTCTGCTTGGAATATCTGAAATTTTCCTTCCTATGTTTTTGTCTCAGACTTTTATGGTGTCATGACATATTTAAGCATTTTATCCATTTTATGGTATTTTTTTGGTGTAAGGCATAAATTGGTGGTCTAGTTTTATTTTTTTGCATGTAGCTGGGCAGATTCTCCCAACACCATTTATTGAAGAGGCTGTTTTTACTCCATTTTATGTTCTTGCCCCCTTTGTCAAATATTAATTGACCACATTGACATGGGTTTATTTCTTGGCTCTGTATTCTCTTTTATTGGTCTATGTGTCTGTATGCCAGTGGAGTATTCTAATAGTCTGAATCTCCAATTTTTGCCTAAAACAATAGTGGTTATTAAAGTTCCTCCATCACTGTGTTGTGAGTTTAGACTCATATAAGCCATTCTAAACAGTGGATAATACCTAGTAAGCATGTTATCAGAAATATTTTCTGAGCAACCTTCTAGGGTTCCCATGCTCATGGGTTTAACCTCTACACTACTAATTGTGAATTCTTTATATGTCATACCATTTTTATTAGCCCCTTTCATGACAAATGTGATTGATTATACCATCTTCTTCTCATCCTAACTGGCAGATAAATATTTCAACTTTTGGAGGATGTTCTAGCCAAAGGCTATTTGTAAAGCTTTCAAATTCACACGTGTGATCACTGTTTTTTTTATTAATTTGCATTGTAGTTTTTTCCATTATCTTTAGTCACCTTATACCCTTCTCCCCAGCAATCACCACACTGTCATCAATGTCCATTAGTTCTTTCTCCTTTCCACTCAATCCTTCAACCTCCTCAAATCCCCCATCCCCACTAGCTATCACCCTGCTCATCATCTATGAGTTGGTCCTCATTTTTCTTATTAGTTCAGTCAGTTCATTAGATTTCACTTATGAAAGAAATCATGTGGTATTTGTCTTTCTCTGACTGGTTTATTTCACTTGGCAGAATATTCTCCAGGTCCATCCATACTGTTGCAAAGGGTAAAACTTTTTTCTTTTGATGGCCAAGTGGTATTTCATTGGGTAAAATATTTTATCCACTCATCTGCTGATGGGCATTTGGGCTGTTTCCATATCTTGATTATAAATAGTTCTGCAATGAACATAGGGGTGCTTATGTTCTTTCACATTAGTGTTTTGGGTTTCTTTGGACATATTCCCAGAAGTAGGATCACTGGGTCAAAAGGAAGATCTATTTTTAGTTTTTGAGGTATCTCCATACTGCCTTCCACAGTGGCTGCACCAATTTACATCCCCACCAACAGGGCCAAAGGGTTCCTCTTTCTCCACATCCTTGCCAGCACTTGGCTGTTATTTATTGAAGATGGCCACTTTGACAGGTGTGAGAGGATATCTCATTGTAGTTTTAACTTACATTTCTCTGATGATTAGTGACATTAAACACCTTTTCATATGTCTATTTGCAACTTTGTGTCCTCTTTAAAGAAGTTATTTTTATAATACACTGATGAAAGAAGTTGAAGAAGATACAAATAAGTTAATCTCATACTGTGTTTATGGATCAGAAGAATTACACCATTAAAATATCCATACTACCCAAAGAAATCTGTTGATTTAACACAATTCCTATCAAGATTCTAACGACATGCCCTGGCTGGTGTAGCTCAATGGATTGAGTGCCGCCCTGTGAAGCAAAGGGTGTCCAGTTCAATTCCAAGTCAGGGCACATGACTGGGTGCCCAAGATCTCAGTTGTGGGCACATGAGAGACAACCACACATTGATGTTTCTCTCCCTCTCTTTCTCGCTCCCTAAAAAAATTCATAAAATCTTTAAAAATATTCCAAAGATATATTTCACAGAATTAGAAGAAACATTTCAAAAAATTATATGGAACCACAAAAGGCTCTGCATAGCATCTGTGTTCTGAGAAAGAACAAGCTGAAGGAATCAGGCTACCTAATATTAAACTATACTATCAGGCCATAGTAATCAAAACAGCCTGGTATTGACATAAAAACAGATATACAGATTAATGGAAGAGAATAGAGAGCTCAGAAATAAGCCCACACCTTTATAGTCAATTAATATTTGACAGAGGATGCAAGCAATTATAAAGAGTTTATTCAATAAAGTGTGTTTGCAAAATTGAACAGATATGTGTAGAAAAATGAAACTAGACCCCTTTTTACACAACACACAAGAATAAATTCAAAATAGATCAAAGACTTAAATACTAGACCTGAAAGCATCAAAACTGTAGAAGAAGGTGGGCAGCAAAACTCAGACATTGCTCCTAAGCAATTTTTATTGATGTGTCCCCACAGGCAAAGGAAACAAAAGAAAAAATGAACAAATGGGACTACATCAAACTAAAAAGTTTTTGCACAGCAAAGCAAAACATCAACAAAATAAAAAGACAACCCACAGAATGGGAGAATGTATTTGCTGATATATCTGATAAGGGATTATAATCCAAAATTTATAAAGAATTTACAAAACTCAATACCAATAAAACAAACAACCCAATCAAAAAATGGGCAAAGAACATGATAATTGGTTTTATGCTTCCTATTTATCATCCTTGCCCCTAACATCTCCAATAAATAGTTGTATTTATGGAGACACAGTCTTATTTTTAACATGCATTTATTATCAATTCTCATATAAATTACCTTTGGTTTCACTTTCCCTCTCCTTCTCATTCTCAAATAGTTCCTCCTATTTTTATTGTTCAAATTAATGATCTCTAGCCATAAAGTTACCTTCATTTATTCTTTGAAAAGCAGGCTTCAGAAATAGTTTGGGCAGATTCCCAAAATTCCCTTTTAGAATTGTTTATGTTTATTTTGTGGATTAGAAAAAGTTTGATTCAATGGACACATTTGTCCAAAATCAGAAGTTCAATAGTAGGGAAGAGTCCCTCTTATAATCTTAGAGTTAGAAGAATTCTCAGAAACCATTACTTCAACCTCTCACTCAATAAAGAATATGTATTAATCCTCCCTATATGAGTTATTGAGCTTCATTAGTTAAGAATCATAGCAGCAAAGACTTTTAGAAGTTATCTAATGTAACACAGTCACTTGCTAGATGAGGGTGCAGAGAGAAAGAGAGAAAAATCCACTCTTCCAATCTTCTGGTTAATTCCTCTAGCTTTAAAAACAAAATTGACCTGGCTGGCATAGCTCAGTGGATTGATCTCGGGCTGAGAACCAAGTGTCATAGGTTTGATTCCCAGTCAGGGCACATGCCTGGGTTGCAGGCCACGGCCCCCAGCAACTACACATTGATGTTTCTCTCTCTCTCTCTCTTTCTCCCACCCTTCCCTCTCTAAAAATAAATAAATAAAATCTTTAAAAAATTGAAACAATGATCTTCTCACTGGATTTTTCTTTGGGAATCAAAGGAGAATAATAAATCTTGTGGATTTCCTTCTTTGTCATGAATGCAGAATGATTGTCTTTCTGGTACATTTGCTAAGCTTATCTATGGTCTAGGACAAGATGTTAAAAGGATAAAGAGTAAAGTCTGATGTTGATGAGATAGGGGAAAGAGAAGGAATATTTAAGGAAATAAACTTTGAGGTCATGTTTCTAAAGGAAAGCAAAAGCTATTAGAATAAATGTTTTCATCCAATCACTATTCTTGGTCAGGTATTTCTCCAGAGCAGTGCTGTCCAATAGAAATTTTTTTATTATAAATATATTCTATTTGTGTATTGTCCAAATGGTAACTAAATAACTACATGTGGATACTGAGCCCTTGAAGTATGGCTTGTGTGAATGAGAGACTAAATTGTTTATTTTACTTTAACTAATTTAAATATAATTAGCTACATGTGTCTACTGATTGCCATACTAGATAAGGCAGTTCTGGACTTTCATAGCAATAACGTTTTTTAATCAGGCCAGATACGCTTTCTTTTTGTGTGTGTCTGGAAATTGATCCTGAAGAAGGAACACATCTTTTGCTGAAACATTTTATGTTGACAAAATATCCCAAATGTGGCCTCTGAGTTACTACAGTATCTTAACAAGATGTTTTTCTCTCTGATAATAGTTCACCTATCCCCATGAATTATAGTCTAAGTTTCTTGGTAAACTTGATGTGAATCTGCTCTCCTATTCCTTGTAATATCTCTTTTCCATGGTACAGACTCTTACCTGGTTTACCTTATAGAACAGTTGTGAGTATCTATAGAAATAAGTGATATAGAATACCTTTAAATAAAGTAATATGAACAGGTAAAACAGGAATTATCCAAATTCAATAGATGAGGAAATAAATGAGGAAGCTGAAGCATAGAAAGTATGTGACAAGCCATAGTGATCTAAAAGTAGTAGAGCTTTGATGCAAATGGGCCTCCTTAGTTTTTTATCAGAGGATTTATAACTAATTATTTCATATATTATGATAAATAGTGACCCACTACATCCCATGCATTCCCCTCCAGAGATGGAAGGGGTTGGGGTAGGGAGGGCAATGCTTTCAAGCTATCAAAATAACAGAATTGAAATGAGTAATATAATTTTCGGTCATTGATTTAAGCATTACAGAATCACAGTTAATTATAGAAATTCCTTGGCTACCAATACAAGTTGTTCTAATGTCACCTTGAAAAGACTTCTATAACCAAATTCTCAGTGTTATTTTATGCCATTGGATAAATGTTTATATTGTCTCATCACTTCTCAGTGTCTAAATTTTGCCCACAAATACCATCCAGCATATCACAGATACCATACCCCATTGTTAAGATGGTTGACCAAGTTCTTAAAAAGGTGAGGTTTTCTTTTTCAAGATTGTTTTTCTCCTGCTCAAATATAATTTAAACCAAATGAATGCATAATTCTATAACTGATGTGGAAGAACATCTTGGAATTAATACATTATGCACAGGATGATTTGATGTCAGACTCCCTGCCCCTTTTCACCATGGCTAGTTTTTTAATCAAGTTGAAACTAAGCAAACCTCCCAGACATAGCTCCATAACTCTAGGGCATGTTCCTTAGTCCAGATATGTAGTTAAGTAGTCTGGAACAAATAAGCTCAGCTTGTATAGAAAATTTTAGAGAAAGAGTCTCTTTAGTGGGGTTTTATTTATCTCACAGTGCTTTGCTATACACTAAAAGTAAGGGGCACTGAATGCTTTAGAGGATTTTCCCCAACACTTTATGTATCACTATTGCTAAAGTATCAGTGCCAGGTAATTTTGCTGTTATTGGGGAAGTTTTGTTAATAGCACAGTATCTCTTCATACTTTCCCCTTTCCTATATGGTTCTGGTAATCTTCACTAGAATGGATTTTTGTACCCTTTCACACACCTTAATTTGTTATTTATAAAACCCAAATTTTCAATGTCTCTGGTTGTATTTTGCTTGCTTGTTGTTTGTTGTTGTTGCTGCTGTCGATTAGGTTCCACTTATAGATGAGATCATATGGTATTTCTCTTTCACTGACTGGCTTATTTCACTTAGCACAATGCTCTCCAGTTCCATCCATGCTGTCATGAAGGGTAGGAGCTACTTCTTTCTTTCTGCTATGTAGTATTACATTGTGTGAATGTACCACAGTTTTTGATCCAGAGACATTGAAGTAAACAACAAACTGACAGTAACCAGAGAGGAGTGGGGAGAAGAATAATAGGGGATAATAGAGGAAGGGCCATCAAGGAACATGTATAATGGACACATGGACAAAGCCAAAGGGGGTAAGTTTGAAGTTGGGAGGCAGATATGGGTGGGGTGGATGGGTGGGGTGGGGTGAAAATGGAGACAACTATGCTTGAACAATAAAAAAACCCTACATGTTGTGGTTTTGCCATGCTGTTGTCAAATTGGCCTTATTTATTAGTTAAACAACAGATTTTATTGTAACATTTCTTTAAAAGTAGTCATGTGGGACACCCACATCCAAATCACCTGAGAGAGGACTCATGAAATGCAGATTCTTGAACAATGCTCAAGATGATCCTCATGCACAATAATGTTTGAGAGCCCCTACTTTAGTGAAAGCCTGATCTTTACAGAGCAATCTTCAAGATCTAGAGCAGGAGTGTCAAACTCATTTTCACTGGAGGCCACATCACCCTAGCAATCTTCAAAGGGCAGAATTTAATTTTAGGACTGTATAAATGTAACTATTCTTTAACAGTTATACAAGAGCTCGGCACTGCTACCAGGTAGAAACAAGGTGCTGGGCCAGATAAAACAAGGTGGAAATCCAGATGAAGCCCACAGGCCTTGTGTTTGCCACCTGTCATCTAAAGCAAATGAGAAGGACAATAGAAAAGTCTAATTCCTAGACACCTGATAAATGATTGTTATCTGACCATGAGTTAAAACTATTTATTTTCAAATTTAAATAAATTTATAGCAATAACCAAATAACCAGAAAAGAGTGAGAGATATTGTGGGAGAGCCAAAACAACATGCTTACCTGAAACAAGCACACAACTTCTCTATACAGTTGATCCAGTTTATTGCTATACAAACAATCATAAATTTTCAAATCCAGCACACTGTGCTACAATCGTAGTTAATTTGTCATGGCCTGCACAGCATTACTACCTTCATAAATTAAATAAAATATTACCAGTTACCCACTATGTAAAAAGTACCGATTTTTATATTGTAGTTCTAGGCTGAGTAGTGGGTCCTATGGAGATATTGGTGAGAAAAGTCTCAGATCTTATACTTAATATTTACTTGAAACTAGACTATTACCAAGCTGAAACATTTTTCTATTAACTATACTCTTCTAATTTTTTCAGTAACTGTTATTCTAATGGGGCCAATATAGGTGGGATTAATATCTGAGTGGTGTGTCTGTGTGTGTATGTTTGTGCATATGTGTAGCAACGTAAAGTTAACAGATTCCAGAAGCTCAAGGAGATGCCAAATGCATTTTTAAATACCACTCTGTGGGGTTTGCAGTACTCTGATTTCTGATACTCCAGGAGAAATTAAATCCAATGATTATAATATTGTATATGGTTGTGAAGCAACAAATGTAAAACCAATTTACTCATCATTTCAGGTGTTTATCAGCAAGAATAATTGTTAAAAAGTCAACTTGTGCCTACATATATCTATTATGAATCAAATTTTAGTTTCTTGAAATTAAACATGTTTACTCTTCATTGTAATTCAAATGCTTGATGTACATGGTACATTGTACATGTGCAATAATCAAGCTTATTTTATTCCAGAATAAAACTCAACACAACTTGGACAAGAAAATAAGATGACTATTTATATATTTGGACATATCCTTGTTTATGGGTATCTTTAAACAACAACATTTATTTTTTAACTGAGTCAGAGCATAATGTTAGCCAAAATAGGTGATATTATAGAAGTAAATTTTATCCTACTTATCAATGATCCTCAAGTCTAATTGGAAAGATAAAAAAAATAATCCCTATGGCAAAAATTTGGCATCTATGGGGCCAATTATAAGTAAATAGAAATTCATATAATATTTACCATAGATAACTCCTAGAGAAAACATTACTAAAATGCTAGGTACATTAAAAGGTTAACCAAGAAGGACTTCCTAAAGACTTACCAGAAATTTTATAACTATATGCTAAGCTGTACACATTTAATATAAGTTCTGCCCTCACTGACCTCAGTGAGGCACTAAATAATATAGGTGTGATGAATTTTACAAATATGAAGTCGCAGTGCTGTGGTAGTTGTGACACAGTTTTGAAGTCAGGGAAGGCCTCTCTGAAGAGCTGAAGGTCCTAAGGCTCAGTGAACATAATGTATCTAAGTAACTGACAGAGAAGTAGTCAGACTAAGGCACAGAGTTTGAGATGGAAACGACCATAAAAAATGAGGCTAGAGAAGCTCATGAATTGAGGTGGGAAGAGGATGTGAGAATGAACATTACATCTTCAAGTAAAAATTGAATCTGCAAAAATGAGATTAAATGGATCTTTTCTTATTTAGTGACCTACAATTATGTGCATGGGTCAAGATTTTACCTTTAACCTGCTTCATTCTAATAGGTTATTTGTTCAAGAAACTTGATCTTTCACTGTTGCATCTAAGAAATATCAAAGAACTATTGACAACCAATCTCTAGATTTTTAGATACTTCCCCTTGAACATGGTTTCAATCTATTCTAAATGTCATTTCAGGGACTGTCAGATTGTTTTGTTAATACATTGCTACTATAATTTTAAATTATAAAATTTCAAAATTTTCAAACCCAGGGTGAAAATATAGTCATATAAAACCCTTTAAATACTTAATGAATGAATATCAGTGTTTTAAGATATGTAGTATAATGTGTTTCACCACTCATGTTTGCAGATCATTTAGCAAGTACTTGAAAGCTAAGGTAGAGAAACTCACACATGCTGACATCATCACATACATGTGACAAAAGAAATTTCAGCAGAAGTACATTTGATTTTGTGAACATTTTTAGTGACTTAAAGGAGATGTAGCTAAATTGTACAGACCTTACCACATGCTAAAAAAAAATGGTTGTGGGGATCTTGGGAAAGTGTTTTTAGCAGAGTTTTTACAGATTTATTTGCTTCCAAGACAGGGAAGCAAGAGTACTGGGACCTAAGTTGTTTCTCACAGAATAAATGGTGGTTAGGTAAAAAACGGGCTCAATTTCAGAAATAATTCAATTTGTAAGTTGCAATTTGCCACATAGGCACCAAAAATTAAAAGCTCCAAAATCAATTGGGTTAGGAGAAATTAATATTATTAGTCAAGCATATGACCCTTAGATAACTAACACTGTGTTATGTTTTATACTATATCATTGGCATATATCATATTAAAAGATATTGCAGAGCTGAGCAGCCTTTTCATATGTCTCTGGGCCCTCTGTATGTTCTCCTTGGAAAAATGTCTGTTCAAGACTTTTGCTCATTTTTTTAATTGGGTTGTTTATCTTCCTGGAATGGAGTCATGTGAGTTCTTTATATATTTTGGACATCAAACCCTTGTCTGAGGTATCATTGGCAAATATGTTTTTCCATATAGTTGGTCCTCTTTTCATTTTAATGCTGTTTTCTTTAGCCATCCAGAAGCTTTTTAATTTGATGAAGTCCCATTTGTTTATTCTTTCCATTATGTCTCTTGCTCTAGGGGACATATCAGTGAGAATCTTGCTCTGTGGAATGTCCTAAGAATCCTGAAACACCAATCCAAAAGAACCTATGCACCCCAATGTTCATTGCAGCATAATTTACAACAGCCAAGTGCTGGAAGCAACCTAAGTGCCCATCAGTAAATGAATGGATCAAAAAACTGTGGTACATTTACATAATGGAATACTACACAGCAGAAAGAAAGAAGGAGCTCTTACCTTTTATGACAGCATGGATAGAACTGAAGAGAATTATGCTAACTGAAATAAGCCAGGTAGTGAGGGACAAATACCATATGATCTCATCTATAAGTGGAACTTAGTCAACAAAACAAACAAGCAAGAAAAATATAGGCAGAGGCATTGAAATTAAGAAGAATCTGACAGTAACCAGAGGGGATGGGATAATGCGGGGAGGGGGAAAAGGGTTTTCAGAAACAACTCTAAAAGACACATGGACAATACCAAGGTGGGGTGGAAGCAGGGGACGGAGTTGGGGATAGCTGGGGTTGGGAGAAGAGGTGGGGGATAAATACAGACATCTATAATTGAACAACAATAAAATAATCAAGAAAATAAAAATAAAAGATACTGCAGAGCAAAGCATTAAAAAAGTGCTAAAATTTGTTAAATGCAAACCATAATGATATTACATTTACTTCTTTCTAATAATGATTGTTCTATACAACCTTTTTAATATTGCTTATGTCTGTTGATTTAATATTTCATAGGAAAATATATTAATTTGTCTTTAGATTTTCTGTGATCATAATTCATATGACCTAAGCCAAATTGCCAGATGGAACTTTAGCATCCTATCATTAGAGAAGGTGAGGATATCTGTATCTTAATGGTATAGGGACTATGTATGGGAAAGGAGTTTAGTTCATTTGAGTACACATCAGGCATAAGAATATGGTGGAATTGTCTGTGATTTGGTCAAAATGTGGTAGTAGAAAAGATCCAGTATAAATAGTAAGTTATAGTAGCTGGATAACAAGTAAGACAGATTATGTACAGCAGTGTCATGTTTCATTTATTGTACACGTAGGTTAGTTACTAAAGGACATGGAGTAAATATGACTCACTCAAGGAAAATATACTGCTAAAAAAGGAAAATAAGGCATACAGGTCACAGACAAATCCTGGCCCTCAGCAGTTGGTAGGTTGAGACTATTAAGATCAAGGTATTTCTGCCCTGGCTGGTGTGGCTCAGTGGATTCAGTGCCAGCCTACAAACTGAAGGGTCATGGGTCCAATTACCAGTCTAGGGCACATGCCTGGGTTGGGGGCCAGGTCCCCAGTAGGGGACAAATGAGAGGCAACCACACATTGATATCTCTCCCCCTCTCTCTCTCCTCCTTTCCCTTCTCTAAAAATAAATAAATAAATCTTTTATTTAAATCTCTTTTTTAAAAAAAGATCAAGGTACTTCTTACAGTAGACAGAGCTACCTAGGTTGGCCTAAACAAGATGCAGAGTATATGGGAGAACATCAAAGCCTGTAACTATAGGTGTGTGCATAATGGATAGGGTATGACTAAATGTACTGTGCCATGCCCAAAGTGGCACAGTATATAAAAAGACATTTTGCATAGGAGTTGCCAGGGCTTTTGTCTTTTGACATTACCTACACTGAACCAACTGTTTAGATCAGATCAGAAATCAATTCATCCCAGCACAAAAGGGAAAGTTGCCAGACCCTATGGGCACAAAAACTGTTTGATACAGGCATTCTATATTGTACAGTGACTAATGAATCAATCACATAATCAAATCCTCTCTCTTGGGTAGTTTGAACATGTGCCATATAATTTAGAATATTGACCAATCTAAGCATTCTCAAGTATGCCTGTGTGCCTCTTTTCATTCCGTTCCCTCAATTTGGAACATTTTTAAATTTTCTTCCTCACTATTAAATCCTAAACCTTTAAAATTAATTTCAAAATGTTATTTCCTTTGTGAAACCTTCCCTCAACCTTCAGGTAAACCCCATCCTGCTTTATTTGCCTTTCTGACTTCCACTCATAGTCTCCAAATTCCATGAAGGCATAATATGCCCCTTATCTATTCATTATCCCCAACACTTAACAAAGCTTTTAATATGTTAATTATATTAAAAATTAGCCTTTTATAAGTATAATATATGCCAGACACTATTATAAGTATCTTAAATGTATTAAATCATTTAATCTTCATAACAACTCTATCACATAATTCCTGTTATTGTAGATGAGAAAATCAAAGCAAAAGGAATTTAGACTGAACCCAAGGTCTCATGACTTGGATGGCAAGTGGGATTCAAACTTAGGCAATCTGTTTCCAAGATTAGCAGGTGTTCAATAAATATTTGTAGAGGACATTTGGAAATCATCTTAAAGTTATCTTTTTACAGATGTGGAAAATCATGCCCAGAAAGCTGGCTAACAGAGGGTTGGTTACCTAGTTGGTGGCAAAGAAGAAATTATAATTTGGATTTTAAGGTTTTCTATTTTCACTTCTCAAGGTTGCCTACCTCAAAGGCTGTCTGTAAGAAAGTTTAAGATTAATTTTCAAGGACCCAACAAAATTATCTCTTTATTGTCTGACTGAATTCAGTTCTTTTTACCTGAATCAAATATGGCAAAAAAGGGCCATAAAGAACTTCTCTATTCATAGAAGGAGTGTCCTTAAGTTCTTGCTCTGTTATCTATTGTGTATGTTTTATTCAAGTACAAGTAGTGACACCTGCTAAGTTACAAATCCATTTTAATAGATCATTAAACCAATTTTTTTAATTTTACTTATTTATTTTTGGAGAGGGAAGGGAAGGAGATAGAGAGAGAGAGAGAGAGAAACATCAATGTGCGGTTGCTGGGGGTCATGGCCTGCAACCCAGGTATGTACCCTGACTGGGAATCGAACCTGCAACACTTTGGTTTGCAGCCTGTACTCAATCCACTGAGCTACGCCAGCCAGGGCTAAACTAATTTTCATGCATCCATAATGATGGATATTTCTGAAACCCCTAACCTGCCCCCATAACAACAATTACTCTATTACTCTATTACTCTATTTTGTGTCTCTCTCTTTTTAGCAGACTCTTCTACATGACCTATTCTGTATATTCTCCAATTGTTTATTCTGTTTTTCTTTTATTCCTCTTTACCTCTAGACCTGTATATTTCCCTAAAATGCCAGTCTCAGTGACTTTAGCGTTCTCTTCAATTTCTTCTGAACTTGACATTTGTCATCCATGGATAACGAGTTATTTCCCATGCTAAAGTGATTCTGTTGGCAGAAAGTTTTCTCCTTTGAATGCAAAACTGATGGGGTGAATTATTTTCTTTTCCTTTTTTTAAAAGAAGTCGAGAGTGAGTGACTCTCCAGGTCTTGGAAAACGAATGGATTTTGATGGTCATATATTTCTTATTAAGTTCTGGCTGACTTTCATAGCCTGAATGTGTATGTGTAGTAATTTTTGTTGCTATTTTGCAGGTAGAAGCAAGCTAGTATAATTTTACTATTCTCCAGCAAAAACAATAAACCCTTCTTCAGACTTCAGAAGCTGGCACAATAAAAACCACTACACCAAAAGGACAGTTTCCATTCAAAATAACAAAGCAAAATACAAAGTAAACCTAAGCATATTAACAGAGAAAGTTATCTTTGAAACTGAACTCCAGTAATGATTTACTTAAAAGAATTCCTCAGAAATGGCCTTGGCTGGTGTGTCTCAGTAGATTGGGCGCAGGCCTGTGATGCAGGGTGTCATTGGTTCAATTACTGGTCAGAGAACATGCGTGGGTTGCAGACTGAGTGGGGGGACAGGCAAGAGGTGGGGAACAGGCAAGAAGTAACATCACATTGATGTTTATCTCCCTTTCTTCCTACCTACCCCTCTGAAAATAAACAGATAAAATCTTTAAAAAATAATTCTTCAGATATGGCTTGAACTTGACAGAAAAAAAATATCAACTTGTATTCTCCTCTTTCCTCACAGCCCAGGATATAAACCGAGAGAAAACCCAAAGAGACAAAGTCAAATGTCAATATTTTTATCTAGAACCACAAAAGTCTTCTATACTGGCTATTATATTGACTATACTACTTACCTTAGAAAATTATGTTTAATAGTCCCTTCATATTTTATTTTTGTCCTTGACTTTTTCATGTGAGAATACAAAGCTGTTTACCCAAAGATCTCAGGGTCTAGCAACATCAGAAGCAAGTTGTTACTAAGCAGATTTGAGGTCACTTGAGGAACAATGGAAGTTTATCATTGAATTTCTGACAGCCATCACCTATCAAAATATATGTTTCACATGAAAATTCTCTGCTACAGTAACTAGAATAACACATATTCCAGAATAAGAATCATAACAGTGTCACTTCTTAGCATTGCTGAATAATTTGCAATGCATAGAGATGATTTTAATACAGGTCTCAATGGAGACCTCCTGAAGACAGCTCAAAGCTATTCTGACAAAGCAGTAGCTAATGTTAGCAGAGCAGGGCTGAAGCACTGCAGAAAACCAAAACGGTCTTTCAGTATTCAGCCACTAGGAAAAAAAAAGAAGGGAAAGAAAGGCTTCACTACTTAACACTTCATTTTATGTAGTTGCTCAAATTTTCAAAACTTCATAGGCCATAATCCATGAAAATGGCACCTATTACATCAAGTTCCAATAGCTAAATTTTCTGTTAAAGCCTTCAGGTAAGGAATTGGATCTCTTCCATTTTCCATAAAGCTGATTTGTAAAACCAAAAACAAAATATCCATGAGATAATCTGGTAGATCAGTCATTATTCCTTGTCTGCACTATATACTTGTTAGCCCTACCTTTGTAACTAATTAAAAAGCTTAGCCTAAATGCTTTGTCTCTATTAAAGAAATTGCCACACCTTACAAGGTTTTACTTTTATTATTATTTCTTAGCCTAGATTAAGCTTAAAGAGTGGTAATGCCTGTCCAAATTTTTGTCAGCCACCTACTATTTCAAATGCACCCTTGTGTTACCACATACAAGTACTGTTTTTCTAGATTTTCATGAGGGGGAGTTTCAGACAATCTTTTTTAATGAATTTATTGGGGTGACATTGGTTAATAAAAGTATATAAGGTTCAAGTGTACAATCTTTTTAAAAATATACAATATACCTAACTATTTGAATGGAGATCAGTGTTTTCTGTGAAAATGCACATGTAGTGTCTAACACCCTTTTTAACTTTTCCACTTCTGATCTTTTATAGTCAGGACCATTTCAATCAAGTTCATCACTATCCAAAAAATCAGACACCATATAATGTTTCACAAATAAGGAGATATACATATAAGTCCTGAGGCACAAGGTTAAGTAAAGAATTTCACCAATGACTTACTAAGCATAAACTCACACTTCCTTCTGCGGATTCTGTTATATGGTTTATATTTCTATGTTTAGGGCAGGGATTATTCTGCTTCATTGGCATTAATCTACATTAGCTCTATAAATACAAATCCCCCCACAGGTTTCAGTGATCTCCCAGTGTGATAATTCTCTGAATACTTTTACAACATAGTGCAGTTTATATTATCACAACTTTCATCACTTAGCCTCCATGAACTTCTATTAATTTTCCAATACACACATTATATTGCCATGTTGTCAACTGATTTTATACTTAAATGTCTTCTGACAAAGGAATTCCCAAATCTCATATGGCTCTACTAGTGGATTCTACCAAATATTTAAGGAAGATGTAATACTAATTATATGAAAACTCTTCTAGAAAATTGAAGAAGAGAAAATATCTCCCACATCATTGTATGAGGCCACCATTACAATAATACCAAAACTGGATAAAGGCGTTCCAAGAACAGAAATCTAAAAACTAATAATCACCATGAATATTGGAGAAAAATAGTTACTAAAAATTTTAGTAAATTACATCAAAAAAATTTTAAGTGAATAATAAGTCATAGTCTACTGGAGTTTAGTCCAGTAAGGCCAAGTTGGTCTGACACTTAAAAACAATTAATGTAATTCACTATATTAACAGAAGAAAAAAAACCAAACATCTCACAATATGAATAAATAGGGTTTGTCAAAAACCAACATCTATTCCTAATAAAAAGCTCACAACAAAATCAAGAATAAAAAGGTAACTTCCTCAATCTGAAAAAGATAATATATGAAAATTCTGCACATAACATCATCATACTTATTGATGAAAGACAGAATGTTTTTCATCTAAGGTAAAGAATAAAGCAAATATGTTTGCTTATTACACTTCTATCAACATTGTACTACTGAATATTCTAACCAGTGCAATAAGAAAATAAAAGCATTCAGATTGAAAAGGAAGAAATAAAATTGTCCATATTCTTGTATTACATGATCATTAATGTAGACAGTTTGTGTGTTCTATAAAAAGATTCTAGAACGATTGAGTTTAGCATGTCAGAAGCATACAATATCTTTTTATATAGAGACTTTCTTTGTATATACTACTAACAAATATAGTAAACTTAAATTTAAAACCTACTATTTATAGTATTTAAACATGAAATAATTAGGCATAATTTTGACAATGTGTAATTCCTGTACATCTGAAAGTACAAAACATTGTTGAGACAAACTAGAGAAGACCTGAATGGGAGGAGAGATTCTTGTGCATATGGATTGGAAGACAATATTTTTAAAATATCAAATCTACTAAAATTGTGTTTAAATTCAATAAACAGTCAATTGAACTTTGATAGATTAAAAGACAGATCAATGGATAAATAACAGTCTTTTTAAAATATACTCAAGCAGTTAGATATCTATATGAAAGAAGGAGCCTCAATCAATAACACACATTATAAGCAAGTATTAACTCAAAATGATCATAGACCTAACATAAGTGCTAAAATTATAAACTTCTTAAAAGAAAATGTAGGTATAAACTTCTCTGGCTTTGGATTACACATGGTTTCTTAAATATAACACCAACAGAACTATCCATAAAATTGATAAATTCAAACTTTATCAAAATGTGAAACTTCTATTCCTTGAAAGACCCAGGTAAGAAAAAGAAGTGACAAGCTATTTACTGGAAGAAAATATTTTTAATTTATAGAACTGATAAATAGTATACATTTAAAACATGTAAACTTCCTCAAAATTCAATAGGAAAGTAAACAAGCCAAAAATATATACAAATTATTTGAACAGATGAACCACTAAAGAAAATATAATAAGGAATAATTTTTCTTACATTTTTGTTTATTTATAATTTTTATTCCTGTTCAAGTACAGTTCTCTCCATTCCCCCCTGAACTCCCCCCATCTCACCCATTGCCACCTGCCACACTCTAAGCTACCCCCATTTGCTTTTTCCATGTGTCCTTTATGCATTTTCCTTGACTGTGCTTCCCATATTTTCACCCATTATCCCTCTCCCCCCATCCTTCTGGTTACAATAATATTTTCTTTATTTCAATGTCTCTGGTTATACTTTTCTTTCCTGTATGTCTTGCTGATTAGTTTCCACTTATAAGTGAGATCATATGGTATTTTTCTTTCACCACATAGCTTATTTCATTTAGCATAATGCTCTCCAGAACCATCCATGCTGTCACAAAGGGTAGGGGCTCCTTCTTTCTTCTGTGTAGCATTCCATTGTGTAAATGTACTATGGTTTTTTGATCCACTCATTTATTGATGGGCACCTAGGTGGCTTCCAGTACTTGGCTATTGTAAATTGTTCTCCTATGGACATTGGGGTGCAAAGGTTCTTTTGGATTGGTGTTTCAGGATTCTAAGTGTATAATCTCAGCAGTGAAATTGCCAGGTCAAAAGACAGTTCTCTTTTTAGTTTTCCAAGGAAATTTCATACTATTTTCCACACTGACTGCACAAATCTGCATTCCCACTGAGTGCACTAGGGTTCCCTTTTCTCCACAACCTCGCCAGCACTTATTATTTATTGATTTGGTTATGATGGCCATTCTGACCAGTGTGAAGTGGTATCTCATTGTGATTTTAATTTGCATCTCTCTGATGACTAGTGATGCTGCATATCCTTTTATATGTCTCTGAGCTCTCCATATGTTCTCTTTGGGAAAGTGTCTTTTCAGATCCTTTCCTAGTTTTTTCAATGAGTTTTTTTTTTCTTCCTGGAGTGAAGTTGTGCGAGTTCTTTATATATTTCGGAAATCAAACCCTTGTCTGAGGGATCATTGGCAAATATATTTTCCCATATGGTTGATTCCCTTTTCATTTTACTGCTGTTTTATTTAGCCATGCAGAAGCTTTTTATTTTGATGAGTTTCCACTTATATATTCTTTCCTTTATGTCCCTTGTTCTAGGGGATATATCTGTGAAAATATTGGTACATGGAATATCTAAGATTTTTCTGCCTATGTACTCCTCTAGGACTTTTACTGTGTCATGAATTATATTTAAGTCTGTTATCCATCTTGAGTTTATTTTTATGTATGGTGGTTATGGAAGTTGGTGGTCCAGTGGTGTGGTTTTTGTGTGTGTGTGTGTGTGTGTGTGTGTGTGTGTGTATAGTTGTCCATATCTCCCAAAACCATTTATTGAAGAGTCTGTTTTTATTCCATTTTATGGTTCTGCCTCCTATGGCAAATATTAATTGACAAGGGACATGGGTTTATTTCTGGGCTCTCTATTTTGTTTCATTGGTCTATGCATCTGTTTTTATGTCAGTACCAGATGGTTTTGCTTATTGTGGCCTTGTAATATAGTTTGACATCAGGTAATGTGATCCGTCCTACTTTGTTCTTCTTTCTTAAAAGAGCTGAGGTTTTGCTGGGTCATTTGTTGTTCTACATAAATTTTTGAAGTGTTTGTCCTATATCTGTGAAATATGTCATTGATATTTAGTTGGGATTGTGTTGAATCTATAAATTGTTTTGGGCAATATTGGCATTTTGTTGATGTTAATCCTCGAATCAATGAACATGGTATATACTTCCATTTATTTGTGTCTTCCTTAATTTCTTTCTTCAAGGTTGTGTAGTTTTCTGAGTACAGGTCTCTTACCTCCTTGGTTAGGTTTATTTCTTGGTACTTTATTTTTCTTATTGCTATAGCAAATGGATTTTTTCCCTGATTTCTGATTCTGATGTTTCCTTGTTGGTGTACAAAATGCCTTCAATTTCTGAATATTGATTTCATATCCCACAGTTTTGCCAAATTCACCTATTAAGTCAAGTATTATTTTGGCAGAATCTATAGAATTTTCTGCATACACTCCTATATCATCTGCAAGCAGTGATAGTTTTGCTTCCTTCTTTCCAATTTGAATGCCACTCATTTCTTTGTCTTGTATGATCGCTTTGGCTAAGACTTCCAATCCTATGTTGAATTTGAAGTGGTGAAAATGGGAATCCTTTTTTTTTTCCTGATCTTAGTGGTAAAGCTGTTAGTTTTATCCATTGAGTATGATGTTGGCTGTAGGTTTCTCAGACATGGCCTTTATCATATTGAGGTATGCTCCCTGTACTCCCAATTTGCTGAGTGTTTTTTATCATAAATCGGTGCTGTACCTTATCAAATGCTTTTTCCACAACTATTAATATGATCACGTGATTTTTGTCTTTCATTTTGCTTATGTGATGTATTATGTTATAGATTTGCAAATATTGTACCATCCTTGCATCCCTGGGATGAATCCCATTTGATCATGGTGCATGATCTTTTTCATGTATTTCTGGATATAGTTTGTCAATATTTTGTTGAGAATTTTAGTGTCTATCTTCTCCAGCATTATTGAACTGTAGTTTACTTTCTCTGTTGTGTCTTTACCTGGTTTTGTGATTATGATGATACTGGCTTCATAAAAAGACTTAGGGTGTCTTTCATCTTCTTGGATATTTTGGAATAGTGTGAGAAGTATAGGGCATAGCTCTTCCTTAAATGTTTTGTCAAATCCTCCCATGAAACCATCTGGTCCAGGTCTTTTGTGTGCTGGGTGTCTTCTGATGACTGCTTCAACTTCACCAGCTGTTATCAGTGTGTTTAGACTTCCTCCTCCTTTTACATTCAGTTTTGGGAGATTATATTTTTCTAGAAATCTGTGCACTTCACTGTACTTTTCAAATTTCTTGGCATAGAGTTGTTTGTAAAAGTTTCTTACAATTCTTTGTATCTCTGTGGTATCAGTTGTCATCCCTCTTTTATTTTTCATTTTATTTCTTTGGGTCTTCTCTCTTTTTTATTTCTTGGTGAGTCTGCTTAAAGGCTTATTGATTTTGTTCATCTTTTCAGAGAATTGGCTCGTGGATTTATTGATCTATTGATTTTTTTCTTTTAGTCTGTATGGTATTTAGTCTGTAGTCTTTACTTCTGCACTAATCTTGATTATTTCGTTCCTCCTACTTGACCTTGGCTTTATTTTTCATTGTTTCTCCAGTTCTTGAAGATGTAGGGCTAGGTTGTTTATTTGAAATGTTTCTATCATTTTGGGTAGGCCTGTATCCCTGTGAACTTCCACCTCAGGACTGCCTTCACTGTTGTCCAAAATTTTGTTCATTTTCATTTGTTTACAGGAACTTTTTGATTTCTTCTTTGATCTGATTATTAACTCAGTCACTGTTTAATAGTATGCTATTCAATCTCTATGAATTTGTGTATTTTGAGTTTTTTCCTTAAGGTTGGTGTCTAATGTCAGGTCCTTGTGGTCCCAAAAAGCATTTCATATAATTTCAATTTTCTTGAATTTGTTGAGGCTTGTTTTGTGTCCTATTATGCAGTGCATCTTTGAAAATGTTCCTTATGCATTTGAAAAGAATGTGTATTTTGCTTCCTTGGGATGAAAAGTTCTCTATATATATATCAGTTAAGTCAATTTGATCTAGGGCATTGTTCAATGGCACAATATCCTTGTTGATATTTTGTTTGGAAGATCTATCCATTGTTGACAGTGGGGTGTTAAAATCCCCTAGCATGAGAGTGTTGCTGTTGATATCTTTCTTGAAGCCTTCCAAGATTTTCCTTATATGTTTGGGTGCTCCCATGTTGGGTACATGTTTATAATGTTTAGATATTCTTTTTTTTTTAAGATTTTATTTATTCACTTTCAGAGAGGGAAGGGAGGGAGATAGAGAGAGAGAAACATCAATGTGCGGTTGCTGGGGGTTATGGCCTGCAACCCAAGCATGTACCCTGGCTGGGAATAGAACCTACGACACTTTGGTTCACAGCCCGAGCTCAATCCACTGAGCTATGCCAGCCAGGGCTTATGTCTTCTTAATGTATTCTTCCATTTGGTATTATGAAGTATCCTTCTGTGTCTGTTTTTATGGCTTTTGTTTTGAAGTCTATTTTGTCTGATATAAGTATTACTACACCAGCTTTTTCTTTCCTGTTTATTTTGTTTGAATATTTCTTCTGAGGCTTTACTTTTATTCTTTGTAGGTTTTTCCCCCTTAGGTTAACCTCTTGTAGGAAGCATATGTGCACATCCTCTCTTCTTATTCATTCAGCTATGCTATGTCTTTTGATTAGAGCATTTAATCCATTTACTTTTAAGGTTATTATTGTTAGGTACTTATTCATTTTTCCCCTTTGTACCTGTGTGCCTCTCTCTCTCACTCTTTTTTTTTTCCCTCTTCTTAAAGCAGTCATTTTACTATACATTGCAGTGCTGGTTTCGTGGAAGTGTATTCTTATAGCTTTCTTTTGTCTGGGGAACTCCTTATTTCAGCTTCTATTTTAATTGACAGTCTTGGTGGGTAGAGTAGTCTTAATTGCAAGCCTTTGCTTTTCATTCCTTGGAATATTTCTTGCTGTTCCTTTCTGGCTTATAGTGTTTCCTTTGAGATGTCAGCTGCTAATCTTATCAGAGCTCCCTTTTATGTTACTTCTGTTTTTTCCCTTGCTGCTTTTAAGATTCTCTCTGTCTTTAAAACTTGACATTTTGATTATGATGTGACTTGGAGTAGGCCTCTTTGGGATCATCTTCATTGGGAATCTCTTGGCTTCTGAAATTGTTTGGTTTCCCCCCTCTCCAGGTTCAAAAAGTTTTCTGTCATTATTTTTTCAAACAGGGTTTCTATCCCTTGTTCCTTTTCTTCTCTCTCTGGTGTTCTTATGATTCCAATGTTGTTGTGTTTTATGTTGTCTTGCAGTTCCCTTTAGCCATCATCATTTTTTTAGACTTTTCTTTGTGCAGGTGCTCTACTTGGGTATTTCTTTTTACCTTGTGTTCCAGCTCACTAATTCAGTCCTCTGCTTCATCCAGCCTGCTTGTAATTCTTTTGGGTGTTTTTCCCCTCAGAAATTGTATTCTTCATTACTTCCTTGTTATTGTTTATAGTTTCCCTTTCCTTTTTCATACTTTTGTAGTTCTCTCTCAGTTCCTTGTAGTTGTCTGTGAGTTCTTTGATTATCCTTATAAACATCCTTTTGAATTCTATATGTGATAGTTTGCTTGCTTCCATTTCATTTAGCTCTTTTAGTGAATAGTCTTATATTCCTTTCAATTGAAAGTTTGTTCTTTGTCTCTCCATTTTAAGTGACTCTTTTTTTGTTTCTGTGACTCCTGATTCTCTTCTTTGCAAGCTGTCTTGTTAGGGTGAACATATGGCAAGAGTTCTGTGAGACTCTTTGATCTCCTTGTCTGGATGCTTTAAGGTCATCCTTTCTTCCATTTGTATGGGCTCTCTTGTAGTTGGGTTCTACCTGTTGGTGGCTCCTTTGTGAGTTCTCTCCTCCAGTGGGTTTTCTGGTATTCATATCTCTTACCTTATCTTGTATGTGATCAGGGCCAGGGCAAAGGCAGAGTGGATTATGACAGTGTGAGAGTATTCTTTGGGATTTAGAATAGCAAAAGTAGAGAACAGATAAGAGATCCTTTGGAGAAGTACAGTAATAACTGTGATATTTCAACCAACTAGCCACTTTCTATAAAAGGCGAAAAAGAGATACGACTCTTATTAGAAGGGAAGGAGAATGTGAGGTGATGCAGAGAACAGGGCACTTATAAGAGGTTAGATGGTGTGGTATAGTGAGAGTAAGGGATAGAAACTTGGCTTAGTGTGCAAGAGAAAGAAGTTAACCACAATAGTAATAAAGCTCAGAAGACAGTGAAATGGACCAAGGCCAAAGGAGGGTGCTGTGTGCAATTTGGAACAACAGTAATATGACAACAAATATATGATCTGAATAAAAAAAATATAAAGACCAAGAGTAGTCTGTTATTAGAATACAAGTGAAATGAAAGAAGAAAAAGTAAAATGCAATATGAAAGGGAGCAAAAAGAAAACCAGTCAAACAATGAAATCAAGCAAACAAAAGAAAGAAAACTGAATGGAAAAAAGAGAAATAAAAATATAAATAAGTAAAAATAAAAACAAAATGCAAGTTCTGTAGGAGAGCAAAGTGAAATTTGTCTCAGTTGTTGGCATTAGCCTTCAGATCTCCCTCTGAATCGGTCCTTGGTCCTTTCATAGCTCCAACTGTTATTGTCTTATACTTGGGGAAAAAAAGCTTCCTGTTGACTTTAAACCCTCCAAGCAGGTTTTGCTGGTCTTCCTAGATGTTGCAGGCAGGGGGTGGGGGTTGGGGGCGGGGGTAGGCTTTTCCTTTCCTGTGGTTCTGCAGGGATGGAGGCTCAGTCTGGGCTACAATATTCACAGGTGTCCAGCCTCCAGTCCAAGCCCTCAAAGTGTAGTGAGGCTCATACTGTCCATATTCACCAGGCCGGCACCTTTAATTCACCTTGTTGTGCCACCCTTTGAATAGTTCATGAGATACACCAAATAGTAACAACTCGCATTCCTCCTCTTCCCTCTTTGTTGGCCTGGGTGCTGTGCACTCGAAAAGCCCCTTCAGGGTAGTTTAGTTCCCCTATTAAATTAAATCTTTCTGGGGACTGCTACCTCCCTGAGCCCCTTCTGCCCTTCTTTGATCAGTGTATGATGTGCCTTGATTTGGAGCACATCATACCCCTCCTCCTCCCTCTTTGCTAGCCCAGCTGCCATGCACAAGAGTTTCTTGCACAGAGGCTGAGCCTTTTTTTGAATGAATCCTTCTTGGTTGCATGCAACCGTTCCTAACAAGCATGCAAGTTTTCACACAGCCCAACTCTCTAACCAGTCCAGAGTCTATCTGGGTCATGGTCAGTTGTGGCTCAACTCTTCTTCCATCTCCAGGTGTCATATGGCTCCTTAATTTCTCTGGTACTACCCCAGAAGGTGATCAAAGTCCCAGCCAGGAAATGCCACCTGTTGTATGCATCCCACTGTGTCTTTATTCCCCCCAGCAACTTCAAGCATCTAGGTCTTTCCTGGCTAGGACTGGCTTCCATGCTCTAGGAGGGGAAGGAACTGCCAAGTTATTATCACTTACTTGGCTCTCCTCCAAAGCTCCTACAGCAGCCATGGTTCCTGGTGCAGGGCCTGGAGAACTTTCTGCTGGCCTACAAAAGCTCCTTACAGTCTGTTTTTAAATGTCCTCTGCAATCTTTGGCTTCCAAAGTTCATATAAGCTGGAATTCCACTAGCTGTTCACTGTGTTCTTCAGAAGACTGGCTAGGTGTCCCCACCAAGACTGGCTTGGGTGCACAAACAAGTGGGTTCAGCTCCCACCTACCTCACTGCCATTTTCAAAGTCCCACAATAAGCAATACATTTCACCATTATTATCCACTGATGATAATAAAATGAAAATCATGGACAAAAGTGAGATTATAATACATGCTTATTAGAATAACAAAAATAAAAATGTGTACCCATACCAAGTGTTGGTGAGGATGTAGAAGAGTTAGAACTGTCATATACTGCTGGTCAGAATGAAAATGATACACCAACTTTACTTGGTAGTTTCTAAAAAGTTGAAAGCCTTAAAAGTTAAACATACACTTATCCTATGATTCAACCATTTTACTTCTAGGTATTTACCCAGAAGAAATTAAAGTATGTGTTCACACAAGCCCTTGTACATGAATGTTCATAGTAGCTTTGAGTATAATAGCCAGACTGGAAACAACCCAACTGTCTATCAACAGGTGAATGGCATCCATAAACTCATTCTAATGCTATGGAAGCTATGGATTTAAAACAAAGATGTATCTTCTTCCTTGGGCTTATCTCCACTCTATTATTTGTTTCATTTCCCAAACTGCAGTTCTCTCACACACTTCCTCCCAATTTAGACATGGAAAAAGCTCATATCATCTTAGGTTCAACTCTCTTCTCTGAGGTCTTCAGAGGCCAATGTGGTCTTTAGCAATTTACTTGACTCCTCTGACTCTCAGTTTCTTTACTATAATATGAAGATGCTAATACCTTTTATAGGGTTGTGTGTGAAGTTTAAGAGTTGAGGCCCATAAAGTATTTGAGTCATAGTAAAAAGCCAACAAGTTCTAATTTTCTTTCCTTCTGGATCCCACTGTCATAGATCCCTCATTAAAATTTTCCCACCTAGTGTTTTATCTCTTCCACACTCTATTCTCTTGTAAGAGAATGAGTGATATAGATTAATCAACAAGTGCCTAATCTTTAACTTCTCCTAGAAAATGGAATGTGTATTTATAATTATAGAGTGGGAAAATAAAACATTATTTTAGGTTTTTGTATATGTAGGGGTGAAGGGGTGAAGGAGAAAGATCATAAAAGTCTTTTCTACTCTATATTTACTCAATATAAACAGACATTTGTTCTACTTACACTCAAAGCTGGTTTTGATCTCTTCCCATGTTTCAGTACTCAAGGTCCTATTTTTGCTCTACAATCCTTCACTCTCAAATACCTGTTTCTCCTATTAGTACAGCCCAAAAGTGAACATCATTATGCTTAATTATAAATGTATCTGTTGTACTATTTCTACTGCAAAGAGATGACTTTTCCTAAGCCTACTCTTGAATTTCCTGACACACACAGGTGTTCTAGTCTTTAAGAGTTTATCCTTCTCTTTTATTTAGAAGAAGGAAAGAAGGGAGGAATTTTTTATAATCACCAAAAATTTAGGAGATACCATATAGAACGTTATGAAAAGTCATAAAAGACTCTTTTTTAAATAGAAAAAAATGAGTAAATAAAGGGATTCCTCAGCCACTCTTCCAACCCTAATATTATATTCAAGTTCATATCATGGCAAACAGCTGGAACAATAAAAACAACTACAAATATTTACTTATTTAGTGTTTGCCAGTACTGTGCTATGTACTTGACATGTAATGACCTTTTTGGACCCTACAACAACTTTCTCTATTAGGTGCTATTATAATTGTCATTTAACAGAAAATAAAATGGAGACTGAGGATCATAAAGGCTAAGGCTAGGATGAAGCAGAGACAGGAACTGGGCTTAGTTAAAAATCTACACTATTAAATTAACCCCTACAATTAAATAACACACTTCATTACAGTAAGATTTCAATTCATCAGAACTCTACTAACTGAAGCCATTAGGTAAAATATCTCTTCTTTTAGGAGAAAGAAGCACATTGTAAAATTAAAGCTCATGGTATAGGCTTTGTTTCAACAAAAATTTTTAAATAAAATTAGCTTTTTCTTTCTGTCCTTCAAGATCCTTACCCAACAAACAAAAAATTAGTGGTTACTGGACTTAACTTACAAAGGAGATAAAATACCCACCATCAAGAGTAAAGCAAACACATATTTGTTGTTTCTAACCTTCAGTTCACCAGAATATTCAGTTAATCAGAACCACACTTTTTATGCAGCCTGTTTAACTGAGGTCTTCTTGTAACCTGACATTTCTTCATATGTAGATATTAGATACCAGGCAGGCAAAATATCTGGCTATTTAACTATTTTCCACTGTTTGTCTAGATCAAGAACACAGCTGACAACTTCAGAAATAAGGTATTGTAAGTGTGCTATATAATGAAACACAGAATGTATTTATAATTAAATTATACATATATTAAATAAAACACATGTGGAGATAACATAAAATGATCACTGTTGAATAGAAGCTTCTTCTTGCTAATACACTTTGTCATTTCTGATATTTCAATTCTCATAAACAGGAAAGAGAGATTATTGCTCATTTATTGGTCAAAACTCTAAAACTTAAATCAAAGATTTAGAAATATTCTGAGAAAGTCTCCATAAGAGAATAACTCAATATGATATAAAAGATAGTTTAACAAATACTCAATTTAATAATGTGACTAGTGACATTTGGGTAGTGAAGTGTGAACAGTCACTACATTTGGATGGTTAAAGTCCAAAGCTTGATAAAATATTTCACAATTAATATTTGAACTAATAAAAAAAAGCAACATTGTGGTAAAGCAACATTATCAACTCAAAATGCATTCACTTGCTTTTTCTAGACCCTTCCTATAAAAGTCCAGTCTAGTTGATGACAAAAGAGCCAGTAAGTGGTCTGGGAAAATGACTTGGTAAAAAGATCAGGCAAGATGTTTTTGATAAAGCAAGCAAACATACATGAATACAAAAATTTTACCTATAAAATCATCTTATAAAATAAAAAGTCTCATATAATAATTTAAAAGACCTTCCATTAGATTCAGAAATTAGGTTTGGAAAATTCTCCTATATGCTTGTATTTCCAATAGTCTATTTTCTCTTTGAAAACCACTGGGCAACATTTTTCTTAGCAGGTATCAACCAATCACAGGTGTTAGTACTATATTTCACTCTTTTCCTACCTTACCTCCCCCCGCCCCACTCATGCTGCTTTTATTTTATCCCGAAGTGGTAGTTTGCATAAGGATTAAGGGAAAAGATCATCCAGTTTCATTTTTTTTTTCAGGTCATGCCCTGAGTAAGCATCAAAGTAATTATAAGAACAAAAGAGAATATACAACATAAAAAGAAAGACAGGGTTTCTATATTACGTGTGTATGTGTGTAAAGAAGTCCACAGGCCCTCATATTTATGTGTGTAGATTCAGAGAAGTAATGCCATAAAATCACCTATCAATTCTAATGTGTCATTTACTTCCCCATATTCCTTTTGAGTATATTACTTTTATGTGAACAGCTGCAAGTAATATGTGTGGTAAAAAATAAATAAATAACAAATAAATGCTTGTATGGTCACAGAGATTTTCAGATCAACTTAATTTTATCCATTAGTAGTGACCACTTTGTATTCCCAATAAAGAGTTGATCATTTTAATCATTCAAAATAATTTCTCTAGTTCAGATTTTTCTGCTCTAATTGCTTAAAATCTATCCTATTCTCACCCCTGGCTGGTGTAGCTCAGTGGATTGAGCTCAGGCTGTGAACCAAAGTGTCACAGGTTTGATTCCCAGCCAGGATACATGCCTGGGTTGCAGGTCATTGCCCCCAGCAACCGCACATTGATATTTCTCTCTCTTTCTCTTTCTCCCTCCATTCTCTCTCTAAAAAAATAAATAAATAAAATATTTTGAAAAATCTATTCTATCCTGAGATATAAGATACTATTCAATTTTATACTTCAAGTAGATGAATTCTATAATACATGAATTATATCTCAATAAAGCTGTTATTTCAAATCTATTCTATGCACATTATACCACTATTTAGTGAGCATTTATCATATACTAAGTGCTTTGCATATGTTAAATCTTTTAATGTGACACTCATAACCAATTTATATGGAGTTTATAGGGCTTATAACTCTAATTTCATGAAGAAACTAAGGTTTAGAAACATTAAGTAACTCATGCAATAAGCTAATAAGTGATGGATTCAGGGTTATATCTGGCCCTGTTAGACTCCAAAGTCCTTATTCCTTTCATATCACCAGACTGCCTTTGTGTGCAAGCTGGAGGTAGCCAAGCCTTTGCTTACCTACCTAACAGAAGCAAGCTGGATCTGATGATTTCTTAAAGTTGTTTGGAGCTAAAATTTGTTATTTTTAAAATATTTCTTCCAATTTCTTAGCTATGTCTTTATTTTTATAATTGGGGATCTAAAGGAAGAATGATAATTTAAAAAAGTCCTGATTTCTCTGATTTTGGGAGATGGATTACAATCCACTTTTCAAGAAGGGGATATCAAGTCATACAGTAACACTCAATGAATATTCTTTATTTAAGTTTCACAAATGTCAGTGCAGAAACACTTCTTCTTTTTTAAAAAGATTTTACTTATTTATTTGTTTAGAGAGGGAAGGGAGGTAGAAAGAGAGAGAGAAACATCAGTGTGCGGTTGCTGGGAGGCTGTGGCCTGCAACCCAGGCATGTACCCTGACTGGGAATCGAACCTGCGACACTTGGTTCACAGCCCGCACTCAATCCACTGAGCTATACCAACCAGGGCCAGAAACACTTCTGACTCAACTGCCTCCTTGGGACTTGCTGTGGGCATAGGTTTGGTTGGGTGTCTTTTCCCTCTGGATGCTGCTTTTCTCACCAGCTCTATTCATCTTGAATATTATTTTTTCTGGGCATACATATTATTTTGTTTTTAGATATGACTTCAAGGATTCCTAAAGGATGGTATCCGATGGAAGCCTTGACTAGATAACTGGGAAGAGACTTTTTAAATACCAAGATGCAATTGTAGACACATGACAATTATCCCTGATAATTCCCAGTAACCAAGTCAAATTACCAAGACTTCCAGTCCGGTACAAAAGAAGACAAAAAGGAGTGAAACTCAAAAGTCTCAAACCAAATATATAATTGTCATGGAGGATTGTATCAATAATAAAAGATAAGAAATTAAAGTTGTTTTAAAATTTTCCTTTCAATTAAAGTTATTTTCAAATCTATCACTGCTAGCACACTAATCCAAGTTGAACATTCCCTCTCATATGAGCTACTGTCACAACTTCCAACCTGAACTCACTCTTATTTCTCTTGACCTTCTAAAGTCCATTATATTTACATTAAACATAGTTAAGGCATCTTCCTGGATGTCTAATGGAAACAAGGTCAAAACAGCTTGATTTCTACCTTTCCCCAACCTGTTCCTTCCTTAGTCTTCCCCATTTCAGAAAATGCCACTACCAACAAATTGCTAATACCAGAAATCTGGTTGTAATAGACTACCATCTGATATCTAATGTCTTAGTAAGTAAATGGGTTTTTACTTCAAAATTTGTACAGAATTCAACCATTTCTATCCACCTTTGACACTATCACCCTAATCTAGGCCATCATCATCTTTCATTTGAACTATTGGAATAGCCTCCTAATAGGTCTCACTGTACCCTTTACACCACTTCCTACAGTGAATAGTAGTTAAGTGATATTTTTGAACTTAAATCATTGTACTCTTATGAGTAAAATCATTTAAAGACTGATCATTATCATTATATGAAGCCTAAGCCACTTATCTTCTTCTTAAGGGCCCCATATGTTTTGGTTCCTATCTATCTCTCAAAATTGATTTCACTTCTCCCACTTCCTACTTACTCAGCCTGTCACACTCCCACTAGCTACAGCACAGTGACATTAAAATTTTCTCTGTTCTTAGAACAGAAAGCATACAATGTACTTTGGTGACTTGTATAGTTCCTGCTATCTGGCATGTTCATCCCTCAACTCTTTGCATTATTAGCTTTTTTTAAAATCTATCTGATCTCAGTTTATATGACATCTTCACAAAATTTCTCTAACTCTTTATTTAGGTAGCATTCTCTGCCATTAATAATTTCTTCTGAAGCTCATGCCATTTCTCAGTACTAAAAATTCACATTTACTTGTATGATAATTTGATTAATAGCTGTCTCCTACCTCTCCTCCACACACTAGCATGCAATTGTCTCAACTTTCTGATTCATCATTATATCTATAGGTTTAAGCACAGGGCCTAGGATAGACTATGTCTTCAATAAATATTTTTGAAATAAATACATTAACATAGGAAAAATTGCAATGGTGAAGCCAAGGGAGCCACAAGGAAGAGTGGAGGGGGGTGGAGGTCACCCAGCTGAGCTTCTGAATTCTCTCTTCTGTGAAGACAAATTTTTTTCATCAATCCATGGGTGGTGGTACTTCCAGGTTTGCTAGACATTGTTACTTCTAGTTAATTCAAGTCAAGATGTACAACTGAATCTTTACAAAAAGGCATGATTGAAAACTATTTAATTAATATTTTATAACACATTAATTTATCCTCAAAACCCCCTTGATTTTTTCATCCAGAGTGACTCTTAGCAATAACAAAAACTCAAGAAACAGCATTTCTAAACCATGCACAGCTGAGGATGTAGTTCTGTTTCTATAAAAAAAAAAATTCAACAGCCTAAAGGGTCCTGGAGCACAGGATAATGAATTCCCTGATGAAAATTAATTACTGAATTGTCTCACTCAAATTTAGGAAATAAATAGAATTCAGTAATTCAGAAAAGGTCTACTTGTATCAGTAAAATTTCCCAATTACAGATTATGTTCAAATATATATTCTGTTGCTTTTAGGTTCAATAAGTTGATTATATACCTCTTTTGACAGCTAAGAATTACTTATAAAGACATCAAGCATTATCTATATTTGAATGAGGGAGACAGGAACCAGATTGCAATGTGACTTGTATGCTACGCTTAAAGCTTTATATTTTTCTTGAAAGTTACAGAACATCACTAAAGAGTTTTAAGAAATAATGAAATCAAGTTTACATTATATTTTTTATAACGTTCAATTGGGGAAGGATAAGAAGGGTGGATTGTAGATGGAGGTACAGATAGCAAGGAGAGTAATTGGGAGGTTTTCCCATATTCTTGTTGAAAAAATTATTAATACATGAAATTGTACTAGTGAGAACACAGGAGAGGGGGATAAATTGAAATAATATTTAGGATGCAGAATCAACTGAAAATCTATGTAAGGAATTTGGATGTGAGAAATGAGAAAAGAAGACAAGTTGAAGGTATCTTATAGATTTCTTGTTTGGTGAAGTAGATAGATGGCAGGGCTATTTCTTCACACTTGAAGGCTATGAGAAGAGTAGGTTTGGGTAGGAAGATCATTTTTGATATGTTGAACCTATGATGTCTGTGAAATTAAGTGGAAAAAAGTTACATGCTATTTGCATTGTATTACAATTCTTCCCTTCGAATGTTCTGCCATGGGATTATAGGATTATATTCTCTGATAAAGTGATACACTGAGCCAGTGCTCAAATATAGTCACTGACTTGATTTGATTTGCATACACCTACCTCAGGCTACTCAAAACAGCTACCTGAGCGAGAAGAATGGGAAAGATGAGGGTGTTCATCTACCCTGACAGAACATGGCCATAGTCTGCAATTTTTTCCTTCTGTAAGCTAAATTCCTTAAGCTGCAAAGCACATGCTTGGAGAGAAGGTAGGTCTATACCATTTGCAGAGGCGGCTCGGTTGCCATGACTGCAAATTGAGCTGTGGCAGAGCTGCCTTTCCTAAACTCCCTCACTTGTTTCCTTCTCTGGAACTGCAATGGCCAAGACACATCTGTGGCCTTGAAAGAACAAATAAGTGTAGAGATTAAGGAACTAGCTATTTCTTCACTGGAAATTTAAATAATAGGAAAAGCAGTTCTTCAATGTTGTACCCAATTACAGCACAGCCCAATCAGCTGCCATTTGTTGGAGTAAATTGACTATTTAGGGTGTATTTTAAAATAGGGCTTGCATCTTCTACTAAGATAATTTTTATTGTACAATAGTGCCATATTGTTGCTGCATTTAAAGTAGTCATTTTGAGTGTTCAGAGGCTGTGACAGCAACTTAGGAAAAACTTTTCCACTTGCCACTTTATCATGTGTCCTTCTTAAGGATGAATGCCCATTTTGCTATCTGAATAGGCAAATGGATTCATGCACAGTTAACCTGATCTTTCACACTTTACACCTCATCAGAAACATATGTTGCCTGTCCCCACAGCCATTCCAGAATTCCTGACACTGGAGGAGCCCTTTTCACAGAAAGCATGTATGTTAAAAGTTTGACCTTTGAGACCTGAGAGATGGCTTCAGTGACCCAAAATGTCAAAGAATGCAAATATCATCAAAAGAAAGACAATGTTTACTTTGGGATATAGGGCAACTTTTCACTCCCAATAGCTGAATTTTCACCTAAGCAAGATTGAGTCTCATTTACAGAATCAAAGGACTCTAGATCAGGCTAAGAGCCTTGAACTGATGTGCAGAGATTTAAATCTTAGCCCAAACTCTGATGCTAACAAGTTGGGTACTTTTGAACAAGTTGCCTTATCTGTCTAGATCTTACTTTACCCTCATGAACAATTATGAGACTGGAAATTATTATCTCCATGTTTCTGTTAGAAGGGTCATAGATTTTATTCCAAACACTATGCTTACACAAGTGCCTTCAGTTGTTGACTTACCTTTTCATATTCTGTAAGGAGAAAGGGACGTGGAAGAAAAACTCTACCCCTCACCCATGCCCCACCCTATTCCTAAATTCCCAAAATTGTCTAGTCTGACAGATTGTCAGATCCATGACTTCTATCTTATTAAACATATTTCCCTAGTATCCTTGTACAGCAAAATGGCTTGTGAGGTCACATAAACACTGTTTCTACTCTTTCTTAAAAAAAATTGGAGGATATCTGTGAATGAAGATGGGAGCTTTAGTGGCCAGACTTCCCTAAAAGCTATTCAAAAGTAAACTAAAGTGCCTTACTCTACAGTGTCTTTAGCTATTTAAAAAAGGAAATCACTTGATACAGAGATTAGGAGATGTTGCCTTGAATTTAAATAACAGCATTTGGGCTGGTTTTGACACTATAAAGCATCGGTATTTTTTAATGCATGCTTTAGAAAGCCCATACATAGTTTCCAGTCTTACATTTGAGGATTTTAAACTTACATTTTAAATCCTATATTTTAAATTTATTTTTGTATATGGTATAAGGGTGTAGTCCAGTTTCATTTTTTTCATCTATCTGTCCAGTTTTCCCAACACCACTTATTGAAGAAGTTGACATTTATTTGTAGATTGTATGTTCTTGCCTCTTTTGTCATAAATTAATTGATCGTATGAAACAACCAGAAGAAAACATAGGCAGTAAACTCTTTGGCATTGGTCTTACCGATATCTTTTTGGACATGTCTCCTAGCGCAAGGGAAATAAAAGCAAAAATAAGTAAATGAGACTACATCATACTAAAAAGCTTCTGCACACCAAAAGAAATCATCAACAAAATGAGAAGATAACCTACTGAATAGAAGAAGATTTTCTCTAATGATATATCTGATACAGGTTTAATATCCAGAATATATAAGGAACTCATACAACTCAACATCAGAAACACAATCAAATAAAAAAAAATGGCCAGAAGACTTGAATAGACACTTCTCCAAAGTTAGGACATATACATATGGCTAACAGATATATGAAAATATGCTCAACATCACTAATTGTCAGGGAAATGCAAATCATAATCACAATGAGATACCACCTTACAGCTGTCAGAGTGGCCATTATCAAAAGTCGACAAATATCAGGTGATGGCTGGGATTTAGAGAAAAGGGAACCTTCCTGTACTGTTGGTGAGATTGTAAATCTACAGTCACTATGGAAAACAATATGGAGATCCATCTAAAAAATTATAAATAGAACTATATAACACATTCCAAAAATTCCACATCCCTGTATTCATTTGAAAGAAACAAAAACACTAATTAAAAATGATAGATACATTCTTATGTTCATTGTAGTATTATTTACCATAACCAAGATAAGAAAGCAACCTAGATGTTCATTGATGTATAATGTGTATATGTGCATATACACATGCACACACACACACAATGCAATATTATTCAGCAATTTAAATGAAATTTTGCCCTACCTGGTGCAGCTCAGTGGACTGAGCTCCAGCCTGTGAACCAAAAGGTCACCAGTTCAATTCCCACTTAGGACACATGCCTGGGTAGCAAGATAGGTCCCCAGTAGGGGGCACATGAGAGGCAAATGCAGACTGATGTTTCTTTCCCTCTCTTTCTCCCTCCCTTCCCTTCTGTCTAAAAATACATTAAAAAATGAAATTTTGCCATTTGTGACAACATGGATGGACCTAGAGAGTATTATGCTAAGTGAAATAAGTCAGACAGAGATAGCAAATAGCATATGATTTATTTATATGTGAAATCTGAAAAACACAGTAACAAAACAAAATAAAACAAAAACAGACTCATAGATACAGAGAACAAGTTGAGAATTGTCAAGAGGGTAGCATTGTTGGGGGGGCAGTGATAAGGATGAAGGGGAATAAGAGGTACAGACTTCCAATTATAAAATGAATGAGTCACAGAGATGTAATGTACAACACAGGGGATAGATTCAATAATATAACTTTGCATGGTGACAGATAGTTATTAGACTTATTGTGGTGATCACATCATAAGGTTTATAAATGTCAAATGACTATGTTGTACATCTAAAACTAATTAATATTGTATGCCAATTATACTTTAATAACATTTTAAAGTATTCATAGAGGTTTTGAACAGTTTTTAAAGAATAGCTCTAATAGTGACAATATGCACTCAATTATTTAATTGTAGAATGCCTAAATATTAACACTAAGCCTTCAGAAATTTTTATTAAGCTAATAATCATTTGACATTTCAAAAGTCTCAGACACTGAAGCTGTTTTAAGGGACAACTCTACATTGTTTCTTTTCTATTTTAGTTACCCAGGCTCAAGAACAGCCCAGAGTGTTCTAATTACTTAGCTTCTGGAGCTGTCATGGCAGCCAATCATTGTTATGTTAACAGAAATCTAAGCACTCATGTTTTTGGAAAGTTGAATTCAATTTTTCTTTATGGTACACTTTTTTTTGCATTATGTTTCCTTCATGTTATTTTAGATAACAATTTGATTTAAACTATTGCCCACTGTGGACTACAGCATGGATTTTGAAAGCCAGACTGCAGAACTCTGGATTAAATCCTTTACTCAGTGATAACCCATTTCCTGCTTCTTTAGTGAGCATTTTAAAATATCTTCATTTAGCTTTCTATTGAAGAAGGTTGGGGGATGGGGTAATTCGAATGTTAAAAGAAAAGTCTCTAAACAAAGAAAGGTTATTGGAGGGGGAGAAAAGAAAAATATTTAAACTGCAATACAAAATGGAAGTGCTCTAAAAATAAGAGACAAAGCATTGCCATTTTTTCTGCTCTATAGAAAACTGACCAAAATGTAAAATGATGATATTTGAATCTACGCAGGAAGGAAGATTATCAAAAGTATTGCTTGTAGGTATACATTTCTTAGTAAGAAATTGACCCAGTATATTCAGATGAAAATTTGTAGCTTTGCTGGTTAAAGGACTTCAGATACATGCTAATCATTTGCCTGAGACCTTGAAAGAATTCCCAGGGCAGCTCTTCAGGGTTTGCACATGTCCCACATATCCTGTACTTTGAAGCAGACACCAAATTCTCTCTAGCTCATAATTACAGGAAGCAGCCAACTGCTTAACTTCAGTGTCTTAGCCACAAATTGATGTCTTTTTAATAGGTACGTCTGTTAAAGAGCATACACTATTCAGAAGACCATAGACACAAGCCTCATTTATAAAATAAATCTTAGTTTGGGACTCTTGGGATTCATGGGTCCTAATGACTACAATCTAGAAAGCAATCTGGCTGGAAAGTGCATCAGACTAGAAAAAAGAGAGGTTTCTTCTGTTTTTCCTTTCCAGGTTATTTTGGGTTCAAATTCCATTGGATTCCCTATTTGTAGGAGGGTGCAGCCAGGGGCCCCCCAAAAGAAGCATTTGTAATGTGGTCCAAAACTCAAGGTGTCCAGGAAATATTAGAAAGCTATATAGGATGTCCTTGCCCTCCACCACAGCTGTGAGTTGGGAGAAGGGACACATGGACCAGGGCCATTGAGAGCTGTTTTGCATAGCAACAGCTTTGCATCTAACCTCTGGTATGGTCATTTAACATATCTATTTAACATATCCATAACCTTTAACTGGTTGCATAGATATGTTAAATAGCTATGGCCAGCTCTGAGCCAGGGGAATGGAAGGAACTTCCTCCCAAGATGTAACTGGGAGGCAACTCCCCCTAGTTACAGCACCTGCATGAGAGCTTGGAGATGATTGGCTCCACGACATGGGGCCACCCCTGCACAGACTCATGATGGCAGCCCAGTAAAGCTGGAAGTATATTTAAACCCAGACTCGGCAGTCATTGGAGAGAGAACCTTGTGGTTTTGGCTGAGTGGAGACTCCTGCAGTCATGTAAGGAGAGGTAACATGTGGCTGTGGCAGTGAGGAGAACTATGTGGCTTTGGCCAGAGTGGGGGAACACTCCCCTCCCCCCCAGCCAGGAGAAGAATCACCATGCAGCTTTAGTGGAGAACCACCACGCGGCTTTAGCTGGAGATCCTGGCAACACAGCTGATGGTGCTGGGAGCCAAGGAAGGCCTCCCAGTTGAGCATGGATTACTGGAAAGAACTGGGGGCTGCCTGAGCCATGGACTTCTATTTCTTTTCCTGAGATATGGTATCCCAGACTGGGAAAAGGGGGAAAGGAAGGACTGTGTGTGTTTGTGGGTGTTTTAAGGGATTTGGGGATTTTGATGAAGACATTAAGTCATTACTCTTAAGTCTGTATAACTTGAATAAATAATTCCTTTCCTTTTCACCAATCTCTAACATGGAGAGCTATAATTCTCTGGTGAAGGGAAAGGTGCACCTAGTACTGGGGGACCCCAGGAGAAACGGGGGTCAATTGGGTAGCATTGTGGGACCCTCTTCCCTGGTGGCCAATCAGGGAGGATCATGGGAGACCACATGTGCAGTAGCTTTCAAGTAATACAACTACTTGTACATGCTCAGTAAAAGCCCACCAAAACTAGCCAGGAAGGATCCACCCTATAATAATAGAATCCCTCCAGTCCATGAGGTCAATCTCTGCTTGGAGTTGGCCTGCTCCTATGTTCTCTGCTATAAACTCTGGGTGTTCGGTTCAATTCTTTGTCCCGATCACCAAGAACCTGGTTACCTGTGCCCACCTGTGACACATTGATGAGAGAGCTCTAAGTTGATATTAATTACCTTGAGAAGCTGAGGGCACAATTTGCTTCTCTTATCATCTTATTCTAATATTCTTATCATCATTTCTGAAAAACTTCCATGTTGTTCTGTGCCTTGACCCCAAACAGTTAATATTTTGTAAACTTAAATGCAGCAAAAATTATTATCAGAAGAAATCTTAGGCTTTGACATAATGGTTAATATTCAAACATACCTATGTCCTCATTTTTTTTCTTTTGACACTTTGAATGTTGTCATTTTGGATTTTCTTAAAATGAGACCCATAACTACTGGCTACAAGAAAGTATCTATACATAGTTTTTCATGCCAAACATGAAGACAGGAGAAAAGGTGGGTACCTTAGAAAGAGATGATGGAAGTTGTTTAAAAAAGATAAATAATATCAATATACAAGCCTGAACAAACAATTAGATGAGATGAGGTCCTCAAAAGTACTTTCCTGTTTCCCTTTTCTTGCATCCCATACTCTTCCTTGATCTGTTGCACAATGTATTCACAGTGTACATGGCAGGTCTCCTGAGGCACTGCCTTAAACTTTCAGAATTTTCCCCTTCCTTTATTCTCCTCAATAACACTAACACTAACCATAACACACATTCTTCTCTCCAAATAAAATTTTCTTTTCACCTATACTCTTTGAGGTACAAAAAGGAAAAAAAAAAAACTTATATAACTCACTAATCTGAAATATTTATATTATACCTGAATTTGCAATGTAAATTCTGCCTTTATAAATCTCTAAAAATGATATTTCATACATTGACGTGTAGATTGAGGGATTTGAGAGGGTTGGAGGAGAGATTTCCTGACAGTCTCCATCTTCGGTTCTTATTATGCCAATATGTGATAGATAGAAGCTTTGTTGCAGTCCAAATGGTTTCTGAAAATGACAAGTCCATGATAAATTATGTTTGCCAAAATGACTTACAGAGTGTGGTGTAGGGTCCATGATGGACCTAAGTCTTTGATTTATTTTCCACTACCTACACCACTTCTCCCTGATTTATTTTCCATAGAATTTATAAAGTGGAAAGATCTCAAATGCTTTGCTTTTCCACTTATTCAATTTTCCATTTTGATTCCTAGACACCAACAAATGGCTTTAGGATATAGGTTCCAGAAGTTTGTGACTTCATCACCTTCCCAGAAAAAAAAATAGAATGAAGGAAGAAAAAAGAAAAATAATGAGAGAAGTATGAGCAAAGCTGTAGTTTCTATGAAAAACAAATCCATTTATATTTGTGTTATGCATAACATTTTAGAAAGTCAATTCCTCTCTGACCTAAACCACTAACATATAAATCTTTGTGTCTTTGTGTAGGTAATAAGGATATGTCATCTGTTCAGTTGTGTGCATTAAACATAGTTGATTACTTGTCTTTATTATATTTTAGGGTTCTGCCACTCAAAAAGGTTATGACAAGATGGAATAAAATAAGATTGAGTGAAATATTAATACAAAAAGAACATTCTTGGATATGGAACTCCTTTTAAGCCATCATTTTTTAAAGTTTCTCAAGTATATAAAATATATATACACACACACATTTTATATATATATATATTTTTTCCCAATGTACTTTGACCCCTCCTTCCTCATAAATACATAACTGCTTCTTGTCATCTTCACACACACCTTGCAAGCAACTCATATATTTGGAAATCTTTTGGTCTAAACACAGCAGATAACCTGGATGTGGTATGGCTTGAGAATAATTTCTCTATAGTGAAATTTGGTGCTTTTCTATCTGGAAGGGAAAATATTCATATAGGCTTTCATAAGTCATTCTAGAAGGTCAATGGTTTTACCTGCTCCTTTGAACTTTAAAGTAAATGGATCAATTTCTGATCAGCAATACAGAATAATAGCTTGCTAGTCCTCATTTTAAAAAAAAATGACCTCTGAATTATGTGACACCAATTTGAGAGAAATAATTCTCAAGAAAGTTATAGAGAGATGTTATTCAGTCCCTCTACACCTTTAGATACTTAGAGTGGTTATTTCTTATCTGTTTTCCCCTTTCCATTCCCCCATCCTAACTGAACTTGAATTTCTCAGTCACAAGATTTGGAGAGATTGACTCCACTTCCAAGCACACTTCCAAGAGGACCAATATTGGTTTAAGACAATTGTTATATCTTCTCCCTCTAGAGACAATATTTTTGGTCCAGAGGTAAACATATGAAACAATTGAATTATTTATATTTGAAGAAACATTTGCTATGGGTTTCTGAGAAGGAAAATCCCCTCTCATTTCAATAAAAGATACATAAAATGATGTTCTATTTCACTTACTAAGTATAACAAAGAAACTTATGAACCTAAGAGCTACATGCAGCCATCTTTAGATTTGAATGAGTCAGCTATAGAATGAGGTTACATCATGGAAAGAAAAGTAGAAAATAGGAATTAAAAGGTGTATTACTGTGTCCTTTAACTGCTATATCAACCCTTGTCTGAAGCATTACCTGTCTCTAGAATTTAAGTTATATGTTCCAGTAATATGCCTTTATTTTTTAAAAGAGTGAGAACTATGTTATTCTTATTGTTCTTACTTCCAACTGAAAGCAAATTAACTGAAACAGTACTCTAAGGTGAATTATGAGAAAAACTTGAAATAGAGACACTGTTACTACATAAGATTTACTTGTATATACCTTCATTAAAATTAATTTTAAAGTTATAAACACAGCTTTTATCATGGACTTTTATTTTTATTTTTTCACTATGTAAAGATTTTTAAATTTATTTATTTTAGACAGAGGGAAAGGGAGAGAGAAAGAGGGAGAGAGAAACATCAATGTGTGGTTGCCTCTAGCATGCTCCTTGTTGGGGACCTGGCCTACAACCCAAGCATGTACCCTGACTGGGAATTGAACTGGTGACCCTTTGGTTTGCAGGCCAATACTCAATCTACTGAACTACACCAAGAAGGGCAATTGTTTAAATTATAACAATATTAATATCTTTCTACATTTGTTATAAAAATGTACTCTAAAGACATAGCTGATTATATTATTCAGTTGTCCTTATATTAGGTCCCACATGAAAGCACTGCTTTAGAATTTAAGAGCACAAAATCCATATATTTCTTGAAGAATCACTATAATCCTTATCTCATAATCTGAACTCTGTCATTCATCCTATTTCTGTTTGTATACTATTATGAGGATATGAGCCAAATAAGATTGATTTTCTAGAATTTGGCAGAGCTCTTTACTTCCAGACTTGATCCACTTTAACTTACACTCAACAGAACAGCCACAGTTATCTTTTAAAAATAAATCACATCATACCTCTGCTCAAAGCTCTCCAATGGAGGTTTAACTAGTGCTTAGCATGAAAAAAAAAACACAAGAGAACATTACTTCCACTAAATAATGAAAAAAGTCTGAATAACTACAAATGATGATTTTTCTTGAGCACATCAGAATACTAATGTTTCAAGGCAGAAGACTTATGAGAACACTCCCGTGTTTAGTCATATAAGTGATGACTGGATTCCATTTAGAGACTACAGTTAAAACAACTTCTAATTCTTTGGATCTCCTTTCATATGAAGTAAAATCCTTAGGACACCTGAGAGGTACAGAAAACACTCCAGTTCCTAAGGTCAAGCAAAAACCAATTACATTGAGATAAAAGTAGAAGCTAACCATTCTCTGAGAAGGGGTAAGAAGCAGTCTTATTTCAGGAACACAAAAATAGATGTGCTATTTCTGGAGAATGAAAGAAAAACTCTGTGCTTCTAAGGGAGAGATAAAGAGCACTTTTGACTCTGGGATCTTATACCAATACAAGGCGCAGGGGAAGAAACTCTTTCCCACTTGAAACCCGGAACAGGTATAAGTCAGAGTTTGGCTAACACAAAGGAAGTAGGGAAGTAATGCTGCTGAAAGACTGAAGCTGGACCAGGAGAATCTACAAAATCCCCATTCCCTGTGAGACACCTAGAACTCACTAACCACAAAAAGTCTTATTTTTTCATCCCACTGGTGGAGGAAAAGGTGCTTGAAAAGATGTATCTTCCATGGAGCACAAGAGGGAGAAAAAACACTAGGAAAATACTACAGAATTCTAATTCTCATTCTAAACAAAGGTAAAAGCAGTACACTGCTAATTGATTCCTGTGGTTTGCTTAAGCTAAATATATAAACAAGTAAAGCAAACCCAGCTCAATGCCTGACTAGATTGCCCAACATCCAGTCAAGAAAGGTTGGCCATGAAGAACCATATGATCTCATTCATATGTGGGATATAAAACTGACACAATAGACACAGACAACAGTATGGTGGTTACCAGAGGGAAGAGGGGTGCAGGATAATAAAGGGTAAAGGGAGTCACATATATGGTGATGGAAGATGATGTGACTTTGGGTGGTGGAAACACAATGAAATATACAGATCATGCATCATAAAAAATGTACACTTGAAACATATGTAATTTTATTAGCCAATGTCCACCCTAATAATTTTAACTTAAAAAAAGGTTGGTCATTTGTTCAGTAAAGAAACAATGAGCTCTCATTAAAATCAGGTAGTTTATTGCTTGCATAAAACTGCAAGAGCAGCCAAAGTTGCCAGATCCTTTTTTCCCTTATCCTGCAGGACAATAATGGCACAAAAAGTCCAGAGGACTGCAGCACAAAGGGTGAGATGCAATTTATGCCATGGTGAACCTAATCAGTTTTATATCCTGTAGTTCTTTTGTAAAGAAAACAAGAAAGAAAGCCTCATAACTCATCAGAACCTGGGATAAAATGAAAAGCTGTCTCATGACAGTCTTCTAGGAAAATACGGAGGAAAGTAGGAAATGGCCTAGTAGCAGATCCTCACAGGTCTCTTGGGTTCTCATGTTCTTAAAGGATCACAGAACATTCTGCAATGAACTAGAACAGCTTCATTTAAGCCTTAGTTATGCGGCCCATGTGAATACACACAAGGTCATCAGAGCACTATCATAGAGATGTTATCCTACGCATCCACCTTAACAGCTTAACAGAATAAGAGACATGTCCATTTCCAGACATAAATGCTATTTATATCACTCTTGACTGTTCTGAAATACCATGTTGAGAATTAAATTAAAAATTATAAGACCTTCAAAAATCAAGAAAGAACCCCAACTTATTTTCTAGAGATAATGCAAATAATAGAGTGATTCACAGATGACACAAAAGTTACAACTATCACACAATATATTTTTTAAGTTTATAATTCACAAAGGAAGTAAAAATTGCAACATATGTAAATAAAAGCTGAGGAGATTGTCTCTGGTAGACTTACCCTAAAAATGCTAAATGAAGACCTCTTGTTTTATGTCTTATAAACACAAATATGTTTTAAAAATAAAGGATATTTATAAAGGTAGGGGCACAATTAAAAATAAAAGCCAAAAATACTGCATATTTAGTTGGATGAAACACTCCATTTAAAAGGCAGAGTTTGATACAATGGACAAAAAGCATGATCCAAACAAATGCTGACTACAAGAGACTCATTTTAGACTCACAGACACAAGTAGATTGAGAATAAAAATGGGAAAAATATGCCATGAAAATAGTAATCAAAAGAGAGATGAGGTGGCTTTACTAATACTACAAAAATAGATTTTAAGTAAAAAAATGTTCTGGTAGACAAAAAAGTACAAAAAATCTACATTAAATATTGATAAAAGTTTTATCACCAAAGTAATTCAAGAAAATATGGCAATTATGAACATATATGCACCAAAGAAAAAGGTATAAAAATAGCACCAAAAAACTATTAGACTTGAAGGGAGATATATAGTTCTATAATCATAGTCAGAAAATTTAATACCTAATTCTCAATAACATAAAAATGTACACAGAAGGTCAATTAAGTAATAGAGAATTTGAACATTACAAGCCAAGTAGACCAGACATATACAGCACATCCCACCCAATAGCACTGGAATACATATCTGCTTAGGTGTATATGGAATATTCTTCAAGAATAGGACATATATTAAACCCAAAACAAGTCTTAAAATTTTTATAAAGGGGGCCAGAAGATGGCAGCAATGTAGGTGGGAGCTGAGACCACTTGCTTGTGCACCAAACTGAGACACTTTGCTGATCTTCCGAAAAATGAATTGAACAGTCACTTTGTTTTTCAAAAAAAAACTATGGTATATTTACACAATGGAATACTGTGCAGTAAAGAGAAAGAAGGAACTCCTACCTTTCACCAAAGCATGGATGGAACTGGAGAGAACTATGCTAAGTGAAATAATTCAGGCACTGAAAGACAAACACCACATGATCTCATACTTAAGTGGATCCTAACCAACAAATCAAACAAATGAGCAAAATATAACCAGAGACCTGGAAATAAAGAACAAACTGAAAGTGACTGGAAGGGAGTGGGGAGTAGAATAACAGGATAGAGAAGGGGAAGGGGCAAACCAAGGAACATGAATAGAGGACTCATGGGAACAGACAATGGTAGGGGGTAATTGACTGGGAGTGAGAGAGGACAAGTAAGGGGAGAGCAATGGGGAAAGAGGGAGGAAAACTGTAACTGAACAACAATAAATTAAAATTAAGAAAATACATAAATTTTAAAAAATTAAAATTACACAGTCTTTTTGACCACCAGGGCATCAAAATAAAACTCACCAACAGAAGAAAAACTGGATATTCACAAATATACGATGTTACCACACTCTTTAACAAGTAATGGACAAGGACAAATTGCAAGTAAAATTAGAAAATACCTTGAGAACTTATTTTTTAAATGAAATATTTTACATTATTTTTCATGCTAAGTCTTCAAAATTCAGTATGTATTTTACATTTCTACCACATCTCAGTGTGAACCAGCCACATTTCAAATGCTCAATGAAGTTGTGTGAATAAGAACTATCATACTGGGTAGTGATAACTTAGATACTTTCCTTATTCTCCCCCCCGCCCAGTGGCTTAAAACACAACTTTAGTTTTAAAGATTTTTTTCATATTTATCTTTCATATTTTTTATTGTTGTTCAAGTACAGTTGTCTTGATTTCCCCCCACAACATTCCCCCCATGAGCTATTCCTACCTCCTACCCTAGAAACTACCCCCCTTTGGCTTTGTCCATGTGTCCTTGATAGATGTTCCTTCACTTGACCCTTACCCTTCTTTTGGCCATTATTCCCTCCCCCCTCCCCGCTGATTACTGTCAGTCAGTTCATTATTTCCATGTCTCTTATTCTATTTTGAGCCCTTGTTTGTTTTGTTGATTAGGTTCCACTTATAGGTGAGATCATATGGTATTTGACTTTCACTGCCTGGCTTATTTCACTTAGCATACTGTTGTCCATATGCATTCATGCTGTGATGGAGGGTAGGACTCCCTTCTTTCTTTCTGCTGCATAGTATTCCATCATGTAAATGTACAATGGTTTTTTGATCTACTCATTTACTGGTGGGCACTTAGGTTGCTTTCAACACTTGGCTATTGTAAACTGTGCAGCAATGAACATTATTAGGGTGTGCAGGTTCTTCTGAATTGGTGTTTCAAGATTCTTAAGTTATAATCCCAGCAATTCCATTGCTGGATAAAAAGGCAGTTCCATTTTTAGTTTTCTGAGGAAATTCCATACCGTTTTCCACAGTGGCTGTACCAGTCTGCATCCTCACCAACAGTGCACTAGTGTTCTGTTTTCTACAAAACCACCCCAGCATTGTTGTTTGCTGATTTGTTTATGATGACCATTCTGACAAGTGTGAAGTGGTATCTCAATGTGGTTTTAATTTGCATCTCTCTGATGGCTAGTGATGCTGAATATCCTTTCATATGTCTCCAAGCACTATGTATGTCCTCCTTGGAAAAGTGTCTGTTCAGGTTCTTTGCACATTTTTAATTGTATTGTTGGTCTTCAAGGAGGGGAGTTGTGTGAGTTCTTTATATATTTTGAAGATCAAACCCTTGTCCAAGAGATCATTTGCAAATATATTTTCCCATATGGTTGGTTTCCTTTTCATTTTCCTGATGTTTTCTTTAGCCATGCAGAAGCTTTTTATTTTGATGAGATCCCATTTGTTTATTCTTTTTTTAATGTCCCTTGCTCTAGGGGACAATGGGTGAACACAATGCTGCATGGAATATCTGAAATTTCCTTGCCTATGTTCTCCTCTAGGGCTTTTATGGTGTCACAACTTATATTTAAGTCTTTTATGCATTTGAGTTTATTTTTGTATATGGTGTCAGTTGGTGGTCAAGTTTCATTTTTTTGCATGTAGCTGTCCAGATGTCCCAACACCATTTGTTGAATAGGCTATTTTTACCTCATTTTATGCTTCTGCCAACTTTGTTGAATATTAATTGGCCATAACGACTGGGGTTTATTTCTGGGCTCTCTGTACTGTTCCATTGATCTATGTGTCTGTTGTTATACCAGAACCAGACTGGTTTGATTACTGTGACCCTGTAATATAGTTTGACATCAGTAATGTAATGTGATTCCCTCCTACTTTATTCTTCCTCAAAATTGCTGAGGCTATTTGGGGTTATTTATGGTTCCATATAAATTTTTGAAATGTTTGTTCTATATCTGTGAAATATGTCAATGGTATTTTAATAGTGATTGCATTCAATCTATAAATTGCTTTGGGTAGTATGGGCATTTTGTTAGTGTTAATTTTTCTAATCCATGAACATGGTATAAGTTTCCACTTTTTTGTGTTTTCCTTAATTTCTTTCTTCATGGTTGTGTACTTTTCTGAGTAAAGGTCTTTAATCTCCTTGGTTAGGTTTATTTCTAGGTCCTTTATTTTTCTTATGGGTATATCAAATTGGATTTTGTTTCCTGAGTTCTGTTTCTGATATTTCGTTACTGGTATACAAAAATGCTTTCTGTTTCTGAATATTGACTTTGAATCCCACTGTTCTGCCAAATTCACTTTTTAGGTAAAGTAGTTTTTTGGTGGGGTCTATATGACTTTCTATGTACACTATCATGTCAGTGCAAACAATGACAGTTTTGTTTCCTCCTTGTGCAATTTCCAATTTGTATGCCTTTTATTTCTTTTTCTTGTCTGATTGCTGTGGCTAGATCTTCCAATACTATGTTGAATAGAAGTGGTGAAAGTGGACATCCTTGTATTCTCCCAATCTTAGTTGGAAGTCCAATGAGAATGATGTTGCCTGTAGGTTTCTGGTATATGACCTTTATTTTGTTGAGGTATACTCCCTCTACTCCAACTTTGTTGAGTGTTTTTATGATAAATGGGTGCTGTACTGTATCAGATACTTTGTCTGCATCTATTGATATGATCATGTGACTTTTGTCTTTCCTTTTATGTGATGTACTACGTTTATTGACTTGTGAATTTTGTGTTACCCTTGTATTCCTGGGATGAATCCCACTTAGTGATGGCGTATAGTCTTTTAAATGTATTGGTGGATATGGTTTGTCAAGATTTTCTTGAGGATTTTAGCATTTATATTTGTCAACAATATTGGCCTTAGTTTTCTATCTTTGTTGTGTCTTTATGTGGTTTTGGGATGCGGATGATTCTGACTTCATAAAAGCATTTGGGAGTCTTCCTACTTCTTGGATTTCTTGAAATAGTCTGTGAAGGATGGGAGTTAGCTCTTCCTTAACTGATTTGTAATATTCTCCTGTGAAACCACCTGTTCCAGGGCTTTTGTGTGCTGGGAATTTTTTGGTTGCTTCTTTAATTTTGCCAGCTATTATTGGTCGGTTCAGGCTTTCTGCTTCTTCTTCAGTCTGTTTTAGATTATTATATTTTTCTACAAATTTGTCCATTTCTCCCAGGTTTTCAAATTTCTGGGCATATAGTTCATAGTAATTTCTTACAATCCTTTGTATTTCTGTGGTATCAGGTGTAATCTCTCCCCTTTCATTTCTATTTTTACTTTTATTTGGGTGTTTTCTCTTTTTTTCCCTGATGAGTCTACTTAAATTTCTGTTCAATTTCTTTATCTTTTCAAAGAACCAGCTCCTGGATTTATTGATCCTTAGAATTATTCTTTTAGTCTCTATGTCATTTCATTCTGCTCTGATCGTGGTTGTTTCTTTCCTTCTAAACACTCTGTTTTTTTTTTTCTTTTGTTGTTGTTGTTGTTCCTCCATTTCTTGTAGATGAAGGGTTATGTTTTTTATTTGAAATTATTCTATCTTTTTTAGGTAGGTCTGTATCACTATGAACTTTTCTCTCAGAACTGCCTTCCTCTGTCCCATGAGTTTGGACTGTTGTAAGTTCATTTTCATATGTTTCCAGAAACTTTTGATTTCTTCCTTCATCTCACTCTTAACCCACTCATTGTTTAATAGCATGCTCTTCTATCTCCATGAATTTGAGTGTTTTCTATTTTTTTCCTTGAGTTTGTTTTCTAGTTTCAGGGCCTATAGTCTGAGAAAATGCCTGATATGATTTCAGTTTTCTGGAATTTGTTGAGCCTTCTTTTGTGTCTTACAATGTGGTCTATCTTTGAAAATGTTCCATATGCATTTGAAAAGAATGCGTGTTTTGCTTCTTTGGGATGAAAGGTTTTATAAATATCAGTTGAGTCTATTTGATCTAAGGCATTGATCAGTTTCACAATGTCCTTGTTGATATTTTGTTTGGAAGATCTATCCATTGTTGATAGTGGGGTGTTAAAAATCCCCTAGCATGAGTGTGTTGCTGTTGATATCTTTCTTGAAGCCCTCCAAGATTTTCCTTACATGTTTCAGTGATCCTATATTGAGTGTATATATGTTTAAATTTTTTATGTATTCTTGATGTTTTTTTCCATGAGCATTATGAAGTACCTTTCTGTGTCTTTACATGGCCCTTCTTTTGAAGTCTATTATGTGTGCATTGCAATCCAGGCTTTTTATTCCTGCCCATTTTCTTTGAATATTTTTTTTCCAAACCTTCACTTTCAGTCTGTGTAGGTATTTTGTTCTCTGGTGGGACTCTGGTAGGCAACATATGTGCAGGTCATGATTTCTTATCTACTGAACTACCCTATATCTTTTTATTGGAGCATTTAATCCACTTACATTAAGGTTATTATTAATTGGTACTTATTCATTGCCATTTTACCCTCTTCGTACCTGTGTTCCTCTCTCTCACTTTTTCTTCCTCTTCTTAGGGTAGCCCCTTTAACATACCTTGCAACACTGGTTTGGTTGTGGTGTATTCTTTTAACCTTCTTTTGTCTGGGAAATTCCTTATTTCACCTTCCATTGTAATTGAAAACCTTGCTGGGAAGAGTAGTCTGGATTGCAGGCCTTTGCTTTTCATTACTTGAACTATTTCTTGCCATTCTCTTCTTGCCTTTAGTGTTTCTTTTGAGAAGTCAGCTGCTAGCCTTATTGGAGCTCCCTTGTATATTACTTCTGGTTTCTCTCTTGCTGCCTTTAAGATTCTGTCTTTGTCTTTGAAATTTTGTCATTTTACTTATGATGTGTCTTGGAGTGGGCCTCTTTGCATTCCTCCTCATTGGGACCCTCTCTACTTCCTGTATTTGTGTGACTTTCTCTCTCATTATATTAAGGAAGTTTTCCATCATTACTTTTTCAAACAGGTTTTCTATCCCTTGATCTTCTTCTTCTCCTTCTGGTATCCCTATTAAATGGATATTATTACATTTCATGTTGTCCTACATTTCTCTAACCCCTCTTTGTTATTTTGGGGTCTTTTTTTTTTCCTTTTCTAGCTAGTTCTTGGAGTTTTTTTCTACCTTTTCCTCCACCTTGCTGATTTGATCCTCTGCTTCATGTAGCCTGCTTTTGACTCCTTCTACTCTGTACTTCAATTCAGAAATTGTATTCTTAATTTCCTCTTGGCCCTTGTTGATAGTTTCTATGTCCTTTTTCATGCTGGTATAATTTGCAGTATATTCCTTGTAGCTTCTGTGCAGTTTTTGATTGTTCTCAGTAAGCTTATTGAGCTTCCTCATAACCATTGTTTTGAACTCAATATCTGATAGTTGACTTGCCTTTATTTCATTTAGCATTCTTTTTGATGATTGTCCTTTCCTTTCATTTGGGGGTTGTTTCTTTGTCTTCCCATCCTTTTTGAGGCATTCTTGTTTGCCTCTGCTTCTTAAGTTTATCTGTTTTGACTCCCTGAGTTTGTGGTTTGAACTTCTATGGTGGGAGACCTGTGAGATTCAGTGGTGCAGTCTCCTTGATCCTGTGAACTTGATATTCTTGTGATGGTCTTTATGCCACATATGTTGGCTGTCTGGATATAATTGGGTTTCAATTGTTGTTGTGTCATTCTTTGGTGGGTTCTTCCATCCAGTTGGTTGAGTGAGTATCACTCTGTCCAATACATCTTGTATGCTGTTGTGCAGGTGCAGTCAGTTAGTGCTGATGATGACTCTTCTGTCTGTCCAAGCTTATAAAGCTTCTCTTTCATTATTCATTTTTGTTTCATGTGATTTCTCCACAATCTAGTTGTAATTCTAGATTGGTCCTGGGAAGAAGTTAGTGTTATTTCCATTCACTTGTCAACCATATAGCCTCACCTACAATACCTCCAGAATTTAGAAGTAAAGTTAGTATTATCTAAAAACAAAAACACAGCATATACAAACCAATCAAAAGCAGCAAAAAGCAGTACTCAGAGGAAAATTTATAGCTTTAAATGCTTACAATGAAAAGATCAATCTCAAATCAATATCTTAACTTTACACCTTAAAGACTTGTGACAATAAGAGAAAGCCAAACCTAAAGCCATCAGAGGAAGGAAATAAGAGAGGGTAGAGTGAATAGAAATGATAAAAAGAATAGAAAAAAACAATAAAAAGATTCAACAAAACCAAAAATTGATTCTTTAAAGAGATCAATACAATTGAAATACACTTACCTAGACTAATGAGAGAGAGGCAAGAGAGGAAGAACATGGGAATAAATAAAATAAAAAAGAATATAAGAACATTATCATTGATGTTACTGAAATGAAAAACAAACTTGTAACACAGTACTAAGAAAAATTGTATGTCAACAAATTAGATAATCTATATGAAATGGACAAATGCCTAGAACACTCAAATTATCTAATTCACCTCAGGAAAAAATAGAAATTTTCAGCAGAGCAATAATAAGCAAAGGGATTAAATTAGTAATCAAAAATTATCAAACAATTAAAGGCTCTGAACCAGATGGCTTCAGTGATGAATTCTACCAAACATTTAATGAAGAATTAGCACAAATCCTATTCAAAATCTTTAAAAAAATAGAAAATGGGAAAATACTTCCTAATTCATTCTATAAGGCATGTATTAACCTGATATATCAAAGTCAGATAGAGATAGCACAAGAAAAGAAAATAGCCCAATATGATTTATGAATATAGAGGCAAAAACCCTCAATAAAATACTAGCAAACCAAACCATGAATGAGTGCAGTTTACTCCAGAAATGCAAGGGTGGTTCAACATAAGGAAAATAATTAATGTAATATACAAAATTACAGACTAAGAAAAATATTATTATCTTACCTGATACAGTGAAGGCATTAGACAAAATCCAACATTGTTTCATAAAGTAAAAGTTCTTGGAGAAGTAGAACTCCCTTAACATGTTAAATGACATTTATGGGAAACCACAGCTAACGTACTCAGTGGTAAAGGACTGAAAGCCTTATCCCTAAGATGAGGAACAAGGTATGGATGGTCACTTTTATCACTGCAATTCATAATTTTACTGGAAATTTTAGTCAGAGCAATTAGACAGGGAAAAAATAATAAACATCCAAAGCGGAAAGGAAAAAGTAAAACTGTATTTCCACATGACATGGTCTGTAATATAGAAGACCCCAAATAATCCACAAAAAATTGGAGGTAATAAATTAGTTGCACAAAATTTAATATTTCATAAATAAGAACATAAGAATCATTTTCATTTTTACACACTGCCAATGAATGGATTTTTTAATTTTATTGTTTATACTATTATACTTGTCCCACTTTTCCCCTTTTGCTTCCCCCACTCAACCTTTCTCCCACTTCTATAATTAGTCCATGGGTCCTTCATATGTGTAATTTGACTAATCCCTTCACCTCTTCTCAATCAGTCCCCACCTCACCCTGTGCATGTACAACTGTCAGCCTGTTCAATGTTTCTATGTCTCTAGTTCTATTTCTCTCATTAGTTTATTTTGCTCATTAGACTCCTCTTCTAAGTGAGCAAATAAGGTATTTGCCTTTCACTGACTGGCTTATTTCATTTAGCATAATAGTCTCCAGCTTAATCCATACTGTCTCAAAAAGCAGCAATTCTTTCTTTATTTCTGCTGCATAGTCTTGCATTGTGTAGATGTACCACAGTTTTTTTCACTGTTTTTCAGTTACAGTTGTCCCACCTATTGCTCTCCCTGATCCACCCAACTGCTCCCACAGTTAATTTCCACCCCATTGTATATGCCCATGGGTCCTCTATTCATGTTTCTTGACTTGTCCATTCCCCTTTTTTCCCCAGTCATCCCTCTCCCCACTACTCTCTAATCACTGTCAGTTTGTTATTTCCATGTCTCTGGTTCTATTGTGCTCATTTGTTTTGTTCTTTTTTTTTGATTAGGTGTTTTTTTTTTTTTTTCCTCACTCATCTACTGTTGGGTACTTAATGTACTTGCAAATCTTGGGTATTGTAAATAGCACTATGAACATAGCAGTGCAAAAATTGTTTTGAACCGGTGTTTGGGGATTATTCAGGTATATTTCCATCAGTGGAATCACTTGATCAAATGGAAGTTCCATTTTTAGTTTTTTGAGGAAATTTCATAATGTTCTCCACAGTGGTTGCACTAGTCTACATTCCCACCAGCAGTGCACTGGGGTTCCCTTTTCTCCACATCCTCAGAAGCACTTTTTGGTTGATTTATTAATGATAGCCACTTTGGCAGGTGTTAGTTGATATCTCATTGTGGTTTTAATTTGCATCTCTCTGATGGCTCATGATGGTGAACATTTTTTCATATGTCTATATGCAGTTTGTATGTCCTCCTTGGCAGAGTGTCTATTCAGGTCCTTTCCTCATTTTTTAATTGGATTGTTTGTCTTCCTGGTGTCGAGTCATATGAGTTCTTTATATAGTTTGGTGATTAAACCCTTGTCCATTATATCATTGGCAAATATGTTCTCCCATACAGTCAGTTCCCTTTTTATTTTGATGATGGTTTCCTTAGCTGTGCAGAATCTTTTTAATTTGATGTATTTTGATTTGTTTATTTTTTCCTTTGTTTCCCTTGCCCTGTGAGATATGTCAGCAAAAATATTGCTAGGCAAGATATCTGAAATCTATAGCCTCTGTTTTCCTCTAGTATTTTTTATGGTATTACAACTTATATTTAAGTCTTTTATCCATATTGAGTTTATTGTGTTGTATTGTTTAAGATAGTGGTCTAGTTTTATATTTTTTTCCAAGTACTAGTACAGTTTTCCCAGCACCATTTATTAAAGAGACTGTCTTTACTCCATTGTATGCTCATGCCTCCTTTGTCAAATATTAATTGACCATAAAGATGTGGGTTTGTTATTGGACTCCCTATTCTGTTCCATTGGTCTCTGTGTCTGTTCATATGCCAGCACCAGACTGATTTTCTCAGAGTGACCTTGTAGTATAGTTTGATATCATGTATTGTGATCCCTCCAACTTTGTTTTTATTACTCAAAATTTCCAGGTTATTTGGGGTATTTTGTGGTTTCATGTAAATTATTGGAATATTTTTTTCTGGATCTGTGAAATATGCCAGTGGTATCTTAAGAGGAATTTCATTAAATCATATTGGTTTGGGTAGTATGAACACTTTAATGATGTTAATGCTTCCAATCCATAGAGATGATGTATGCTTCTACTATTTGTATCTTCTTCAATTTCTTTCTTCATTGTCCTATAGTTTTCTGAGTACAGGTCCTTACCCTACATGGTTAAATTTATTCTTGGGTATTTTAGTTTTTTGTTGTTGCAATAGTAAATAAGATTGTCTTCTTAGTTTCTCTTTCTGATAGTTCATTACTGGTGTATAAAAATACATTGATTTCTAAATATTGACTTTGTATCCCACTATATGCTGAATTCATTTATTAGGTCAAGTAAATTTTTGGTGCTGTCTATAGGGTTTTCTATGTACAATATCATGACTTCTATGAATAATGACAGTTTTACTTCCTCCTTTACAAATTGGATGCCTTTTATTTCATCTTGTCTGATCACTCACTATGGCTGAGACTTCTAGTACTCTGTTGAATAAAAATGGTGAGAGCAGACACCATTGTCTTGCTTCTGACCTTAAGAGAAATGTTGTAGTTTTTTCCCATTGAATATGATGTTGGTAGTAGATTTTTCATATATGGCCTTTATTATTAAAAGCATGCTCCCTTTATTGTGAGCATTTTTATCATAAATGGGTGCTGGATTTTATCAAATGGTTTTTCTGCATTTAATGATACAGTCATGTGATATTTTAGTTTTGAATTTGTGTGATGTACCACATTTATTGATTTGTGAATATTGTAACATCTTTGTATCCCTGGGATAAATTAAATGATAACGGTGTATCATCTTTCAGATGTAGTGCTGCATCCAGTTTGCTAATGTTTTGTTAAGGATTTTAACATGTATATTCATTTGAGATGTTGCTTCTAATTTTCTTTCCTTTTTTGTGTATTTTTACCTGATGTTGGAAGTAGGATAATACTGGCCTCATAGGAAGAGTTTGCAAGTCTTCCTTCTTCTTGAACTTTTTGCAATAGTTTAAGAAGGAAAGGTGTTCTTCTTAGAATGATTGGTGCAATTAGACTGTGAAGCCATCTTGTCATGGACCTTGCAGTGCCCACATTTTTTAAAATTATGCTTCTATTTTGTTAGTTATCAATCTATTAAGGTTTTCTGCTTCTTCAAGATTCAGTTTTGGAAGGTTATGTGTTTCTAGCAATTTACCCATATTGACCAGGTTATCCAATTTCTTGACATATAATTGTTTACGGTAATTTCTTAAGAACCTTTGTGTTTCTGAGGTATATGTTGTTACTTCTCTTTAATTTCCATTTTATTTATTTGGGTTCTCTGTCTTTTTTCTTGATGAGACTGATTAAAGGTTTGTCAACTTTGTTTATCTTTTCAAAGATCCAACTCCTGGATTCATTGATTTTTTTGGATTTCTTTTTAGTCTCTATGTCATTTATTTCTGCTCTAATCATAACTATTTCCTTCCTTCTACTCACTCTGTTTTTTGTTTGATGTTGGTTTTCTAGTTCTTTTAAGTTTAAGGGTAGGTTGTTTATTTGAGATTGTTCTATATTCTTTAAATAGGTCTGTAAGACTATGAACTTCCCTCTCAGGACTGCTTTTACTGGGTCCCATAGATTTGGGGTTGTTGTGTGTTCATTTTCATTTTTTTCCAGCTTCTCTTTGATTTCTTCCTTGATCTCATTGTTAACACATTCATTATTTAATCAAATGTTATTTAGCCTCCTTATGTTTGAATGTTTTTGAGTTTTTTTTCTTCAGGTTGATTTCTAGTTTTGAGCAATTGTAATCCAAGAAAATGCTTGATATGGCTTTAACTTTCTTGGATTTATTAAGGTTTATTTTGTGTCTTACATTGCACTCTATCTTTGTGAATATTCTATGTGCATTTGAGAAGAATGTATATTCTGATACTTTGGGTTGAAATATTCTGTAAATATCAATTAAACCATTTGATATAGTGTGTCGTTTAATGTGACTATACCTTAGTTGACTTTTCGTCTGGAGGATCTGTCCATTGTTGACAGTGGGGCATTGAAATCCTCTACAAAGACTGTATTGTTGTTCATCTCTTTCTTAAAGTTTTCAAAGATTATCTTTATATATTTAGGTGCCCCTATATTTCATGCATATATGTTACCTAGAGTTACATCCTTTTGTGGGACTACTTGCTTGAGTATTATGTGGTGATCTTCTTTGTCTCTTGTTGTGGCTTTTGTTTTGAAGTCTATTTTGTCTAAGTACTGCTACCCCCACATTTCTACATGTCCACTTGCTTCAGATATTTTTTCTGTCCATTCACTTTCAGCCTGTGTAGATCTTTTGTTCTGAGGTGGGTCTCTTGTAGGCAGCATTTATGCAAGTCATGTTTTCTTATCCATTCAGCTACCCTATGTCTTTTGATTGGAATGTTTAATCTATTTATATTTAAGGTTATTATTTATAACTACTTATTCATTGCTATTTTTATGATCTTGGCAGCTATTTTTTTTATTGTTGTTCAGTTGCAGTTGTCCCTGTTTATCCCTATGTTGCTCTCCCCTGCACCATCCAACCCTGCTCACAAAGACAATCCTCACCCCATTGTCCTTGACCATAAGTCTTTTATACATGTTCCTTGAGTTTATCATTCCCCTTTTTTTACCTCATTATCCTCCTCCTCCCACCCCTCTGGTCACTGTCAGTTTCTTCTTTTTTTCCATGTCCCTTGTGTTTTTTTGCTTATTTGTTTGTTTTGTTGATTAGGTTCCATTTATAGGTGAGACCGTATGGCATCTATTTCACCTCCCACTTTAATTAAGAGCCTTGCTGGATAAGATAGTCATGGTTGCAGGCTCTTATTCTTCATTACTTGAAGTATTTCAGTCTAGTCCCTTCTGGTCTGTAGTGTTTCTGTTGAGAAATCAGCTGACAGCTATTTAGAAGCTCCCTTATAGGTAACTAATTGTTTCTCTCTTGCTGCCTTTAAGATTTTCTGTTTGTCTTGATTTTTTGTCTTTTTTTGATGTTTTACTGTTTATACTATTACAAATGTTATATTTTCCCCTTTCATCCCTTCACAAACCTGCCTTCCAATTCCATAGTCAATCTCCACAGGGTTGTCCATCTTCATGGGTCTTTCAGGTATGTTCTTTGACTAATCCCTTCACATTCTCTCAATCAGTGCCTAGCTTTGTCCTCCACTCTTACAACTATCAGTCTGTTCCATGATTCTGGGCCTTGATTCTATTTTATTAGGTTTTTTTTTTTCATTAGATTTCTCTTCTAAGTGAGATCATATGGTATTTGTCTTTTATTGACTGAATTATTTCACTTAGTCTAATAGTCTCCAGTTCTATCCATGCTGTTGCAAAAGGTAGGAATTCATTCGTTCTGCTGTATAATATTCCACTGTGTACATGTAGCACAATTTTTGATCCACTCATCTACTGATGATCACCTTGGCTGTTTCTAAATCTTGGTTATTGTAAATAGCACTGTTATGAAGTTAGGTGTGCATAAGTATTTTTGAATTGGTGATTCAGGATTCTTAGGGTATATTCCCAGCTGTGGAGAAGCTGGGTCAAGAGGCAATTCTATTATTCATTTTTTGAGGAAACTCCATACTGTTTTCCACAGTGGTTGCATCAGTCTGCATTCCCACCAACAGTGCACTAGGGTTCCCTTTTCTCCACAGGCTTAAGAGTACTTGTTGGTTGATTTATTAATTATAGCCCTTTTGGCAGGAATGAAATGATATCTCATTGTGGTTTTAATTTGCATCTCTCTCATGTTTACTGATGTTGAGCATCTTTTCATATGTCTATGAGCCATCTGTATATCCACCTTGGAGAAGTGTCTATTCAGGTCCTTTGCTCATTTTTTAATTGGATTCTTTGTATTCCTCATGTGGGGTCTCATTAGTTGTTCATATATTTTGGAGATTAAACCTTTGTATGATACATCATTGACAAATATGTTCTCCCATAGAGTTGATTTCTTTCTCATTTTGAAGTTGGTTTCTTTAGCCATGCAAAAGCTTTTTAAATTTGATTTAGTCCAGTTTGTTTATCTTTTTTCTTTATTCCCTTGCTCTGGGAGATATATTGGCAAAACCATTGCTTCTTCCTTCATATTTAAATTTTGTTATTTTAATTGTGATGTGTCTTAGTGTGGGCCTTTTTGTGTCATCCTATTTGGGACTTTCTGTGCTTCTGAACCTGTGTGACTCCCTCACCAAATTAGAGAAGATTTCTGTCCTCATTTCTTCAAGAAGGCTTTCTTTTTCTTGTTCCCTTTCCTCTCCTGGTATCCCTATGATGTGTGTATTGTTGCATTTCATGTTGCCCAAAACTCTTTTAGTCTATCCTCATTCTTAAGTCTTCTTTTCTTTTTGTTGCTATAACTGGTTCTTTCTTCCAGTCTGTCTTTCAAATCACTGTTTTTGTCCTCTACTTTATGTAGCCTATTTTTAATTCCTTCTAGTGTATTTATCTCAGATATTAAATTTTTCACTTCCAAATGGTTCTTATCCATAGTTTCTGTGCTTTTGTTATGTTGTTGTAGTTCTCATTAAGTTCCTTGAGCATCCTTACAATGATTACTTTGAATTCTATGTCTGATAAATTGCTTCCCTCAATTTCACATGACTCTCTTTGTTAGGGTACCTCCTTTTCTTTTGTTTAGAGGCTGGTTTTTGTCTCCCTATTTGTTTCCATGTGTTATGTAGATATACTTCAGCTCCCTGTCTTCATGGGAAGAGATTATGAAGTAAGAGTCCAGTAGGACACAGTGATGCAGACTGCTTAATCTCCTGATCTGGATGCTCTATGAATGCTCTTTGTGTGGGTTATGTATACTGTCCTGTTGTATTTGGGTATGAATGTTGGCTTGTTCACTGGTGGGCTATTCCATCCAGCTGGCTACCGAACTGCTCATCCTCACCATGTCTTGTATACTGTTGGAGAAGTGTGGGCAGCACAAAGTAAAACAACACAAAAATGAAATCAAAGCAGGCAAAACCTAGAACAAAGAGAGCAATCTCAATGACAAAAGATGAGAAGATAATAAAAGTAGAGAAAGAGATGGAATATTAGGGAAAGGGGAAATAAAAGAAAACGAGTTAGAGGTGACCAAGACAGCAAAGTGATTATAGGAGGATAAAAAAAGGAGAGAAACAATATGAATAATTAATTGAAAGAGGAAAACAGGAAAAAAGTACAAAGAAAGATGAAGAATAGCAAAAATAAGAAAAGGGAAGAAGGGAACAATGGCATAATTAATGGTAAGAATAAAATAAGAGATATGAAAGAAAAATAGATCAATAAAAATAGAAGAAAAAGAAAAGAAAAAATAATTAAAAAGCTATGAAATAGAAAGTATAATGAAAATAACTAAAAAGAACAAAATGGATTTCACCTCAGCAGAGTTTAGTGTTTACTTGTTGGGTCTACCTATGGATATGGCTCTGATGTAGTATGATGCTATGCAATCTAATGTCAGGTGCTGTCTACATCTAGCCCTCAACAACCTGTTTAAAGCTACAAATGATCCGCAGTTTGCTGCTGATTTCTCCAGGCTTGGCTGCTCCCAGGATGGACCCAGATGCTCTGCGAAGCTGGGTTTTAAGAACATTGGTCCCAGAGGTGTTACACCAAATGTCTCAAGTCACCACAGGAACTACTTCTTGTTTGTGCCTGCTGGTTTGCTGTCAGTCTTAGAGTAGTTGTAGACCCTACTGTTTCTGAGAGGGTTTCTGGGGGATTTGGGTGGATGGGGCTCCCACTGGGTTTTCCCTTTCAATATGTCTCTTATGTTGTCTTAGGCTAGTGAAAGCCAATGTCAGGTGCTGACCACATCTAGCTCTCAGCAGCCTGTCTGAAGCTACTAGCAATTCAGTTTGTGGTTGATTCCTTCACGCTTGGCTACATGTGGGTTGGGCCAAGCTACTCTGCCAAAATGGGTTTAACTGCACTGGGTCCAGGGGTGTGTCAGCAAGTGGCCCAAGTCACTTCAGGATCTGCCTCTGCCTGTCTCTGCCTGCAGGCATTAGTCAGTCTTAGACTACCCACAGACCTTTAAGAGGGCTTCTGGAGGAATTAGAGGACAGGTATTGGGACTCCTGGATCTCCCATAGCAAGTGCTTTTCAGATTTCATGGAAGATGATGGGTGTGTTCTGTTGTGCCAGAGACACTAGACTGAATGTCTAAAATTTTTTTCCCCTAGTAGGCTAATGGGTGGGGTCTCCAGAGCCCATATTTTGGTTCTGCCAGAAACAAGGAGGGTGTTTCTATGGTTCTCCCATGAGGGGGTAATGCCAGGCTACTTCCTGGGGAAGGGTATCAAACAGCTGCTTCTTACATCAGATCTCTGACATCCCCTGAGTCTTTATATGTTGCTGTCTCCTCAGTAGGGGTTAAGATGCTGGATGGGAAAAAATAAAGAAAAAGAAATGGGGGAAAAAAAAAGAAACCTGACAAAACAAAGAACAAAAAGAAAGAAAAGATCCAGGCTGGGGCAAGCAGGATTCTAGAGGATGGGTGGAACTGTATTCCACAGGGTAAGGTAATTGCTTTCCCCCTGGGAGGGACTTGCTGTTTCCAAGAAATACAGCTGGTGTGGATTCCAGGTATATCCCAGCACAAAAAACTCTACAGCCACTCCCCCATATCTTTCGCATTGCCTCCCACTCCAGACTGTCCTCATGAGACTGCAGTCTGTGCTGCTTTCCCTTTGCTTGGGCTAAGGTGAGTGGTTATGAACATAGAATCTGTGTTTTGACTCCTTTAATAATTAAGAAAGAAAAAAATAAAAAAATAGTGTCTTTGTCTCCAGCAGGTCTCGTCTCTCCAGCAGAAACAAACCCCATGGCCTTTTGCCACTGGGTGCTATATAGTCCTCTGATCCCTCACAGGTATTCTGTGCTTGGGAGACCAGGTTGTGGTTCCAGCTTCTCTTCTTTCAAGGGGAAGCTCCTATAGCAGGGCTGTTGCCTTAGCCCATTGCTTTTGTGAGTGGGGCCTGCCCCTTTAGCAACCTCACCCTTCCTACCAGCCGTGGTGCTTATTTCTCAGGTTTGGTTAAAAGTCCCTTTGCAGGGGTAGTCTTTTGTTTATTTCGGTGTCTACTCCTCTCTTTACTTTTATTTCCAATTTGGTTCTGGAAGGTGTGCAATATATCCTCCTATTCTGCCGCCATCTTGCAACCCCCTCCAATGATCAATCTTAAACCACAATGAAAAAAGTAGTTCAAATTATAACAGCGTATAAAAGAAAAAATGCCTAAGAATAAATTTAACCAAGGAGATGAAAAGCATTTACATTGAAACTACAAATATTGTGGAAAAAAATAAAGACAAGGTTTTTAAGTATAGAGATATTTATCACTTTTTGTTTTTTTATTTTAAATGTTTATATATTTATTGGAGAGAGAAACATTGATGTGTTGTTTTACTTTTTTCTTTTTCTTTTTTAATTGATTATGCTAATACAGTTGTCTCATTTTCCCCCTTCATTCCCTTCCACCCTGCCCACACCCTCCCACCAACATCCCCCCCCTTCAGTTCATGTCCTTGTGTCATAAGTTCTTTAGCTTCTACATTTCCTATACTATTCTTACCTTCCCCCTGTCTATTTTCTACCTACCATCTATGCTACTTATTCTCTATATCTTCTCCTCTTCTCTCTTCCTCCCACTTCCTTGTTACTAACTCTCCATGTGATCTCCATTTCTGTGGTTCTGTTCCTGTTCTATTTGTTTGCTTAGTTTGCTTTTATTTTAGGTGTGGTTGTTAATAACTGTGAGTTTGATGTCTTTTTACTGTTTATATTCTTTATCTTCTTTTTCTTAGACAAGTCCCTTTAACATTTCATATAATAAGGACTTGGTGATGATGAAGTCCTTCAACTTGGCCTTATCTAAGAAGCACTTTATCTGCCCTTCCATTCTAAATGAAAGCTTTGCTGGATAGAGCAATCTTGGATGTAGGTTCTTGCCTTTCATGACTTGGAATACATCTTTCCAGCCCCTTCTTGCCTGCAAGGTCTCTTTTGAGAAATCGGCTGATAGTCTGATGGGAACTCCTTTGTAGGTGACTGTCCTCTTAACTCTTACTGCTTCTAGAATTATCTCCTTCATTTTAACCTTGGGTAATGTAATGATGATGTGCCTTGGTGTGTTCCTCCTTGGGTCCAACTTCTGTGGGACTCTCTGAGCTTCCTGGACTCCCTGGAAGTCTATTTCCTTTGCCAGATTAGGGAAATTCTCATTTATTATTTGTTCAAAGAAGTTTTCTACTTGTTGCCCTTCCTCTTCTCCTTCAGATACCCCTATAATTCAGATGTTGGAACGTTTAAAGATGTCCTGGAGGTTCCTAAGCCTCTCCTCATTTTTTTTTGAATTCTTATTTCTTCATTCTTTTCTGATTGTATGTTTTTCTCTTCCTTCTGGTCCACTCCATTGATTTGAAATCTAGTTTTCTTTCCATCACTATTGGTTCCCTGTGCATTTTTCTTCATTTCACTTAGTGTAGCCTTCATTTGTTCATCTAATTTGCGTCCAAAATCAACCAGTTCTGTGAGCATCCTGATCACCAGTGCTTTGAACTGTGCATCTGATAGGTTGGCTATCTCTTGGTCACTTAAAAGTATTGGCTGTGGGGATTTGATTCGTTCTGTTTGAGCCATTTTTTTTTTTGGTCTGGTCACACCAGTCACACCTGTTACCTATTGAGGGGCAGAGCCTTAGGTGTTCACCAGGGTGGGGCAACCAGTTGCTGGGTTGTGATGCCATACGTGGGGGCAAGATCAGAAAGGGAATAATGTCGCTTGCTCCACTCTCTCTCCACTCTCTCTCAGACTTCAGTCCCCTCCGATGATTCCCACAAGCAAATTGGGCCCTTCTGGTTCTGGCTGCTGGGTAGGTGAGCTTGTGTATGTTCTAGGACCCTGTGGGTCTCCCCAAGTAACTCTCCTGTGAGGTTGGGAGATTCTCCCGGCACCTCAACCCCCACAGGTTTTTTCAATCAGTGCTTTTAGGCTTTATTTCCTGGCACTGGGTCCCTGAGTTGTGCTGTCTGTGTCACTGCCCGTTTTCACCTGGTTTATCTGCACGTGAATGTGTGACAGCCAGCTGCCTTGTGCGCCTCACTGGGTCTGCATCATTGACTCCCATGCCCAGGGTCTGCCACTGGTCTGTCAGCTGCCCCTGCGTGCCTGGGGTCTGCCAACTGCCACCTGTGCCCTACATGCTGGCATCTGCCAACCACAGCTTTTCCCTGCCAGGACCCCTCTTGGTGGGCCTCAGACTCCGCCCCTCTTACTGGTCTGGATGAATAGTTGTCCATCTTCCATACAGCTCATTTCTGTCTGTTCTGGTTGTTTTTTTGTTTCTAAATTTTTTTGTCCTTAGTTTTGGTTGTGCGAGGAGGCACTGTGTGTCCACTTACGCATCCATCTTGACCAGAAGTCTGTTGTTTTACTTGTTATGCATTTATTGGTTGATTGTTTTAAGTGCCCCAACCAAGGGTCAAATCTGCAACCTTGGCATATCAGGATGATGCTATAACCAACTGAGCTGCACAGCCAGGTTATCACAATTTTTAAAAAATATGTAAATAGATTTTCTATTTTTTTTACAGCTAATGACAAAGTTTTATTCAAGGGTTTTATGGTTTACAAACTGGAAACAACAGCTAGGCAATACCCAGAGTGTTTTGAAGAAGAAAGGAAAGTTAAAGAGTTTTTATGATTAAAAATACATTCTTAAAAAGAGTTATCTATGAATTCCTAGCCTCTAGATTGGTCCGAGATGATAGTCCTCCAGATGTATGGTAGTGTGGATAATGAATGTCAGGCAGCCTGGATACATGAACATTCTTTCTCAAGTCCTTCAGGCATGTAATCAAAGGGCTATCTCTAGGATGTATATCCGTATCTGTATCTATATCTACATCTATCTCCATGCATTGGTGTACAACTGGAAAGTTCAAAAGTTTAAGTCATTTGGTTAGTTAAAATAAAATAAAATCTGCTCTTCGTGCTTTTGCTAATTTTGTCTGAACCAGTTTTGTCAGCTTGATTATACAGATTCCACTTTAAGACAGTTTAGCTCTACTGACTTCATCTTGTCTTCTTCACTCATTACCCCACAGGCTGGCAGGTTGGATTTAAATGGTCTTTTACAATCCTATCTCACCCTGGCTTTATTGACTGTAGGATATTTTTGCTCAGAGACCACCCTTTGGATCAGTGCAGACCAGTGACCCTGCAAGCCAGAATGGGAGTATGTTAGTTTCCAGGGGATGTTGTAAAAAATACCAAAAACCAGATGACTGAAATAACAAACAATATTGTCTCATAATTCTGGATCTAGAAGTACAAAATCACGGTGTTGGTAGGGTTGGTTCTTCTCAGGGCTGTGAGGGAAGTATCTATTTCAGGCTTCTCTCCTTGGTGTCTTTACATTGTCTTCTCCTAGTATGAGTGTATGTCTCCAATTTTCCCCTTTTATTTGTTTTATTTTCAATATATTTCATTGATTATGCTATTGAAGTTGTCCCAATTTTTACCCCTTTCCCCCCGTCCACCCAGTATTACCCATTCCCTCCAACATTACCTCCTTGGTTCATGTCCATGGGTCATGCATATAAGTTCTTTGGATTCTCCATTTCTTATACTGTTCTTAAACCCCCATCTATTCTGTAACTACCAATTGGTACTTCTTAATCTCTGCATCTTTTCCCCATTCTTCTCCTTCTTCCTTCCAATAGATAACCCTCCAAATGATCTCCATATCTGTGATTCTGAGTGTGTTCTACTTGTTTGCTTAGTTTGTTTTTTAGATTCAATTGTTGATAGTTGTGAGTTCATTGCCATTTTATGTTCATAGTTTTGATCTTCTTTTTCTTAAATAAGTCCCTTCCACACTTCATATAATAATGACTTGGTAATGGTGAACTCCTTTAGCTTTACCTTGTCTGGGAAACACTTTTCTGCCCTTCCATTCTAAATGATAGCTTTGCTGAATAGAGTTATCTTGGTTTTAGGTCCTTGCTTTTCATCACATGAATACTTCTTGCCAGTCCCTTGTAACCTGTAAAGTTTCTTTTGAGAAATTAGCTGATAGTATTATGGGAACTCCTTTGTAAGTAACTATATGCTTTTCTTTTGCTGCTTTTAAGATTCTCTCCCTTTTTCTGTTTTCCTTATTTTTAAAAAACAGATTTAAGAAATGGTGAAAGGTATAGAGTAACAAATAATATGCACACATATTTCATGTAGAAACATATGCTTAAATGTTGATGTATTGTGTTTAATTTTTAATACTATAAATGCTTTCTTATAACAGTAGTTATACATATATAATATCTTAAATTTCACTTTTATTAGATAGCATTACCAGCATCTCCCAATCACATTAAATAAATAATCATTAAATCTTTCTTTTGAAAATCTTATCGCATTCTATAACTTTATTCATACATTTTGTTAGTATTAGGCATCTTGATTGTGCAGTGAATACCTTATACATATGTAAATGTCTAATCTCTGATTATCACCTCAGAGTGTATTCTTACAGGAGAAATTATTTTATTAAAAGCGTACTCTTGTTTTAGACATTTGGTATATACAGATAGTGTTCAGCTTATGACTTTTTCAATTTTGTCATATTGTGAAAACAGTTCATATATAGTAGAAATTATACTTTAAATTGTGAATTTTGATCTTTTCCTGAACTAGCAATATGTGATGTGATAGTCTGTCATGATGCTGGACAGTGGAAGTAAGCTGCAGCTTTCAGTCCACCATGTGATGTTTTTGATAACTAACCAATAATCTACAGTGCACCTTGGTGCCAGCATTTTTTGGATATTATGTTCTGTGTTTTTGTATCACATCATATCTACAAAACATCCATCTGCCTGGAGTAAAATGAAGAGGAAGGCAATTACTCTTGAAGTGAAATGCAAGATAATATTGTATCTAAAGCTACAATGGAGGTAATCTATGTTAAAATATGATATTCAGTACGCTAAATGTATTAAGTTCATTTTTTGATGTATTTATTTTCAACTTACAATAGATTTTCTCAGGAGGTAACTTCACTGTAAATTGAGGAGCATCTATATTACAAAATAAATCTTCAGAGAAGTTCATATTGAGTATCTAAATATCTAAGTATCAAAATATTTAATCTGTTTTATTTTTAAAATTATTTTTAGAGAGAGGGAAAAGAGAGAGAAAAAGAGGGAGAGAAATATCAGCATGTGGTTGCCTCTTGTGCGCCACCTACTGAGGACCTGGCCTGTAATCCAGGCATGTGCCCTACTGGGAATTGAACTGGGACCCTTTGGTTCACAGGCCCATATTTAATGCACTGAGCTACACCAGCCAGGGCTGTTTTAATTTTTAATTAAATATATTGGGGTGACTTCATGACAGCATGGATTGATCTGGAGAACATTATGCTAAGTGAAATAAGCCAGGCAGTGACAAACAAATACCACATGATCTCACCTATAAGTGGAACCTAATCAACAAAAACAAACAAGCAAACGAAATATAACAATAGACTTTGAAATAAAGAACAAATTTACAGTAACCAAAAGGGAAAGGGAAGGAGCATAATAGCAAGGAAAAGGGGAAGAGTCCTCAAAGGACATGTATAAAGCACACATGGACAAAGCCAAAGGGGGTTAAGATAGAAGGTGGGAGGTAAGGATGGGTGTGGTGGTGGGGAAATGGAGACAACTGTACTTGAGCAACACTTAAAAAAGGAAAAAGAAAAAAATGCCCTGAATTGAAAAATAAATATACATAATTTTATTGGGGTGACATTGGTTAATCCTATTATATAGGTATCAGGAGTACAATTCTATAATACATCATGTGTATATTGTATTGTGTGTTCACCACCCCAAGTCAAGTCTCCTTCCATCACCATTTATCCTCCCTTTACCCTTCCTACCTTCCCCAGACCCTTTTTCCTCTGATAACCACCATACTGTTGTCTGTGTCTATGAGCTTTATTTTTTACTTAATCCCTTCTGTTATTTCACCCAGCACTGCAACCCGTCTCCCCTCTGACAATTATCAGTCAGTTCTCTAACTGTGAGTCTGTTTCTATTTTTTTGGTTAGTTTATTTTGTTCATTAGATTCAACATATCAGTGAGATAATATGGTATTTGTCTTTCTCTAACTGTCTTATTTCACTTAGCATAGTACACTCCAGATCCATCCATGCTGTTACAAAGGGTAAGATTTCCTTCTTTTTTGTCCATGTAGTATTCCATTATATAAATGTACTGTGGCCTTTTTATCCTGTCACTTACTGATGGGCACTTGGGCTACTTCCAAACTTGGGTAGTGTGAATAACACTGCATCTAATTTTTTTAATATTGCTTTTATAATTATTAGTGGAAAAAAAGCAGTTTATATTATGACTGTTAGTAAGCTGTATTTTTTTGCTAGTTATCTTTTAGGGGTTTTACACATGACACCATTAGTGTTTTAAAGTTTTTATTTTATTTCTATGGTTGTTTTATACATTATAAGTACCAATTATCATTTAAAATATTTTTCACAAAATGTCATGTTTTTATTTTCAGATATGATATTTTGACATTCAGAATTTCTAACTTTTCTGTAATTAAATGTGTTGATTTTCTTTTGTGCTCCCATGTATGATTACAAGTTCTTTCCCATCAGGTGAAAACTTAATTTTACTTCCTTCTACACATTATTGGCATTTATTTTATATATAACCCTTTAATTCTTAAGGAATTTGTTTTTTGTGTTCTGTGAAATGAAAGTCTAATCCTACTTTTTTTTCAAATAGATAATACATTGCTCTAGCACATTACTTATATGTCTGTGTCAGCATTATTTAACATTTTCAAAAAAGAAAAATTGAAAACAATCAAGAGAGAAATGACTAAATGCTACTAAATGTAAAATATAAATTATTGAAGAATAAAAGACATAATTTACCACTTTTAAATATTTTAAGGACATTGAAATATTCTGTGATGTAATTTTAAGTAAAAACATCAAAATGTAAAAATATTTCTACATGGCTTCATCCATTCAGGCTGCTGTGACAAAATATAGAATCTATATAGCTTATTTCTCACAGTTCTGGAGGCTGGAAGTCCAAAATAAGTGTGACAGCATAGTCAAGTGATGGCCTACTCCTAGGTTATAGAAATCTCATTGTATCTTATCATGGGGAAAAGGTGAAGGATTTCTCTGGGTCCCTTATTTAAGAGCATTAATCCCATTCATGAGGTCTTTACACTCATGAACTAAGCACTTCCCAGAGGCCTTGTCTCTTAATACAATCACATAGGGCATTGGGATTTCAACATATGAATTTGGGGGGAACACAAGTAATCATACTATAGTAATGAAGACAACTTCTATTGTCTAAATATCAAAAGTGGAAAGAAATACACCAAAATAGCAACAATTTACCATATACTGTATATATGGTTGGATTATGTGTTTTTCTTTGTGTTTCTTTGACATTTTATAAGCTACATTTAATAGTATGAATTACTTACAGTTTTTTAGTTATTAAGAAATATCCATTTTTTAGTAATGGCTCAAAGGAAATCAAAGTGGGAATGGACTCAGATGAAAAAGATTTATTGATGTAAAGTTTTAATTGACACAAGATTAATATAAAAGAATTATCAATGCGAACTAACTATTCAGACATCTATATTAACAAAAATATAGTGTCCCATTCAGGGATAGTAATAGTTTAACACATTTTTGTAGTGGCTAATCAACAAAAAATATATTGTATTTCATTTTGGTCTATGTTTTAAAGAGTATTGACAAACTAAAAAGCATTCAGAAAAGGTTTACCAGAGTAGTTTGGATTCAATGCATGTATGTATGAATGTATGTAAAATGATTAAAAGAAGAAAGGATACCAATCAAGATAAGACTAAGAAGGAAATTTATTTTAAAATATTTGAATACTGTTTTAGGCAAGAGGCCACTTTCTCTCACCCCAAAACAAAACAAAAAAGACAAAACTAAAACCAAATTTAGAGAAACAAATTTCACTACTATAGTTTCAGACAGAAACTAGTTGGTCAACTGTCAGTATCACTATAGAAAGATATCTGCTTTAGGTGGCAAGGTAGATTGAATGACCCAAAATGTTAACTTTGAGATTCTCCGACTCCAAGCTTATCTGATCACCCTTACTTAAGAACACATACTTTTCTATATCATTTATTATCTTTATAATATGACAAATTCATATTTTCTTTATTCATGACATTAAATCTGTTTTAGGCTAAAAATTGTAATGTCCATATGATGAGAAATGTGTATACTGATACTAGAAAAAGAATTTTCAAAAAAGTAAAAAATCAAGTTAAAATGTTTTTAAATTTCATAACAAACAGCTCTGGAGAGTCATTCAGATAATGATATTTCAATTAGTATAAGAGATATTTATTATCATACTGTTCATGATACCTATAATGCTCTATGCATGACAAAATATAAATTACAGACAAAACTCATAGTACAATAACATCACCATCATATCAAAGGCCATGATTTCTCTCATAATTCATAGAGAGAAAATATCATTATGATTTAAGAAGTAAATGTCACTTAACCTTTTTATTATACAAAAGATGTGTAATTATACTTCTTGAAAACCATTCAATCTAATGGCATTGGAGAATGAAAAGAAAAACAAGGCTTCTACCAGTGAGAACTTGAGTTATTTATCAAATTGGCATTAAACTTATGTGCTCAGATTAAGAACTGTGTCTGTTTCATCCATGTATAGCTCACATGGCAAATTCATTTTTAGTAATTTCAAAGCCTATTGAACTACTTATGAGCATTACTAAACACTAATGGGTATCAGGATAATAATGAAATGGTTGGATATAACCAGGTCAGTCATTGTTAAAATAAGAGTTCTGATGTCCTGACTAAGCTAAGTTGGAAACACTCATTCACTCATTAATCATTAACCAAGTTCTTAACATTTGCCATCTAGACCTAAAGATGATACAAATATGTTATTTCTATTATTAAAAACTTTACAATTTAATACACATTATAAGATTTATGAACAAATAAATAATTTAGGGTATCAAGTGACAAAACTCACAAAATATTAGGAAATTAAAGTGTTTTGACAGTTCAGAGAAGGTAAATACTGCTTTCAGATAGGAATGATGTGAAACAAATTGTATTTAGTTTAAGCCTAAAAAAGATACTTAGGATTTAGACATGGACAGATAGGAGGGCAAGAGAGGAAGATATTCTAGAAGGACTATAGCACACACAAAGTGCTAAGAAATAGAATGCATGTTTAGTAATCCTGAGTAGTGCTGCATGGCTGAAATGAATGATAAGAGTGTACTGACAGATAACACTGGAATGGTAATTTGGAAGCCAACTCAGAGTGGGGGAGGTATCTAGAGTGCATTGCCAAACAAAGAGAAAATTGTTTGGTTCTGAGGAATTGGACAATTAGTGACAATAGATTGCTTCACATCCAGAAATGGCTTCACTGTATGTCTTGACAGAAGGGTTAGATGGCAAATGTTCCTCTTTCATAAGTTACAAAGCACTTCTTATTGACTAAAATTCTTATCCAAAGATAACATTGATTTTTTGAGGGAACTTAGGGACTAATGAGAGAGTACACAAAACTCTGTGCTGAGGAGAAATCTAGTTTGCTTCCTTCTCTCCAGGTTCTAGCATGTTGTACTTTTACTAGACATGGCCATGTACAGTAATTATTTAGTGGAATAGCATGTGTGAGCTCAGGGAGAAGAAAATGACATTAACATCAGATTAAGTATGGTTGGAAAAAAGGGAAATGTTCAGCCAAACAATTTAATTTATGTATGGTTTTAAATAATGTGCTTTGTCATATTATCCATGTTTATTCACTTTAATGAATTTAATTACCTGACAGTTGCCTATAATTTGATCCAAGAATGAAAATAATGCTGAGATCTAACTTTACCTCAGTTGTCACACATGTAGTCAATTTCTGCTTCAACCAATTTCTGCATTTGGCATGATGATAAGACTCCTCACCAGAAATGTTGGAGTTGAATTAATAGTTTATGTAAAGGCTATGGTGTACCATTCACAAAGATAACATAGACAATAAATAATGGTAATGTAATTGCAAAATAAGAAGCAGGTTGATTACTTTTAACAAGTACATATTAAATACTTAGCTTCTTGCCTCACTTAGATTGTGGAGTACAGCAGTTAAGAGGATCTTGATAAAGTGAGTATAAATTTATTGTTGACAACAGAACACTTTTGAGAAAAAAAATCACAACTATTAAACTATAATAGAGTAACAACTGGTAAACAAGGCCTTTCCTGAGAAAACTGAAATATATGCTCATTCTAAAATTTTATTTTATTATTTTATTTTATTTTAATTTTATTGCTGTCCAAGTACCGTTGTCTGCATTTCCCCCCGCCACTCCCCCACCCCAGCCATCCCCACCTCCCTTCCCTGATCCCACCTCTCTTGGTTTTGTCCATGTGTCCTTTGTAGTTGTTGCTGAAAACCCTTCCCTATTTTCCCCCAATGATCCCCTCCCCACCTCCCCTCTGGTTATTGTCATTTTGTTCTTAATTTCTAAATTTTTAAAATATGGTCTGTAGTTTGTCAGAGTTAGCATGCCAAAACTGTCAGTGTGCAAAGTGCCATATGACCAACTACAAGGTGGTGTGAGTTGCAAAAATAAAAAAGTTCTGAGAAGGAAACATTTGAGAAAATAGAATTTGAAATTTGAACAGACGAGACATTTTTGACTAGGCATAGACATCAAGGTAAAGGAGAGCTAGAACCTGGAAGAAGACTTTAATTAAAAGTGGAGAGCCCTGGCTGGCATAGCTCAGTGGATTGAGCTCGGGCTGCGAAACAAAGTGTCGCAGGTTTGATTCCCAGTCAGGGCACATGCCTGGATTGCAGGCCATGGTCCCCAGCAACCACACATTGATGTTTCTCTCTCTTTCTCCCTCCCTTACCTCTCTAAAAAATAAATAAGTAAAACCTTTAAAAAAAAGTGGAAAGGTAGCAGTGAATTGGATATGAGAGGGAGCCTAATGAAACATACCTGACTTGAACCTATACTTATTTTAGAGGAGTGAATATATGAATAGAATTTCTTAAGGATGACACCATTGGCTCCTATTGACTCTCTTTTAAAAAGCATTCTTAAAAGATAACACTCTTCTCCTTTTAAGAAATAACTTCATTGCTAAGATTATATACTAAGAACCCTGAAACACCAATCCAAAAGAACCTGTGCACCCCAATGTTCATAGCAGCACAATTTACAATAGCCAAGTGCTGGAAGCAACCTAGGTGCCCATCAGTAAATGAATGGATCAAAAAACTGGTACATTTACAAATGGAATTCTATGCAACAGAAAGAAAGAAGGAGCTCCTACCCTTTGCAATAGCATGGGTGGAACTGAGAAGCTTTATGATAAGCAAAATAAGCCAGGAAGTGAAAGACAAATACCATATGATCTCACCTTTAACAGGAACCTAATCAACAAAACAATCAAACAAGCAAAATATAGCCAAAGAAACTGAAACTGAGAACGGTGACCAGAGAGGAGAGGGGAGGGAATTTCAGGGGAAAAGGGGAAGGGTTTGCAGAAACAAGCATAAAGGACACATGGACAATAACAAGGGGGTGGGGTGGAAATGGGAGGGAGGTGGGGAGGGCTCGGGGGTGGGCTGGTATAGGGGTAAAAGACAGAAAACTGTACTTGAACAACAATTAAAATAAAAAATATAAAAAGGAAAAAAAAGAAATTACTTGGCTCTTTAGAAAAATAACTCCAATAATGGATTTCATGCATATCAGGTTCATGCAATAGGCCATATGCCATAGGCAGGGATATGATTGCATCAGAAAGTGGTATGAAGTGTGTGCACTTTAAAATTACTAGGAGAATAATAGTTTGCAATCTTTATGTAAATCAGTAAGCTTTTCTGCCTTTATCACTTCCTCCTAGCATGGCAAGAAAAGTGCAAACCTCATCCCTTAGGAAAGAAAATGGCCAATGAAATATTAATAAAGATTACTAACAAAGTAAGCACTATGACTCAGGTTGTAGAAAGCTGTGGTATTTAGATGGTGAACAAATTTATTTAGCAACAGGGCAAGTTATTCAGATGTTTTAAAGCAAATGCCACCACTCCTATAAACTGCAGGGAGCCTTTGGGAGTCAGGCAGTGCAGTGTGTGTGTGGGCAGGGTGCATCTGAAACAAGGGTGTTATTTTATTAGGTTTAAATAAAGGGGAATTTCAATGAAAAACTCACAGCATATCCACACAATAGCATATAGGCCACAATTTCCTCCCTGAAATGGTCACATTTCCCTCATCCTTGCCTTTATAACCACAAAAGAAACTCATTTAAGCCATACATGTTCCTTAGTACAAAGCTGCTGTGCTCAGGCTTTCAGATCACATTCATATGTGACTGGACAATGTGGATTTTACTTTAAAAAGGAAATAGTCAGACTTGAACATTTCCAGTGATAGGTGAAACAAGGTCACTAAGAGACAATTGTACTTATTTTCTGGATATCTGTTTTAGACTGTTGTATCTTGGCTGTTATAACAAACTATCATTACCCGGTGGCTTAAATGACAGACATTTCTTTACTCATAGTTCTGGAAGCATGATATTTGAGGTCAGGGTGCCAGCAGGGTTAAGTTCTGGTAAAGCCCTTTTCCTAACATGCAAATAGCCACTTTCTCATTGTGTACTCACATGACCTTTTTTGGTGTATGCATGTGGAGAGAGGAAGCTCTGTAATCTATTCCTCTTATGTGAACACTGATCCCATTGAGGGGGCTCCACCTTCATGACCTCATCTAATCCTAATCACTTCCAAAATGTCCTGCCTCAAACATCCCATCATATTTGGGGTTAGGAATTTAACATATGAATTCTGGGGGTGCACAATATTTAGTCCATAAGCAAGACTTACTTAACAGCAGTCTACTGGGGAAAAGTCAGAAGGGAACCACTGTTTCTTAAATGTAGAAAAATACATGTCTTATCCTCCACAGCTTTTCCTGAACTCAAGGTTTATTTACCTCTACCCAGACAGAAAGACAGAGGGAGATTGAGACTGAGAATAGGTGAACCAGAGAGAGAGAGAGATTGAGTGCTAGTTCTAACAGGGTAGCTATCATATTCAACAAGCTAAAGGACTTATGTTCAACACAGATGTGCAAAGCAGACACTACATATCAGATCTGATATTTTCCCAAGTTTTCCAAGGACATCTTATAGGTGGGGGATTGCTACATGTGTATCTGTAATATCTTAAGTCCTTTTGGGCTGCTATAACAGAATACCATAGACAGGGTGGCTTATAAACACTAGAAATTTATTTCTCACAGTTCTGGAGGTTATGAAGTCCAAGATCAAAGCACTGGCAAATTCAGTATCTAGTGAGAAATTGCTTCCTGGTTTATAGATGGTTATCTTTTTGCTATGTCTCCAAATGGTAGAAAGGGCGAGCAAGCTCTCTCTGGTCTCTTTTATAAGGGCACTAATCCCATTCATGAGGGCCCCACTCCTATGACCTAATCACCTCCCAAAAGCCCCACATCCTAATACTATCAAGTGGAAATTAGCAATCAACATACAAATGTTAAAAGAACATAAACATTTAGTTTATAGTGTGTGGGATTCAAGTTGTGCTGTTGTTAGCTTCTTCCTTCATCTCTAGGAAGGCCCTCTAATTATCATTATTCTAACTCCACCACATGATAAATAGGCCATATGCCAAGGGAGATACTAGTCACATGAGTAAATTTCAACATTATTCAAAGATAAAATTGAACAGCATACATTAATCAGGAAATATAATCATTTTTATGAGTGAGGAATTTGAGGTCCAGTGAAGCCTTCAGTGACTTATTCAAGGTCAAGAAATGTTACCAAGGAAACAAACAATAATCCAGGTCTCCTGAATCCTAGCAGAGTTCCTTTCTTCAGCGACCTACTGTTGATTTGAAAGCCTAAAAGACTCTAAGACCTCCTTTGATAGGTATTCTCCTACAGGCTAGAAAGGTAACTTATTTTTATAAAGAAAGTGGAATTAAAGAAAGATAAGACTGCTGCTATTTTTCGAAGATTTGTAGTTCAGTTATATCTGTCACAATGAATAACTCACAGAACAAGAGACACAGGTGAGATTCCAGAGGGTTGAGTGAGGCCATCCAGACTTCAAATTTTTCAAAGGCAAAAGAGAAGTTTCATTATTATTTTAAAGGAGGTTAGAAGATTGCTATGGTGCTGTTTCATAGTACCAGTAAATTAAAAAAAGCTAAAAGAATAAGCATTTTAATGACTCTTGAGGGTTTAATAAGGAGGGAGACCAGGGGTATCAAGGTAAAAGTATGCACTATAAACCACTGAGATTCATTGCAAAACAATTTATTACTATCAGTAAATACATTAAATTAATATGTTTATAGTACTATTGCTTTGACATAGCACCATGAGGCTTCCAGAGTATCCTTCATTCAATTAAACTATTGACTTGGGTTGGGACCCCGCTTGGCTATGCAGTTCATGTACATTGTATAATTCAATTACTGTTTTACTGTTTTTCTTCTATTGACAAACACTAAAGACTAATGAACAAAGAGGAACACTGCCATAAACATGAAGCATGTCAATATCAGATGTAAACATGTCATTAATTAATGAAATTTATAATTATTTACCTCTGATTTAAGAGATTGTCAAATTTAGTATTCATAAAACAATAAGGCATGTACAGAATACAATATCTATTTTTTTCTTTTTAAAAATGTTTTTATTGATTATGTAATTATAGTTGTCCTGATTTTCCCCATTTGCCTCCCCTCCACCCAGCAGCCCCAACTCCCTCAGGCTATCCCCCAAACATTGTTCATGTCCATGGGTCATGCACATAAGTTCTTTGGCTACTCTGTTTCCTATATGTACTTTACACCCCATGGCTACTCTGTAACTACCAATTTGAACTTAATCCCTTCTTCACATATTCTCCCCTACATCCCTCCCATCTGGAAACTGTCAACGTTTCTCCATATCCATGATTCTATCTCTGTTCTTCTTGTTTGCTTAGTTTCTTTTTTAGATTCAATTGTTGATAGATATTTATTTTTTGCCATTTCATTGTTCATAGTTTTGATATTCCTTCTCTTCAATAAGTCCCTTTAATGTTTCATATAATAATGATTTGGTGATGATGAACTCCTTTAGGTTTTTTTATTTTCTTGCTGGGAAGCTCTTTATCTGCCCTTTGATATTAAGTGATAGCTTTGCTGAGTAGAGCAATCTTGACTGTAGGCCCATGTTTTTCATGACTTTGAATATTTCTTGCCACTCCCTTCTAGTGTACAAAGTTTCTTTTGAGAAATGAACTGACAGGCTTATGGTAACTATCCTGTAAGTACCTAACTGCTTTTCTCTTGCTGCTTTTAAGATTCTCTCTTTATCTTTAGCTTTTGGCATTTTATGATGTGCCTTGGAGTGGGACTCTTTATATCTATCTTGTTTGTAATTCTCTGTGCTTCCTGACTTGCATGTCTATTTCCTTCACCAAGTTAAGGAAGTTTTCTTTCATTTTTTTTTCAAATAGAGTTCCAATCTCTTGCTCTTGCTCTTCTCCTTCTGACACCCCTATGATGCAAATATTATACCTCTTGAAGTTTTCCCAGAGGCTGTTTATACTACCCTCACCTTTCTGGATTCTTTTTTCTTCTTGTTCTGATAGGTTGTATTTGGTTCCTTATGTTCTAACTCATTGATTTTGTTCTTCATTTACTCTACTGTTGTTTCCTGGTAAATTATTCTTTACTTCAATCAGTGTACTCTTTGTTACTGAATATATCCTTTTTATGCTATTGAAGTTATCACTAAGTTCCCTGAGCATCTTTATAACTAGTGTTTTGAACTCTGCATCTGATAGATTGCTTATCTCTATTTTGTTTACTTCTTTTTTTGAAGTTTTGATCTATTCTTTCATCTTGGCCATGTTTCATTTGTCTCCTTATTTGACAGACTTCCTGTGATTGTTTTTACATATTAGGTAGAGTTTCTTTGGCTCTGTGTCTTGTTAGTGTGGCCTAATGTAGTAGGTGTCCTATAAGGTCCAGTGGCACTGCCTTCCCTATTACTCATGCTGGGTACTCAAGGTGCAACCTTTGTGTGGGCTAAGTACAGCCTCTTCTTGTAGTTGAGACTTGATTGCTGTTGGCAGATCAATGGGAGGGATTTAGCCTTGCCAGTCAACTGCAAGAATTTTCTATGACCACTGACCACTAACCTCTGCCCTATGTGGAGAATGTGGAGAATCAGCTGTACAGTGGTAGGGTGGTGGTGCTCCAATGTGGTTTGCAGCTGTCTACAGGGGTGCACTGGCCCTGGGGTTTCCCAGGTGGTGCAGGCCAAGATCAGCCCCAACCTGTGATTTTCCCAGGGCACCCTGCCTCAGCTATAAAGCAATCTGAGATAGCTGTTACTTGTGTTGAGCTTGGAGATTCCCAGGTGAATCCAAACTGTGAATCTAAGTTTGTTGCTGCTAGTGCCATGCCTAGGACTCACTGAATCCAGCTGTTGTTTGCTTGAAAAGATTTAGGAAGTTGTGAAGCATGAGTCAAGAGCAGCCATTCATATGAAAAGCAGCTTGGGTTGGCCCTTAAATTGGATGGGGCAGTCTTTAGGGATCTTCAAGGCAGATCATACAGCATTAGCTAGGTTGATGGAGTCTCAGATATAACACCAACACCATCTCTCTGGGGGAAGGGTTTAGCAAAGGGACAATTGACTGTGTTCTCCTTGATGCCAGATACTTCAGTTTCTACTTTTATACCACTGGTTCTTTTCAAACTGGTATGCTAGTGCTGGAGCTCAAAGGGAGGGAGTCTGAGTAGGTGAGTCCATGTGTGGGTTCTTTAAGAGGAACTTCTTGGGGCTCCAGAAGTTTCTTCCATTGACTCAATCCCTGCTAGTTTTTGTAGCCAGAACTGTAGGGACTTATTCCCTGACATTGGAACCCTGAGCTAGGGAGCTTAGTGTGAGGCTGGGACTCCTTGCTCTTGAGATATCCCTCCCCCATTTGTATCCACCACATGTCTGCATCTGCACACCTTCTTCTAGTCTGAATGGATGTGGTTTCTTTAGTTCTGTAGTTATCAGGCTTCCATTCAAGTTAATTTTGTTGTTGTCAGACTTGCATTCAACTTGATTTCTCGTGGTTCTGAGTGATAGTTGTTCTATATTTTGGTTGTAATTTTGATATGGCTGTATGAAGAGATTATCTATGTCTGCCTATGCCACTATCATGACTAGAAATCTCTAAAAGCTAATTTAAATACACACACGCACATAAAAACACAAACAAAAGTATTAGACTTCCAGCAACATCAACCGAAACACTAGAAGTAGACAAACAAAACAAAAATAAAAATAAACTTGAAATAGTTCTCAAAAAGCCCAGGTATTTAATCCCACAGAAGTATTTCATCCTTTCCTTGGATTCATATTATATATCTAGATTAATATAAATATGTATCTATATCTATATATTTTTATATATAAGCAAAATAAACTTACTAATTCTTCACCAATTTAAAAACAAAACTTTTAAAATAAAAATTTATTTTATCATATAAAACATTTTAAAAAGAAAAAATACTAACTCTTCAATTTATAGATGATTAGAAGTAGCAAATTAAAAGGTACAAGCAACTAAAAGAAGTTGTCATTTCAGGCTGACATGCCACAATGAAAAATGACAGACATTTTTGTAGCAAGCTAGAGGCTAAAACCTCTATATATAAGCAATTAAAAGCACTACATTTGAAATATGGAAGCCATATCTCAATAAAGGCCAAGGGCATGATAATATGTTATATGGCCTAATATTTCATGGTCATGTTGATCCATTTCTTCCATCATCCAGCAATTTTTTTTATATTCTGTTAGATTTTTTATCATCTTACATATGAATTTTTAATTATTTTCTTGCTGTCTTTCTAACCATTTCAGTTCTTGAAAAGTTTTGCAAAATTATTTTCAGAAAATCTCCTTTGATAATTCTGGATTAAAAGAAAATTGCCATGTGTATATATGTGTTAGAGAAGAAATTGGGTTCTTAGTACATGGAAAGAAATAACAAAACAAACAAGTGAGAGAAACAGAACCAGAGATATGGAAATAAAGAACAAACTGACAGACCAGAAGGGTGGGGGATGGGGGATAATGGGGGGGGTGTAGAAGGGGAAGGGTCAAGTCAAGGAACATGTATAAAGGACCCATGGACAAGAACAACAGGGGAAAATTGAAAGTGGAAGGTGGGGGATGGGTAGGGCAGGGGAGAGTAATTTGGAGAAATTGGGGACAACTGTAACTGAACAATAATAAAAAAATTTGAAAAGGAAATAAACCCTGGTCTCTGAATAAACATAAGCAAAACTGTTTCTAGATTGTGGGGAAGTAAGACTGAGTTAAGTATTTTTATGGGGCATCTGACTATAAACAATTTAATTATAAAACATATAGTATAATATCAATGGGCCGATATAGGGTATACTGATTTATTTATTAAGATTTAGAATATTTGGTACATAAAGTAAATTTAGAATAGTGGATGTAGAAAATATACTTTTATGTTTGCTTTTTTATACAAAAAATACACGTGAAAAATTTTAGTGTGTCCAGGTATTATTTCTCTGTTCAAGTCCAAGAGTAATCTCTGTATATTTTATTGTCAAATGTACCATTCCCGGCTAATTTCATACAACTCACCATGAAAATGTATATAATACTGCTGGCATTATTCACAGTGCCATGGCTCTTTACAACCAGTTTATTATGAAATAATGTAGTTCCACTTGTCTCTGTAGTACCCTAATGTCATTTATTTATATTTTTTATTTTCTTTTTTATTGTTGTTCAAGTACAGTTGTCTCCATTTTCTCCCCACCACTCCCCCTACCCCAGCTATCCCCACCTCCCACCCTTGATCCTGCTCACCTTTGGTCTTGTCCATGTGTCCTTTATAGATGTATTTAATGCTGGTTATACCATTACTTACAATGCTACATCCATCTTGCTTCTTCTGAATACTAGTTTCTAGTGACTTTGTTGAAAGTCATTACTGTACCCTGTTGATGATGATCCCAAATGCAGATTTTGCCCAGAGTATGCAAAAAATATGGGCAATAATTTGTTTTCTGGTCACGTTAAGTTTATCATTCAGAATCACATACCTTAAACATAGAAATACATATTCCAACCATGTCTACTTTTGAACTCTTCAGACCATAATCAGTACCAAATAGAGTCCATCAGAAAATCCTAAATATTCTTGAAACATATGAAGCCAAGTCATTGCTTAAAACTGTCCAGTGTGCTGGCCTTCTGGCTTCTCAGACCAGAGCCACCTGGCCTGGATAACTCTCTCTACCAGCAGGAAAAGTGTTGGAACCCACTCTGGAGAGTAGCGAAGACTTATGATTCATTTTGGAGTTCCAGCCAAGATGCAGGTGTAGGTAGAAATGCTTTGCTTCCTTGTACAACCAAAAAATGTATAACAACCAGTTTAAATAAGGAACAACCAGAATTGCCAAAAAATCAAACTGTATGAAACTCTGACAACCAAGGAGTTAAAGAAACATTCATCCAGACAGGTAGTAGGGGCAGAAACTGGAGGACCAGGCCAGCAAGGTGGGGCTGGCTGACCAGGAAATTAAAGAGTCAAGACCTCTAGCCATAAAATCCTGTGGGGCTTGCAAAGGCAGGAGAAACTCAAAGTCTAGAGAGTTTGTTGGAAGGTGGGAATAGAGCAGAACAAGTGAGCAGCATTGTTCCTTTCCTGACCCCTCCCCCACAGACAGCAACACAACACAGAAAAGAGAGTGTCCCCACTCTGGCAAATACTTAAGGCTCCACCCCTTACAATGTAACAGATGTGCCGAAACAAACAAACAAAAAAATACGGCCATGATGAAAGAACAGATAAAAACTTCAGAAAAAAAGCTAAGCAACAAGGAGATAGAAAGCCTATCTGATGCAGAGTTCAAAACACTGATAATCAGGATGCTCACAGAATTGATTGAGCTCGGTTGCAATATGAAGGAAGAAATGAAGACTACACAAAGTGAAAGCAAGCAAAATATACAGGAAACTAACAATGAAGGGAAGGGAACCAGGACTCAAATCAACAATTTGGAATGAAAGACAGAAAGAAACATTCAACCAGAACAGAATGAAGAAACGAGAATTCAAAAAAGTGAAGAGAGACTTTACGAACCTCTGGAACAACCTGAAACATTCCAATATCCAAATTATAGGGGTGCCAGAAGGAGAACGACAGCAAGAAATTGAAAATTTATTTGAAAAAACAATTAAGGAAAACTTTCCCAATCTGGAGAAGAAAATAGACTTCCAGGAAGTCCAGGAAGCCCAGAGAGTCCCAAAGAAATTGGACCCAAAGAGGAACACACCAAGACAGCATCATTAAGTTACCCAAGATTAAAGACAAAAAGAAAATCCTAAAACAGCAAGATAAAAGGAGACAATTACTTACAAAGGGTTGGCCATAAGACTATCAGATGATTTCTCAAAAGAAGCCTTGCAGGCAAGAGGGGGCTGGAAAGAAGTATTTGAAGTCATGAAAGGCAAGGACCTACATCCAAGATTACTCTATCCAGCAAAGCTATCATTTAGAATGGAAGGGCAGACAAAGTGCTTCCCAGACAAGGTCAAGTTAAAGGAGTTCATCATCACCAAGCCCTTATTATATGAAATATTAAAGAGACTTATCTAAGAAATTGAAGAACAAAAATTATGCATAGCAAAATGAAAACAAACTCACTGTTATCAACAATTGAACCCAAAAAACAAAAACTAAGCAAACAACTAGAAGAGGAACAGAATCACAGAAATGGAGGCCACATGGAGAGTTATCAGTGGGAACATGGAAAGGGAGAATGGGGGGGAAGGTATAGGGGATAAGAAGCATAATCGGTAGGGACAAAACAGACAGGGGGAGGTTAAAAATAGTATAGGAAATAGAGAAGCCAAAGAATTTATATGTATAACCCACAGACTAGGCCTAAGAGGGTGTCAGAATGCTGGAGGATGGGGGTGTGCAGGGTAAAAGGGGGATCAAAAGGAGAAATGAATTGGGACAACTGTAACAGCATAATCAATAAAATATATTTTTAAAAACTTCTTAAAATGTAAATGCAATACAAAATTGTCAATACAGGTTAGAAACAAGACCAGTTTCAGGTAAATATAGGATGTAGGCACTTTGATATCATTTGATGCCATGACATATATAAAATTGTAATTATTAACCTGTATTCCCTAAAATAGAAATGTGAAATTATACTGAGTGAAAAAAGCTAAACTCCTAAGTTTCCATATTGTATGATTCCATTTATATAACATTCTCAAAATGACAAAATTTAAAAGAGTTGGACAACAGATAGTGGTTGCCAGTTGTGGGAGGGTATGGAGAGACAAGGGGATGGCTATGACTACAAGGTAGTAGCAAGGGGGATGTTTATGGTAATAAAACAGCTCGATATCTTGATTATGAGTTATAATGTATAATTACGTTTATACATATCTACACATGATAAAATTGCATAGAACTTTAGATACACACAAGTGCATATAAAACTGACAAAACCTCAATAAGGTTTATGGATTGGGGCCTGGATGGTGTCGCTCAGTGCATTGAGCTCCAGCCTGGAACCAAAGGGTCACCAGTTCAATTCCCAATTAGGGCACATGCCTGGGTTGTGGGCCAGGTCAGGTCCCAAAGGGGGGGGGCGCAGGAGAGGCAACCACACATTGCTGTTTCTCTCCCTCTCTTTCCCCTCCCTTTCCCTCTTTCTAAAATAAATAAATAAAAATCTTTTTAAAAAGGCTTATGGATTGTACCAATATTGATTTCCTGTTTTGTTACAGCTATTAAGGTTTTACCAATGGAGGAAACTGGGTGAAGAGTACACAGGACCTCTTTGTACTACTTTTTAAACTTCCCGTGAATCTGTATTACAAAATAAAATAATAATTAAAAACTTTCTAATGTCTTCTTATCACAATTTAAATAAAATTCAAACTCTTAACAATGTGCAAAAAAAAGGCCCTGGTTATACACATTTGCCTACCTCTCTAACTTCTTATCGCACCCTAACCCACCCCACACTATGTTCCATATGATTTATTGTATACCCCACTGCAGAGCCTTTATTTTGTTTCCTCTTTTCCACTCCACAAATCAATCTCTATTATATTCACTTTCATTTTCTTCATGGCACTCATCATTTACTGAAATTATGCTGATTATTAAACTGCTTATTGTTTATTTTCTTTCTTTTCCACCAGATCAGGGGTGTCAAACTCATTTTCACTGGGGGCCACATCAACCTCCAGGATGCCTTCAAAGGGCTGAATGTAATTTTAGGACTGTATAAATGTAACTACTCCTTAACTAGGAGCAAGGAGCTCAGTGCTGCTGCTGGGTAAAAACAAGGTGCTAGTTTGGATAAAACAAGGTGGATTTGGGCTGCAGGTCTTATGTTTGCCACCTGTGCACTAGATGTAAGGTCTATGAGATCAGGAATTTTATCTATCATGCCCACTGTGGTATTCCCTGTAACTAGTGGCAAAATTAGGATTAGGCCCTGGATCCAAAGACTCAATACAATTCTGCCTTCAAGGGATTTACATTCAATTTAGAGAGATATGAGACACATTAAGAATAATGTAATGCAGTCATCAGTTAGGTACTAATTGTTTGAAATGAATCAAAAGTGATAAAAAAAAATAAGAGAAGACTAAGATTAGTATAGCCAAGAGTCTAAGTGTAGATATTACAGAGGAGGTGGATTAAATGTTTTTATTGCTGAGCCAAGACAATTATAGAAGTTGGAAGTACATGTGTGAAATCATTATTTTGTATCTGGACAAAATTTACTCTGTAACTATAAGTCAAGTAAAAACCTCCCAAATTTTGATGCTTGACATTTAACATATCTAGTCAGTGCTATTCTGTTTCAGCACAGAAAAAAATCACAACTCAAGTGCTTATATTCTGAGATATATTAATTTGCAAAAAGGAACACTTCAAAAATAGATTTTCTTCTTCTCATCAGATTCCCAGATGTGATTGTGAACTACAAGGGACCTTGGATAAGTTTAGTCCCCAGTGTACTACAATTAAATGTGATTTAAGTATATTTGAATTTATGAGAAAAGGCTATGAAAATTTCAGAGAGAAAATTATGTTGAAATTAATATGCCAACCAGTCCTGTGGTTTGTACCAGTCTGTGCAAAAAACATATGCTGTAAATGAATAGGGAATGAGTTATCAGTTAGATTGTGTGGGCTTCTTAAAACAGAAGACAGAGTTTTAAAGAGGTAAAGGAACTTTTTATAAATCTGATCAGGCATGAAAAACTGTAGAAATAATACAATAAACCATTCAAGGGTATAGGCACCCAGAAACAAAAACCAAAGACAAGGGCAGAAAACATGAGAGAGTGAGAAAAAAAAAAAAAAACATTCCTAGACTCAGACTTAAATTGACATAGGTAATGGAAAAGCTGTATACTTGCATTAAGAAAGCTGGGTATTGTGAGTTTTTTCTTGTCATTTGATTCAAAATATATCAAAGTTTCTGATGAGTTATTTATACTGGATTGCACATTCACATGAATTACATATGCTGAAGATTTTAAATGTTAGGTGGTAGGGACTAGCATAATGGACTACCATAATGGACTAGCTTATGATTCTGGAACAAGAAAGAGGCTATGCTGAAAGCCTTCAGGCTGTGAAATAACTTGTACCATCTCACTAGAAAAAGACTTATCTGACTTCCCAAACTAGGACAGTACCTCATGTACTTAGGTATTTTTAAATATTATACCATAAAAACATCACTTTTTAAAATAAGAAAACAGTAAACATGAATAATCTCACCACCCCAAAATAAACACAACTAACAACTGGTATTTTTCCTTCCATTCTTTGTATTCCTGGTTGTCAATATGCCTTGTATCATTTGATTTAAAGTACAAAATAAGGTCACATCTCTTCTGGCATTCAAAGTAATGCAAGTCTGGATCTCATCTCACAATTTCAATCAGTGCTTTTGTTCTCTTAGACACTGCTTTCCCCCAATAGTCCTCAGAATCCTTAAGGTGGTCACAGTACTTCTATTGACTACTTGATCCACATTGAATTCAATGAGAGGCAGGCAATTTTCCAAATGAAAAACATTACTATTAAAAAGGGTGAATGAATACTGAGTGGTCAGTAGGTGACCAAAATAAATGTGCACTGAATCTCTATGGGTTCCCAAGAAAAAGGGACTCTGAATTTTAGGCATTGTGTTTTTGGTGTATCACAAAGAGGCTGCAGCTTTCATCTGAAGAACTGAACTATATAATATGAATAAAACAAATATTAAGCACATTTTTACCTCTCCTTTGGCCTATTTTGAAGTACATTCTTTTCTTTAAGTATATTTTCCTCCTGATTGTTATTCTTTTCTTAAACTACAGTACAAAAATAAAATAGGACTTGAGCTTGTCTACTTTCAGATGGCTTTTAAAAAGCATTAACCACCTTAGTTTTCATTTGGTTTTGACAGTCATTTATTTCCATGGTGATTTAGAGGAGCAGCTGAAAAGAAACAGAAAATGCTGGATAATTTTAAGCAAAAGTAGGGGTGAAGACAGAAAGCATTAAAGTATACTTGCATAAGTGCCATTCAGGGTATGTGACCCATTGTATTGTTGATAATCAACACCAATGTTACCACCTTTGAATTTCCATGCTCTGAAGGAAGTAAAGTGTCCAAATTTTCCAAATGGTGTCCTGCATGGTGGCTGAATTGTACACTTATGGCAGAAATTAGAGCATCTTCACATTTAGAGTACATATCCAGCTGATGACCATCTCATATTTATAATTTGGAATTTGGGGTCCAGTCAAATCCAGCCATCTGGAGCAAAAGTGTTAAGTCAGTAAAATATAATTGCGGAGTCCACCATTTTTTCTTCCGTATATCCATTCTCCTTTGTGATGTATCAAATACCTTAATAATATCCTCACAATAATTAGGGTTCTTAGCTGTGGTACAAAATGGAGCTAAGCATTGTCACCTCCTGAATTTTCTTCATATCGTTCTCTCCTTACAAACATTCCTATCGACATTTCATTCTCTGGGAATCCTCCAATGAAATGGAGGACATTTCCATGAAAATGAAGGAATGTTGTCATGGCAACATTTTGATAGGAGTGCGCAATATCTAGCCTAATCATCTTCAGCTATTTCTTAATCTCAGAACACTTTGCTCAAATAATGCTTTACTGCTTTGCTAGGACTGTGAACATGAACTTCACATAAATGTGAACTATACACAAATTTGAGAACCTTTGCTTTAGAGATGTGACTGAATAAATTTTCAAAGGACATGGTCCAAACCTGAAAATACCATATTTTTCAGACTGTAAGATGCACTTTTCCCCATCCAAATTTGGGAGAAATATTGGTTGTTAATGCTGCAGTTGAGTTCTGTTTGCATTTACATTGGTGGGATATTATGTTATTTATGCTATTAAATGTTTTACCACATTTTTTGCTCAAAAATTTTTTTCTCCTATTTTCCTCCTCTAAAACCTAGGTGCATCTAATGGTCCAAAAAATATGGTATTGACTAAAATTCAAAACAGCTCACTGCATGGTAGGTATTAGTGGTGATTCAGAGCCATCCTGATTCATAGCCTTGAGAATCCTGACCCTACAGCCAATATTTTTATGTCATGTGCTTATGTCTTTGTATGTGCTTTATTGTCTCCCACCTATGTGTTGTCCCCAATTCATGGTCTTTATTTGCAGCGCTAGGAGAGCAAATTTGCATTCTTGATGTCTCTGTGCAGACCCACATTATTTAGCATCATGTGTGGCACCCAACCTCAGATCAATCAATATTATTGACTCACCTAATGATGAATTTGAAGCAACCATTAATACCACATTCTTTTCCTAAGGGAAAATAATATGGAATGCACTGTTTTAAATAACTTCCATTTGCACATTGTTGTTGAGACAACCACTTCCCTCCTGACTGTAGTTCACAAGTCTCTGGCTGACATTATTTTTTAACTAGCATAATGTGAGCCAATGAGAAAATTCAGAGAAACTGGCCAAAAATGAACCTAGTCTATACTTGGTAGGCCACTGGTTAATTTACCCACAGAAGTTTATTTACTATTCTTTTCTAGAACATCTTAAATGACAGAGTATACAAAACCCCTTTAAGTTGCCAATTCTTACACTGCAGTTTTTATTAGGGTGGTCTCTGTAATCAGACTGCCTGGAGTAGAATGCATGCTCTGACACTCATTAACTGTCTAACACTGGGCAAGGTTTTAACATCTCTATGTATCAGTTTTTTATATTGTTTAAAAAAGTGAAAAAGAAGCAAGAACATACAATGGCATAAACATAGTCTATTCAGTTGTGCTAAGAAAATTGGACAGATATATGCAAAAAAAATGAAACTAGATCACTTGCTTAGACCATACACAAGAATAAACTCAAAATGAATTAAAGACTTAAATATGGGACTTGAAACCATAAAACTCCACAGACTGAAGATGGTGGCGAGGTAGGAGGGGGCGGATTCCACTCCCCTCTACACAGGAGAGAAAAACCTAGCCGATCTATGGAGGAACAGAGCAAACAGCCAGCAGCACCCCAGCATATATGAAGATAGGAGACCAAAAATTGTAGCGGACACTGAAAAACCAGATGGTAAGGAGAGTGCTTCAGGACAATAAGGTCCCTGGGAACAGCACTGGGACCAGGGTGGCTGCAGCCCCAGGCCTACCAGGTCTGCCACAGGGTTCTTGGGAGAGAGCTGGGTGAACAGCTCACTCCCCTGCCAAACAAGGTTTGAGCAGCACCTGGAGAGACCTGGTTGCTTGAAGTCACAGAGAGGGGAATAAGGACTAAGTGGCAAACACACAGGGGCTATGAGCACTCACAGAGTCTGTGGACACCAGCTGGGGAGAGTTGAGAATTGGGCCATGATGGGCTCTGACCCTGACAGACGCCAGTCTGGTTGGAGATTTGGGCTGTGTGAGAGGCCAGGCCTCTGAATGGAGCAGCAGGCTTGAGTGGGAGGAATTTCTCAAAAAGAAAAAGTGAAAAAAGAGACACTTGGTGGCTGTTTAGGGAATTCTCCTGCAGTAGGCACTCTGGCCTCCTCCCCACCCAGCTTGGTGCTCCCAAGATGGCCTGGAAGGCCCTGTGAACACTCCCATAGCCCTGGGAAGAGTGTATGCCCGAACCTGAAGGATCAAAGGTGGCTAGGCCAAAGGCATAGGCCAGCAACCAGGGGAGAGTGCACTCTGTGGAAGGCTTGGCACCCACACTGAAAGCCTCAGAGAGAGGCACCCGGAGCTCACATTCTTAGCCCTCAGGAGAGTGCATGCCCAAACCTGTGGAACCTGAGGGACCAGAGGCTGCTGGCAGCTAGGCTAGAAGCCGACTGAGAGCAGATCAGGAAGGGAGAAAAGCAAAACAAATTGCCCCTTAGCCTGCTGTGGCCAGGAAGACCAGCAAAACTGGTTTGGCCAGTTTGAAGCCAAAAAAAGGATTTTTTAAAGTAATTCTTTATTTGTTATTTTTATTATTTTTTTTATGTTTCAACTCCTTTCTTTTTCTTTCTTTCTTTCTTTCTTCTTTCTTTCTTTCTTTCTTTCTTTCTTTCATTCTTTCTTCCTTTCTGTTTTATTCCTTTTTCTTTTCTTTCCCATTTTATCTCTTCTTCCTTCCTCCTTTTTTTTTTTTTTTTTGGTAAATTCTTACGAGTGAGACAAAAAAAACCTGGAACTGTGAAAAGACCAGAGTTGGACTGAAAGAGGTGTCATCCAAACAACTGAGACAGTGAGAAAATTTTTACTTTGCTACTACAGAGAACCTGCAAGTTATTTCATATTTGTATTATTATTTTTTCATTATTCTTACATCTTTTATTTTATTAGTATTTTTGTATTCCTCTTGTTTCTCTTTAGTCTTATTTGCTTGGCTGGTTAAATTGTATTGCTTGACTGGTTTCCCTTATTCTCTCTTTCATAATGTATTGTTAATTTACTGTCTTTCACTTCATTTGTGTTCCATTAGCACACTACTCAAGATCCTATACTTCTTATTCTTGTTATCTAGATCACATAGATTCTGTCATATGACAGATTATTATTATAATTATGTCATATTATTATAAATAATATCTGTTCCATACTATTGTAAATACTATACAACACCTCTCCCAGACCTTACCCCAGTTAACGGTTTCCTGAATTATATTACTGTTATGGTTAACTCAATTCTCTCACACACTACACCTATTTTCTATACATTACTCTCACCTTACCTCAGAATCTGACCTCCCATAAGCTCACTGCTTTCTAGATCCAACTCACCATCCTTCCCTCCCCAATAAGAGTCTTATCTTCTTTCTACACTTTCCAAAAAGTGGCTAGTTGGGTATAATATCATGGTTAACACCATACATTGCCAAAGGATCTCCTACCTCTTCTCTATGGGTTGATACTGTAAATATCATAGAATACACTGTTGCTGTCTTAAACCATTTTGCCTTCCCCCTCCAACTGATCACAAAAAGGAGTAAGTGGAAGCTGTGAACACCAAGATACCTGCTGGAAGAGGAAACCAACCAACAAAGGAACCACCAACAGATAACAACAGAAGAAGGTGAGGGAAGGAATGGAAGCCACACTAACCTCAATCCAGGATCTAACTGGAAATACAATTAAATACTGGAGAAATTACCCAGAACAAACAACTGAAAAGAGCAAGAGAAATTCCTCAAAACCTTGTACACATGGAAGAACCAGCTTCAACACAACCTGCCCTCACTAGCACAACAAATTACGAGGTGGTAGACAGAGTGACACTTAGTAAATCAGCTGATGGGAAGGACCACCAAAGAAAGACCCAACAACAATAAAATCCCAAAGACAAATACAGAGCCAACTTAAACAACAGCCCAAGACGAGTGAGCTTGGAAGATCAAGGAGAAGGCACAACTGAATTTCACAGGCATACTACCATAGAAGTTCACACCATAAATGCAAGGTGTCAGAACAGATAAATTTAAGAAGCTGAGGCTAACAAAAAGAGTCTCACAAACAACGGGAAGACAAAGAAACAATCTCCAAGTGAAAGGAAAGGAGGAAGCCTCGGAAAGAATGCTAAATGAAATACGGGCAACTCAACGATCAGATATTGAGTTCAAAGCAATGGTTATCAGGAAACTCAATGAGCTCACAATGAGCTACCAGAAATGAAAGGGAAGATACAGTGAACTCACTTCAAACTATGTTAACATGAAAAAGGAAACAGAAACTATCAACAAGGGCCTAAAGAAATGAAGAATACAATTTCTGAACTGAAGAACACAGTAGAAGGAATCAAAAACAGGCTCAATGAAGCAGAAGATTGGATCAGTGAGCTGGAGGACAAGGTAGAAAAAAACACCCAGAAAGAGCAAGATAAGGAAAAGAAGTTCAGAAAGAATGAAGAGGGATTCAGAGAAATACAGGACAATATGAAACATAAAAAATATCCATATAATAGGGATACCAGAAGGAGAAGAAGAAGAGCAAGGGATAGAAAACTTGTATGAAAAAGTAATGATGAAAAACTTCCCTTATTTGATTAGAGAAAAAGTCAAACAAATCCAGAACACACAGAGACTCACAATAAAAAGGAACCCAAAGAGGCCCACTTCAATAGATATTACAATTAAAATGGCAAAATTCCAAGACAAAAAGAGAATCTTAAAGGCAGTAAGGGAAAAACAGGAAGTAACCTATAAGGGAGCAGTGATAAGGTTAGCAGCTGACTTCTCAATGGAAATGCTTCAAGCAAGAAGAGAATATCAAGAAATATTCCAAGTAATAAAACCAGAGGCCTGCAACCAAGGCTACTTTATACAGCAAGGCTGTCAATCAATATAGAAGGCCAAATAAGGAGCTTCCCAGTCAAAAGAAGTCTAAAAGGATACACCTCAAACAAACCAGCTCTGCAAGAGATGCTAAAGGGATTGCTTTAAGGAAAGGAGAGAGAGGGAGAGAGAGAGAGAGAGAGAGAGAGAGATACAAAAATGGCAATGAACAAGTCCCTATCAATAACAACCTTAAATGTAAATGGATTAAATGCTCCAATCAGAAGAAATAGAATAGCTGAAAGGATAAGAAAGCATGAGCCACACATATACTGCCTACAAGAGACCCACCTCAGGACAAAAGGTTTACACAGACTAAAAGTGAAGGTCTGGAAACAAATTTTCCAACCAAACAGACAGGGAAAAAAAGCCAGGGTAGCAATACTCATATCAGGCAAAATAGACTTTAAAAAAAAAGGCCATAAAGAGAGCTCCAGAAGGTCACTTCACAACACTCAAGGGAAAAATCCACCAAGAAGACACAAACATTGTAAATATATTTGCACCCAACATAGGAGCACCCAAATACATAAAGAAAATCATATAAGACTTCAAGAAAGACATTGAGAGCAACACAATTAGAGTAGAGGATTTTAACATTCCACTGTCAAAAGTGGACAGACCTTCCAAACAAAATATCAACAAAGATATCGTGGCAAATGGACTTAACTGATATATGTGGAGCCTTTTGTCCCAAAGAAGCTAAACACACATTCTTTTCTAGTGCACATAAAATATTTTCAAAGACAGACCACATGATAGGACACAAAACAAGCCTCAACAAACTCAAATAAATTGAAATCATATCAAGCATTTTCTCTAGATAACAGGGACTGAAACTGGAAACCAACCACAAAGGAAAAAACAAAACAGAAAAACAAAACACTAAAAATCATGGAGATTGAATAGCATGCTATTAAACAATGAATGGGTCAAGAATGAAATAGGGGAAGACATCAGAAAGTTTCTGTAAACAAAGGAAAATGAACTCACAATAATCCAAAGCTTATGGGACAGTGAAGGCAGTCCTGAGAGGGAAGTTCATAGTCATGCAGGCCTATCTAAGAAAGATAGAAGCATTTCAAACAAAGAACCTAACCCTACACCTACAAGAACTCGAGGAACAACAAAAAACCCAGAGCAAGCAGAAAGAAGGAAATAACTAACATCAGCACAGAATTAAGTGACATAGAGACTAAAAGCACAATTCTAAGGATCAATGAATCTAGAAGCGGGTTCTTTGAAAAGATAAACAAAATTGACAACGTTTTAAGCAGGCTCATCAGGAATAAAATAGAGAGGACCCAAATAAACAGAAGCAGAAATGAAAGCAGAGACATTAGCACTGATACCACAGAAATACAAAGGATTGTAAGAAATTGCTATGAAGAACTGTATGCCAAAAAAATTTGAAAACCTAGGTGAAATGGCCAAATTTCTAGAAAAAATATAATCTTCCAAAACTCAATGAAGAAGAAGAAAAAAGCCTGAACTGACCAATAACAGCAGATGAAATTGAAGCAGTAACCAAAAAAACTCACAACACACAAAAGCCCTGGACCAGACAGTGTCACAGGAGAATTCTACAAAGCATTTAAGGGAGAGCTAACTCCCATCCTTCACAGACTGTTTCAAAAAATCCAAGAAAAAGAAAGACTCCTGAACTGCTTTAATGAAGCCAGCACGATCCTAATCCCAAAACCAGATAAAGACACAACAAAGAGAGCAAACTTCAGGCCAATATTGCTGATGAATTTAGACACTAAAATCCTCAAAAAAATATTGGCAAACCACATCCAACAATACATTAAAAAGATCATACACCATGACCAAGTGTGATTCATCCCAGGGATTCAAGGATAGTACAATATTCGCAAATCAATAAATGTAATATATCACATAAACAAAAGCAAAGACAAAAACCACATGATCATATCAATAGATGCGGGAAAAGCATATGATAAGGTACAACACTCATGTATGATAAAAACACCCAGCAAATTGGGAACAGAGGGAGCATTCCTCAACATAATAAAGGCCATATATGACAGACCTACAGCCAACATCATACTCAATGGGCAAAAACTAAAATCTCCCACTAAGATCAGGAACAAGACAAGGTTGTCCACTTTCACCACTTCTATTCAACATAGTATTGGAAGTTTTAGTCACAGTGATTAGACAAGGAAAGGAAATAAAGGACATCCAAATCAGAAAGGAGGAAACAAAACTCATTGTTTGCAATGACATGGTGGTGTATATAGAAAATCCTATAGACTCAGCCAAAAAACTGCTCGACCTAATACATGAATTTGGCAAAACAGCAGGATACAAAATCAATATCCAGAAATCAAAGGCATTTTTGTGTACCAACAATGAAACATCAGAAGCAGAAATCAAGAAAAAATCCCATTTGATATAACAACAAGAAAAATGAAATACCTAGGAATAAACCTAACCAAGGAGGCAAAAGACCTGTATGCAGAAAACTACACTATACTGAAGAAATAAATCAAGGAAGACACAAACAAATGGAAAAATATACTGTGTTCATGGATTGTAAGAATGAACATCATCAAAATGTCCATATTACCCAAAGCAATTTACAGATTCAATGCAATACCTATTAAAGTATCAATGGCATACTTAACAGACATAGAATGAAGACTTTAAAAATTTATATGGAACCATAAACAACCAAAGTAGCTGCCACAATTTTGAGAAAGAAGAGCAAAGTAGAAGGGATCACAATCCCTGATACCAAACTGTATTACAAGCCCACTTTTATCAAAAAAGTCTGCTGCTGGCATAAAAACAGACTGATAGACCAATGGAACAGAATAGAGAGCCCAGAAATAAACCCAAATCTCCATTGTCAATTAATATTTGACAAAGGGGGCAGGGATATAAAAAAGAAGTAAAAATAGCCTCTTCCATAAATGGTGTTGGAAAGCTGGACAGCTATATGCAAAAAGAATGAAACTTGAGCACCAGCTTACAGCATACACGAAAATAAATTCAAGGTGGATAAAAGATTTAAATATAAGTCGTGACACCATTAAAGTTCTAGAGGAGAACTTAGGCAGGGAAATCTCAGATATTTCATGCAACAATATTTTCAATGATACGTCCCCTAGAGCAAGGGAGATAAAGGAAAGAATAAACAAAAGGGATCTCACCAAAATAAAAAGCTTCTGCACAACTAAAGGGAACATTATTTAAGTAAAGAGAACCAATGATATAGGAAAACATATTTGCCAATGATACCTCAGACACAGGTTTCATCTCCAAAATACACAAAGAACTCACATGACTCTACTCTAAGAAGACAAGCAACCAAATGAAGAAATGGGCAAAGGACTTGAACAGACACTTCTCCATAGAGCATTTATAGAGGATCCAGAGACACATGAACAGATGCTGAGTGTCGCTAGCTATTAGAAAGATACAAATTAAAACCACAGTGAGATACCACCTCACACCAGTCAGAATGACCATTATAAACAAAGCAACAAACAACAAGTGTTGGAGAGGTTGTGGAGAAAAGGGAACCCTAGTGCACTGTTGGTGGGATTGCAGACTGGTACAACCACTATGGAAAACTATGGAATTTTCTCATAAAACTAAAAATGGATCTGCCTTTTGACTCAGAAATTCCACTGCTTTGATTATATCCTAAGAGCCCTGAAACACCAGTCCTAAATAACCTATACATCCCAATGTTCATAACAGCACATTTTACAATAGCCAAGTGCTGGAATAAACCTAGGTGCCCATCAGTAAATGAATGGATCAAAAAGCTATGGTACATTTACAGAGTGGAATTCTATGCAGCAGAATGAAAGAAGGAGCTCCTACCCTTTGTGACAGCATGGATGGAACTGGGAAGCATTATGCTAAGTAAAATAAGCCAGGGGGTGAAATACAAATACCATATTATCTCACCTTTAACAGGAACATAAACAACAAAACAAACACACAAACAACATATAACCAAAGACACTGAAATTGAGAATAGGCTGACAGTGACCAGAGGAGAGAGGGGAGGGAATTTCAGGGGAAAAGGGGAAGGGTTTGTAGGAACAAGTATAAAGGACACATGGACAATAACAAGGGGGAGGTGGAAATGGGAGGGAGGTGGGTAAGGTCGGGGGTGGGCTGTGATGGGGGTAAAAGGCAGAAAACTGTACTTGAACAACAATTAAATTAAAAAATAATAAGACATAAAACTCCTAGAAGAAAACATAGGCAGTAATATTGTGAACATTTCTCTTAGAAATATTTTATCTGTTATATCTACTTATCATGGGAAGGAAACAAAATAACAAATGGGACTACTTCAGACAAAAATGATTTTTCATCACAAGGGAAACCATCAACAAAATAAGAAGACAACCTCTGGCTGGGTGGTTCAGTTGGTTAGAGCATCATGCCATACACCAAAAGGTTATGGGTTTAATCCCTGGTTGGGGCATGTACAGGTGGCAACTGGTGTTTCTCTCTCACAGTGATGTTTCTTCCTGTCTCTTCTTTCCTGTTTATCTAAAAGCAACAAACATATCCTTGGGTGTGGACTGAATAAATAAAAAGACAATGTACTAAATGGGATGAAGATTTTCACCAAATGGTGCATCCAGTAAGCCTTAATATCCAAAATTTATAAAGAACTCATACAACTCAACTCCAAATAATTCAATTAAAAATATGCAGAGGACCTGAATAGACACTTTTCCAAAGAGTACATACAGATGGCCAATAGACACATGAAAAGATGTTCAACACCACTACATCAGAGAAATGTAAATTACAACCACAATGAACTGTCACCTCGCACCTGGCAGAGTCACTATCAATAAACCCACAAATAAGTGCTGGCAAAGAGGTGGAGAAAAGGAATCCCTTGTGCAGTATTGGTAAAAATGCAGAATGGTGTGGCCACTGTGGAAAATAGTATGGAGTTTTCTCAAAAAATTAAAAATGTAACTGTCTTATGACCCAGCAATTCAACTTCTGGTCATATATATGAAGAAACTCAAAACGCTAATTCTGAAGACTATATGCACCCCTATGTTCATTGTAGCATTAACTACAAAGCCAAGAAATGGAAGCAACCCAAGTGTCCATCGATAGCCAAGTGAATAAAAAAAATCTGTGGTCATATAGACGATGGAATATTACTTGACTGTCAAAAAGAATTAAATCTTACCATTTGCAACAGCATGGATGAACCTAGAAGGTATTATGCTAAGGAAAATAAATCAGAGAGGGAAAGACAAATACCATATGAGTTTACTTATATGTGGAAACTATGGGGCAGAATTTACAAATGGAAAAGATGGAGACAGACTCATGGATACAGAGATCAGACTGACAGTTACCATAAGGGTGGGGGTTGGGGAGCTGGGTAAAATATGAAGGGATTAGTAAGTACAAATTGGTGGTCGCAAAGTGGGCACTGAGATATAGGGTACAGCATAGGGAATGTAGTCAATAGTATTGTGGTAACTATGTACAGTGCCAAGTTGGTGCTTAAAATGCTGGAAGGACCACTTTGTAGAGTATATAGTTGTCTAGCTACTATGCTGTACAACTGAAGCTAATACAAAATAATATTGAATGTGAACTGTAATTAATAAAGAGTGGGAGCATAATATCAATATCCATCCCTCAAAACTTTTGTGAGGATTAAATTTCATAATGCTTATAAAGAACTTAGCGCTGTGACTGACACATGGTAAGAGCTTTGCAGGTGTTATGGAATGGTGGTGTTACCTTCAGGAGCAGCAAAACTGTGAGAAATATCTTAGTGTCCAGACCATGAAAGCCAAGAAATTACATATGGCTGTTTTTGACAACAGAGGTCAGAGTGAAGAACAAGATACTGAATCTGTGGCATGAGCAGTCCAACCACTGAAGGGGAATCTGATAAAGAGGTGAGGGTCTGGATTTGCTTTTAGGTTCTTACATACTTTCAGAACAGACCCATTCATGCAAGTCATAAATGATTACTCTTGGCAAGATGCAAGAATGGGAATTGCAGTCTAACTTTAGTGTTTTGTTCCCAAGATGAGTTGTAAGAAATTCTGGATTGCCAGTGCTTAACTGATAAACAAAAAACAAACTTCATTTTATTTTTTTTTTACTCTTAAAGTGGCAAACTGGTACATTAAGTGGCCAATTAGCTCTTCTCATGTGGATGTGAGAGGAAATAAGTGTACAATAAACTGATAGAAGCTTTTCTCATTAGAATTGTAGGGACTATATCAACTCCACCACTGTTTATAGTCAGTGACACTCTACAGCATCTCTGTGGACAACAGCTGTTACCTAGTATGGCAAGAGATAATGTCAACCATCAATCCTCCAGGTTGCATCCTTACACTCTCCATGACAATAATAGATCTCCCCCCTCTATCTTTGAAAGCATAAGTAAGCAGGATGCACTAACTAACCTTATTGAGTAATCATTTCACAACATATACATGTATCAAATCAATATATTGTACACCGGAAAATTACACAATGTTATTTGCTAATTATATCTCAATCAACCTGGGAAAAGAGCTGTATTGTCAGTAATCAATAAGGCCTTCAGCTTCAAGGATAGCTTTTCCCTTCAAGCTGGAGCAGACATACTTTTCAGTGACAATTTGGGAAGGTGTGTTTTGTCTTGTCCTTACTTAGGAAGAAAATTATTAAATAACATTGTAAATGTTTGAAACCAGAGTGCTGGGACATGAGTCTTTTATGAGTCTCTTGTACTGTACAGCAAAACTTTGTAACCCTGGTCATTCATTGTTGTCTATGCTGCAATTTCAAAATAACAGCCCAAGAAGAGTTCTGGCCAACTATATCATCTTTCTGCTAGGCATAGCATCTTATCAAACTCTGTTCACCTCTCCCCAGGTAAAGGCACTGAGTTCCATGCAGCTCTATTAATAATTTATCTTCATCCTACTTTTCTCCCACTCTTTTCCTCACTGCCACCAATGTATACTGTAAATTCTTTCCTCCTTGATTTTACTTATGCTGTTTCCTATCCCTGAAATGCTTTCCATTCTCTTCCCTGCCTCTTCAAGTTCTACTCACGTTTCAACACCCAGCTCAATTTTTCCCTTATTGATTAAGACTCCTGGTTCTAGCACACACTGGCACATCGATATTAATCTTCTGATATAACAGTGTATAATTTGTGTAATCAGTCATGAAGCCAAGTTTTTAAAGATGTGTATATGTCCTCAATGGTGACATATATTAATTATAACATTCTTTTCTTCCTGGCTTCAGTTTAAAATTCTTGCCCTGGCTGTGTGGTTCAGTGGATTGAGTGCCGGCCTGCAAGCCAAAAGAGTCGCTGGTTTGATTCCCAGTCAAGGTACAAGCCTGGGTTGTGGACCAGGCCCCCAGTAGGGGACACATGAGAGGCAACCACACATTGTCGTTTATTTCCCTCTCTTTCTCCATCCCTTCCCTTTCTAAAATTGAATAAAATCTTTTAAAAAATAAATAAAATTCTGGAAATCAATTTTATGTTCAGTATTTCTTTTATACTCTTCACAGCACTTTTCTTTTTGTTTTTTATCATTTTTCATATATGCTGTCAACATATATAAATATTTACAATCTCCTAGGCTTCCCAACTATTCATTTCCAGATTATCTTTGTTTAGTACCAATGTCACAGTCCTGCTTTCTTCTCCTACTAAGTATCTAATACTCATTTTATATTCAATTTTTAAAAAGAGAGCAAACTGTAAAAGAAGAAAAATGATACTATTACATTCAAGACACTTTAAAAAAAAACAAAGAATAGAACATGAAAACATTTTGCCAAAATTCTATATTACCACTTTTTATGCTTGGAAGACTGATACTAGACCATGCTTACTTATCTTGTGTTTGGACCCAAATATATCTACTTCTCTGATTGTGTTTAATCTCAGAAAATGAGAGGAAAGTAATAGATTAGCATCATTTGAAAGCTTGCCCTACTTCAAATGTTCTATATGGATTTACTTTTTTAGCAATAATTCCACAAAGGTGATTTCATTCTCATTTTATAGACAGGGAAATTAAGAACCAGAAAAATGAAGCAACTGTTCTTACTCACAGGATGTAGGTTTCAGAGCTATTATTTGAACCTGATCTAGCTTTATTCCAGTGCCCATATTCATAATTAAACTGTTATTTTTTTGAATTTTTATATTTTATTTTATGTACAAAGAGCTAGCCATTTTGCAATAAAGTAGATGTCTTGAATGACTCATTCAAAGAAGTTCGCTTAGTGCAAATTAATGAAGCCTATATCCTTTGCGTACTGACGGAAACACTGGAGGCACATATTAAGGCCATACTTCCCGATCAGGCTGTGCCAGTTTGAGCAGATGCAGCAAGAACGAGAACCCTGGCCGAATTTTCTTGGATGGCTCCAGTACAGCTGCTGGTGACCCATGTTGCTCTCTCTGCTGCGACGAGGCAAAAGGCTAAACTATGTTATTTATTTGTTTCTCTGGGCTGGTTAAGGACTCAAGTGGACAGATTTACTCTCTGTATCTAATCAGGGCTGGAGAAAGAAGGAGGTTGTGTGAAACCAGGGTATTTAATGCAAAAGATAAAATTTATTATAGATAAGATATCAACCCTGGCTGATGTGGCTCAGTGGATTCAGTGCTGGCCTATGAACCAAAGGTCATTGGTTCAATTCCTAGTCAGGGCACATGCCTGGGTTGTAGGCCAGGTCCCCAGATGAGGGCCTGCAAGAAGCAACCACACATCAATGTTTCTCTTCCTCTCTTTCTCCATACCTTCACCTCTCTCTGAAAATAAATAAATTTAATCTTTACAAAAAAGATATCACTGTATGACATGAAAATTATGGACTTTGAAGTCAATCATGCTAGTACATACCCCTTAACTCTGCCACTAACTACTGTGTGACAGTAGCCAAGTCATTTAACCTCTTCCAGCTTCAGTTTTTTTTTTTTCTCATCTGAAAAGGGAGGAAACTAAACTAGGTGACTCTATTCTAAGGTTCCTTCTAACTCTAATGTTCTATTAATTAAACATCAAAATTATTACTTTGAAATAAAAGAGATGCATGCTTAAAGATCTGTGATTAAACCAACAAAAGAAAAATCTGGTTCAATAGATTTAAATAAATGTGTGTTAGCATGCATAGATAATTTTTTCTTGCGAGTTAATACAGAAATTGGTGTGAATGGTAAGTTTTTTTTTTAAATTAAAGCAAAAAGTAAGTATCTTGTTATAATATCACCAAAACAAAGCCAGCAGTTTAAAAGGCCATGATATTATAGGAATCCATCATCTTTAGTAAACAAGGTTATGATATAGAAAGTAGAATATCTCTACATGTCTCAAAGGATTGTGCTGAAATATCTTCATGAATAAAGCATTAGAATGTAATGTGCACCATAGTCATTCACCCTTCCTCAGCCTCCCAATTCAAGAAGAACATTTTGTCTAAACCTTTTTGTGTTGAGTATGGTTATTTACCTGTACTTATCTGGTCTTGGCATTTAGCTTGTAAGCTTCTGGGAGTGAAAAAAAATTTACAACCAGATTTATAGCAAGATGCCTTTAGGTATGATTAAGGTGACTTCTGTTGTAGCTTGATACCTGAAGTAAATCTAAATCACACTGCTTTATCAGTGGTGAAAATATTATTAAGCCACAATGTTTTGTTAAACAGTCTCTTAATATCTGACAGGAATAAAATAAAGATCAGGGCATCATAGATAAGACAAGTAACTCCATCTGTCTGCATTCGATCCATGATTTATTAGTAGTTGTTACCACTACTCAATGCCTTTCATTTTAAAGAATTTCAGGTTGAAATTCTGAATGACAGAAGATCCTAATTGGGCAATTTTATAAAATATGAGTACTATCTGACATGCAAAGGCATAAGAGAAAGGAACCAAGCAAAAAAAAAATAGACTTCTACTCCCATACTCCTTTGGTGCCTCATTTAAATCCACGTTTTCAATGTGTTTAAAGGTGAGATGTTTATGATGTATATATGTGTGCATGTGTAAAAAGTAAACAAGAAAAGGAAAAAGGAAGAAGGAAAAGAAGAGAAGAAGGAGGGAAGACAGATATGTTAAGACACAGAGAGAGGGAACCATATAATATAATATATTAGATTCTGTGGCAAAGTATGTTCAACATCATAGTCACCTTTGGAGAATGTGGCAAATATTGTATTTTAATTAACCCCATAGCCATTTGATCAATTTCCTTCTTAAAGGATTTTATTTTTTAAAAACATGCTTTGGCCCTGGCTGGTGTGGCTCAGTGGATTGAGCAGCAGCCTGTGAACCAAAGGGTGGCTGGTTTGATTCCCAGTCAGGGAACATGCCTGGGTTGCAGGCCAAGTCCCCAATAGGGGGCACACAAGAAGCAACCACACATTGAAGTTTCTCTCCCTCTCTTTCTCCCTCACTTGCCCTTTCTCCAAAAATAAATAAATAAAATCTTTTAAAAATGTGCTTAGGCCCAAGAAATAAATCATGATAAGTCTAGGCCAGTATGACAATCTAGTTTCCCATTCCCAGTGAAAGAACTAGTCTGGGGACACATGATGCAATTCTGGCTGGCTAATAGAATTCTAAAAGAAGTCTGTTGGAAGCTTCTAGAAAAGATTTTCTTTCCCTAGAATCTCCATTCTTAGATCTATCATGATTCATCTCCTGATACTAGGCATATTTTAGCTTTAACAAAATCCAGCCTTTTGTTGTCCTGTGTTCTCTCCTGGTTTGAACATTCTCATATAAGGAAATGGTGCTTGGAGCTACTTCTGCAATATAGTGACCACAAAGGAAGGGCAAATATAAATCCATAGACGTGTACCCAGTACCCTGACATTGTCATTCTGTTAACTTAATCCTACTATCAACTACTTCCAGATTTCTCCTTTAGGGAACACTAAATGTTCTCATGTTTATAACCATTGTTAGTCTTTTTTTGCAGTGGGGGGGCTACTTGTAGCCATAAATATCCTCAAAAATACAACAATCTGCTTAAAAATGTGACCCACTTCTCAATAGTTGGAATAAAAATCTAAGGTCAATATTTATTATATTGGAGAGTACATAAACTTCTAAATCTGGCTGCTCTCCTTCATGACTCATACTTCAGCTCAGCATAAAGTATTCCTACTCTTGGCCATTTTGTCCACTATGTTTCCAGACCATCTCAATATACTGAAGATTGTGAAGACACCAAATTCTTTTTACATATTTGCTTGTACTTTTCTTTGGCTTTAAGTCATTGGCTAATTAAGCAATTGTGCAGGTGCTAAAATAAGTAAAATATGTAACACATACACAAGCACACTGATTCTACAGGTAATACAACACTCTGAGTCTGAAGAAATGTGAAGTCAGAATCAAGCATTTTTAGAGTGTCCTGGTTGACTCATAGATATTTTGTTTCCCTAAAGATATTCAGGTTTTGCAACTATGTAGACAATCCCAAATTTATATTTTCAGCTGAAAAACCAGATTTTTGGAATCATACAAAAACAGATGTTTTTCCTTCTATTCTTCTTACTATAAACCAGGTGCACATCATTCCCCAAAATTATCATCAACATAAAGTGGATTCATTTAAGAAAAGACATATGATCCTCACCAAAATAACTTGAGTCCATAACTTACAAAGGATATTTATTTTCCTTTTGATTCTTTCCTATACATTCCATGTTTTTCATTTTTTTAAATTTTTTTAAAGATTTTATTTATTTTATTTTTAGAGAGGGATGGGAGGGAGAAAGAGAGAGAGGAGAGGGAAACATCAATGTGCGGTTGCTGGGGGTCATGGCCTGAAACCCAGCATGTACCCTGACTGGGAATCGAACCTGTGACACTTTGGTTCGCAGCCCGCACTTAATCCACTGAGCTATGCCAGCCAGGCTCATTTTTTTTTTTAATTTTTTGATCTACTCAAAATATTTCTCTTTAACTAAATATTTAGTTTGTTTACTTAACATGTATTTTTAAATATATATTTTTCTAACACATTCTTGCAAAATGGTTGAAGCACTATAGGATTTTGAAGCTTAGTGTGCTATATACTATTAACTGGCCATATTTATTGAATTTTTTTCTTTTGCAACAGCATGGATGTACCTGGAGAGCATTATGCTAAGTGAAATAAGCCAGGCAGTCACAGACAAGTACCATATGATCTCATCTATAAGTGGAACCTAATCAGCAAAGCAAACAATCAAGCAATATGCAACCAGAGACAGTGAAATTAAGAACAAACTGACAGTAACCAGAGGGGAGGTGGGAGTAGATGATGGGAGGAAAAATGGGGAAGGGTTTTTAGGAACATCTATAAAGGACACATGAACAAAACCAAAGGAGGGTAGGATCAAGGGTGGGAAATGGGGATGGCTGAATTGGGGGGGGGGGGATGGAGACAACTATACTTGAACAACAATAAAAAAATTACCTACATGAAAAAACTCACAAAAATACTTCATTCCCTGTTTTTTACTGTGATCTTTATATCTCATGTGAATTAGTCAAAACTAATGTCTTTCTTTCAGCAATTGTAAGATGACTATCAGGAAAACCAGGCAATTGAAATTTTCACACCTGCACAATTCCATGTCAAAATACTTTAAAGAACAGTGCTAAATTTACTATAGAAAAATAAATATTTATATTAAATATGGTTTAATCTTCTTTTCCAGGAAGCTTATGTAACAAAAATACAGCTGGAGGCTCTAGTGACCCATTTCTAACCATAGTTGGATTTGTTACCAGGGAACCCGTCAAAATCAGCTTAGCTTGTTTGAATGGCTCATTCTGGCTCTCTGAGCTTTTCTTCTTATTAGATTTTAGAAGCTCTAACTGGTTTAGTGATGCTAATCAAGGGGGATGGTTTTCTTTCACTTTGTCAACTAGGCAGGACCAGAATAAAAGGAATAGATGGATATCCATATGTTGTGAAGGTTCAGAGATAGCTCATTTGTCTCTTCCTCTCCTTCATGTTTTATTTACTGGGATGGCTTTTGATCCTCTCCTCAAAGTCATCATACCAGGATAAAACAAAAATATAGAAGGTACATATGACATGTAAGTAAATGTATCTCTAAGGGAATAAGCCAATGTGTTAAGTTGATTATGCCTGACTACCAGAAAGATGAGAAAGGTAGGTTAGTGTGAAGACTCAAATCTCAGCACTCAACCAAAACTTAGGAAGCCATACCTTGCTCTTTACTTAATAGGAGGCAGGACTGGAGTCAAATTAGCCATGGCTGATATTGTTGTCATTTTTGTTTTTCAACACTCCTTCCTCATGATTCATTTTCTTATTTATTAAACAGAGCCATCCAATGACAACATGGTATATTAGTTTTCTACTACTGTGTTACAAATTACCATAAACTTACAGGCTTAAAAACAGCACCTCTCTTATTACCTCACAGTTCTGTAAGTCAGAAATTCTGGCAGGTTTGACTAGGTTCTTTATTCTGGATCTCACAAGGGTGAAATCAAGACTTGTTGACCAGAATGGACTATATTCTGGAGTATTTGGGAAAAAACTCACTACCAAGCTCATTTAAATTGTTGGAAGTATTCAGTTAATTGTGGTTATGAGGCTAAGATTCCCATTTCCTCTGACACTTTCACATAATTCCCTCCATTTCAAAGCCAGCAGCAGCTGCACGTATCTGGACACTCTCTGACTTCCTCTTCTGCTACCAGCCTGAGAAAACTGTTTTTAAAGGAAGGGAATCATGTGATTAGATCAGGCAATCCAGATAGTCTCCCTCTTTCTATGACATAATCAGGGAGTAATACCAGGAAATACTCATTTATTGCTTACGACAATGTGAAATGATATAGTGACTTTTGAGAATAGTTTGGCAGTTTTCTGCAAAGCTAAATATAAATGTGTCATTTAATTCTGTAATCATACTCCCAGGTATTTACCCAGCCAATCTGAAAACATGTTCACAGAAAACCTCTACAAGAATGTTTACAGAAGGTTTATTAATAATCACCAAAACCTGAAGGAAACCAACTGTACTTCAATAGATGAACAGATAAGCAAATTGTGGTATATTTATACAATGAAATATTATTGAGTTCTAAACAAGAATGTATTATCAATCTACACAACAGTATGAAAAAAAGTTTATTTTATACTCATTCAAGAGAGAAGAGCCGGGGTAGAGAAAGAAACATCAATGTGAGAGAGAAATATCAGTCAGTTGCCTCTCACACACCCCCAACCAAGGACTAAACCCACAATTTAGGTCTGTGCCCTGACCAAGAATCAAACCTGCAACTGTTTGGTTATGGGATGATGCTCTAACCAACTGAGCCACACTAGCCAGGGTATTATAGATGAATTTTAAATGGGTATTACTAAGCGAAAGAAACCACTCTGAAAAGTCTTTATACTGTATAATTCCATTCACATGACTTTCTGGACCAAAAATAGACCATTGTTCATCATGGGTTTATACAGGAAGGCAGGTTAAATGGTTGAAACATAGGGCTCTTTTTAGGGTGGTGAAACTATTCTGAATAATACTGTAATGGTGGATATATGAAACTATGCCTTGTCAAAACCCATAGATCTTTATAACACAAAGAGAGTACCTTAATATATACAAATTTTAAAAATAATTTAAGAGGTCAGGGACATAAAGAAGGAATGTACACCATGATAAGAGATCAAATTGTATTACAAATAATGACATAACCTCATTGAAAGGGGTGGGAGAAAAGTGCTAACCTAAGTAACTTTGAAAATAAGTAGTCTCTAAGTCTAAAAGCAAAAGAAATTGTACATGCTCACTGTACTCTAGTTAAGTATTGTCCCTTGTGAATAAGGATAAGCAATTTTGATTGTAATATACATATATATATATATATATATATATATATATATATATATATATACTAGAATAGAACAATTAAGTAAATTGATTGTGGGTACTTAGAGCCAGGTTTCTCACTGTTGTAAATTTACAAATAAGCAACCAGGTGGGGGCTATAATGATGCATGTGGTAATAGATTAGAGTTAAATATATCAATATGAAGTCCTCTTTAATATAGATAAAAATGGTTACACATAGAAATATTTGTAGTCACATACACATACACATATACATATATGTGTATGTGTATATGTACTATATATACATTATAATACATATAGTACTGTGTGTATAAATATATATTGTATATATATATATACACACATACATATACAGCATAGTATACACATATTCATTTCCTTGCACTGTTAGCTAAGAGAATCTATGGGCAATTAACCCCAATAACAATAGTCATACATAGTATCAAGATTTTGATTCCTGTGGAAATAAGTAAACACCAACCAAATGAGAACTTGCTAAGGTTATTTATTCAGAGCTTGCTAGGGAGTCAGCCACCATCATTTGCATTTTGGCAGACTCAAAGGCAGGCAAAGCTGTAGGACAGCTTTGTGATGGAAAAAAAAGAGAAAGCTTCAATTATGTCCTGATTGGAGGCTGTTGGCAAGGGGAAGCTACATGTAGGCAGGCTAACTTTAAGTGTCCTATCCTATGGGATTATTTAGGGGTTGGTAGTCATAGTTGATATTCTCTTGATGGTTTTAAATTTGAAATAGAGACAAAAATTAGAAAAGCTGTCAATTATTAAGCCAATTGTTACAGAGATTATTGTTTGGCTTCCTGAGCTGGCTGCTGAAGAAAATGGTCTGACTTTCTACAAATCTGACTTTAAAATACTAGGCTGGCTTCCTGAGTTGGTTACTATAGTTAACAGGTTGATCTTCTGGGCTGGCTGCTACAAACTGTGAGTCAGAGTTTCATTTCTTTTTTAAAGTATACTTTGTTGATTATGCTATTACAGTTGTCCCAGTTTTCCCCCTCTTTATCCCCCCTTCAACCTGCACCACCCAAACCTCCAGCATCCCTCCCTTAGTTCATGTCCCTGGGATATACATATAAGTTCTTCGACTTCTCTGCTTCCTGTACCATTCTTAACCTATTCCAGTCTATTTTGTGCCTACTAATTATTCTTCTTGTTCCCTGTACCTTTTCTCCCGTTCTCCCCCTCCCTCTCTCTGCTGATAACCCTCCATGTGATTTCCATTTCTGTGATTCTGTTACTGTTCTAGTTGTTTGCTTAGTTTGCTTTCATTTTTTTTTTTTTAGGTTTAGTTGTTGATAACAGTGGGTTTGTTGTCATTTTGCTGTGCATAGTTTTGATCTTCTTCTTTTTCTTAGATAAGTCCTTTTAACATTTCATATAATAAGAGCTTAGTGATGATGAACTCCTGTAACTTTACCTCATCTGGGGAGCACTTTATCTGCCTTTCCATTCTAAATGATAACTTTGCAGGATAGAGTAATCTTGGATGTAGATCCTTGCCTTTCATGGCTTCAAATACTTCTTTCCAGCTCCTTCTTGCCTGTAAGGTTTATTTTGAGAAATTAGCTGATAATCTTATGGTACCTGATTTGTATGTAACTCTCTCCTTTCCTCTTGCTGCTTTTAAGATTCTTTCCTTATCTTTAATCTTGGGTAACTTAATTATGATGTGCCCTGTTGTGTGCTTCCTTGGGTCCAACTTCTTTGGGGCTCTCTGGGCTTCCTGGACTTTCTGGAAATCTATTCCCTTCACCAGATTGGGGAAGTTTTTCTTCATTATTTGTTCAAATAAGTTTTTAATTTCTTGCTCTTTCTCTTCTCCTTCTGGCACCCCCATGATTCTGATGTTATAGCACTTAAAGTCCCAGAGTTTTCCAAAGCCTCTCCTCATTTTTTTGAATTCTTATTTCTTCATTCTGTTGTGGTTGGAGGTTTATTTCTTCCTTTCATTTCAAATCATTGATTTGAGTCTCAGTTTCCTTCCCTTCACTGTTGGTTCCCTGTATATTTTGCTTTATTTCACTGTGGGTAGCATTCACTTCTTCCTTGATTTTGTGACCAAACTCAATCAGTTCTGTGAGCATCCTGATTACCAGTGTTTTGAACTCTGCATCAGACACATTGTCTATCACCTCATCACTTAGCTATTTTTCTGGAGTTTTGATCTGTTCTTTCATTTTGTCCATATTTCTTTGTTTTGGCACACCTGTTATGTTGTAATGGGTAGAGCATTAGATATTCACCAAGGTGGGGCAACACACTATCTGTGGCAATCTCTGTGGGGGAGGAGTCAGAAAGGGAACAATGCCAGTTGTTTGGCCCTTTCCCCTCTTTCAGTCACTTTCCCCACTACCCACAAGCAAATTGTGCTCTTCTGGTGCTGACTCCCAGGTATATGGATGGGTTTGTGTACATCTGGGACCCCATGGGTTTCTCCAATGAACTCTCCATTGAGGCTGGGAGATTCTCCTGTCATTACAACCCCCACAGGTCTTTACAAACAGTGGTTTTGAGGCTTTATTTTCTTTCACTGGAACCCTGGGTTTCACAGTCTGTCTTACTCCTCAGTTGTTCTTCCCAGCTTCTCTGCATGCAAATATGGGATGGCCCACTCTGCTGCCTTGTTTGCCCAGTGACCTTGCTGTGCATCCTCTCTGCCACAGTCACCCATCTCTGCCCCTCCCACCAGTCTGGATAAATGTTTCTTCTTTAACTCCTCACCTGTCGGACATATACACAGTTCAACTTTCTGGCAGTGCTAGTTGTTTTTTTTATTTCTAAATTGGTTGCTGCACTTCTTTTGGTTTTGCAGGGAAGCAAAGCATATCTACCTATGCATTCATCTTGGCCAGAAGTCTAGTTTCTGGTATTTTAAATGTCTAATATGGATATCCCATAAAGCAAGGCTATGTGAAACTAGCCAGACTACATGACATATTTAAAACAAATGACAATAAAAGAGAGATAGTCGATACCAACATATATAGATTTTTAAACTTTTAACCAACTATTACAACATCATGTAAAATAGCCAACATAGTAATTGATTTCAAACTCATATGGCTCAAATTCAATAAATTAAATAAAATGGAAGAAACTTGTGTGGCTCTGGTAGAATTCTGGATTGTTTTAAAAATATTTTTAGTTATTAGTGTTTTTATAATTTTTACCAATGAAAATGTATTGCTTTTCCTGCTTTTTAAAATATAAGATATAACACACTATGGCCAGGTGTCTCAGTTGGTTGGAGCATCATTCTCTATACCAAAAGGTTACATGTTTAATTCCTGGTCAGAGCACATATGTAGGTTTCAGGTTAGGTTCCCAGTCAGGGCACATATGGAAGGCAACCAACCCATGTTTCTCTTTCGCATCAATGTTTCTCTCTCACATGACTGTTTCTGTGTGTGTGTGTCTGTCTGTCTGTCTGACTCTCTCTCTCTCTTTTCCTCTCTCCCTCTCCCTTCCTCTCTCTTTAAAATCAATGAACATATCCTTAGGTGAGGAATATGCGGTTTTTCCAGAAAAAAATTCAGCCATTGTTAATATAACAAGAATGGTTTGTACAACACCACTGTAAACTGGCAGAGAAGGACAGTGAACTGGAATGCACATGCATGAACAATAACAACTTCACTGTACTAGTCAGTGGGGGTGGTAGGCACCTTGTAATTTGAGCATGTGTACTGTGTGGCTGTCGCATTTGACATGACTGAGTGAGTAGAGCAACAAATCTGCATCAGATTTTGTGTTAAGCTTGAACACTCCTCCACAGAAACTATTTGGGTGCTTCCGAAGGCTACTGATATGGACAACAGGTGACTGGCAGCTTCGTCTTGACAACATGCATCATGACTTATGCAGACTTCTTTGGTGAAACATAAAATCACCCAGGTCGCTCAGCCCCCCTACAGCCCAGATTTGGTGCCCTGTGACCTCTGGATTTTCCCAAAACTAAAATCACCTTTGAAAGGGAAGAGATTGTAGACTGTTGCTGAGATTCAGGAAAATACAATGGAGCAGTTTATGGCAATTGGGAGAACCATGTGAGGTCCTGAGGTGCCTACTTTGAAGGGGACTGAGATATCATTGTCCTGTGTACAATGTTTCTTATATCTTATACCTTCTTCAATAAATATATCTATTTTACCTATTACATGGATGCATACCTTCTGGACAAAGTATATATAATATATAGAGAGAGCATGCAAGATAAAATATATAAATAGAGAGCGCAAGATAAAATGTGTGTGTGTATAATCATCAAATTGCATACCAGATGATTTAGAAAATCTTAAAATAGTCTTAAGAGATTCTCTACTTCACCCCTACATTTAGGCAGACCTGAGTCAAATTTACTAAAATAATAGTCACTGAGCTTCTTACAAAACACTTCATTGTTTAAATATCTATATTTTCCCAATAAGGCAACAAAAACCCAGGGTAGATAAATACCTTACTCCCAGGCACATTGGTAGTTGGTGGCAGAGACTAAGAATGATCACAAAAACTTGACATCACCACCATCTCATCTTTTTCATACTCTCCTTGCTTCTGCAAACCACTTCCCACCATCATCCTTTCTATTACTCTACCTACCTCAGGGTCTATGTTTGTGGCATTTTGCTATGGAAAAGTGGTTTGAAAATACTACAGCCCTGGGAACATTCTCTTTGAAAGATGTTCTATATATCAACCTCATCAATATACAAAAGCAGCAGGTCGTAAAGATAGAGATATCCCACCAAAAAAAATCACTCCCGACTAAAAGATTGTTATCTGTCATAGTGCTTGAAGTCCCCATCTTGTCATGTCTGTAGAGCCATAGATGCAATATTCAATCAGTCATCCCCAAGAAGTATATTAACAGCAACCCATACAATCAAAACTGCTTGTAGTGTATGGAGATTCAGAGATAGACAAGATCTGGCCCTTCCCCTTGAGAAACTGACATAATAGCTGTGAAGAAAAGTAAGTAAATAGGACATTAAAAATTGTGATAGAGAAATGGGTGTTCTGAGAATTCAGAATCAAACCACCTCACTTAGGAGGAGATAGTTAAAGAAGTGACATTTTAAAGGATAAGTAGGCAGATAAAGTGAAGAAAGTTAAGCAAGGCATTCTTAGCAGAGAAAATACATAAAGGTTAAGACATATTAGGGTTCATTGAGGTGCCAAAAGTAGTTCAGCACAATTAAGGAAAGGCATGCCATAATGGAGTAGTGACAGATTCAGACAGAAAGGTAAACAGGTGTCAAGTTATGAAGGGCCTTTGTGGACCATGCTAAGGTATTTGTATTTTCTCTAAAGTTTTCTATAGTCACTGTATGATTTTAAATAGGAGAATGCATTACAATTTGGGTTCACAATATTATGTTATCTGGAAGGGCCTCCATATTAGCATGAGTGATTCCTAGCCAGAGCTAGTCACTAAAAAAATGAGAACAAAATTAGATACAGATCAGGTACACTGATAACTAGGATGGGTAATGGTAAATCCTGTTCAGCTTAAGACTTTGGAATACACAGACATATAAAGAATGTATTATAGATACATTAAAGATATAAAAGAGTTATCTTTTTTATATCTTTTATGTATCTTTTAATATATCTTATTTATGTGTGTACATTTTATAGATATTTATTATATATATTTATATTTTGAAGATATATGTATTAAAGGTATAAAGAATAATATATATATATATATATATATATATATATATATATATATATCTAGAATAGAACTCATTTCTCTCAGTGGTATGCCTACTCTCTCTGTTTGTGCTACCTTTTTTCTTTGCCCACTTTGAGTCCTGACAGAAAGTAAGCAAGCAAGACTTCATAAATGGGAACTCTACCAGGCATATATGTTGCCCCTATGCTAATGTAGTCTGATATCAAAGAGCAGATCACTCACAATGCCAGTTTGGCTCAAACTTAGTTACTCTGTTCCTATTGGTTGCTTTTTCTATTACACATTGGATTAATTACCTAGAAACTCAGCCATTCTTAGTAATAAACATAGTCTTTCCCATTCAGAGCTTAAATTATATATCCCATGAGACAGAATGGAGCCCCATTTAGTCATAGATGTTTAAAGTATGTGTGTAGTCTCTAACTTCTACATTTCATTAACAATCAGCAAGGCATAACTAGCAATAGAACCTCTGCTAGCCCACCCTTAGCCACTGACATAGCCTTTGGGAAGTAGTCAGGCTGAAAATAATACCACCTGTATTATTTAATTCTTATTTCCATCTATAAAAACTATAAAACTATAGAGGATTAGAAATTGTAGGAAGGAATAAAAGAGCTCAGCTTTCAATGTACTAAAAGTGCCCCTGATTGGGGAGAGATAGTATACCGGTTTTCAAAGAATCACAAATGAATAATTTGAGTGAAAGCATTGTCTATCTAAATTAGCTAAAAAAGATTGTGACATAAACAGAGTGTTTTATGATATTGCTGGTCATAGCCTGCTGCCACTCATTCCAATAAGGAAAAGATCATTTTCTAATAGAGTGCTTCAGAAAAGCAACGAATGGTAATTAAGAAATTGGACTGGTGCCACTTTGAGATGCCATGGCAAAACTGGTACCTAGAACCAGCTCTTTCAATAACTCAATAAATGACCTTGGAGAAGTTTCTTAAAATCGCTATAGACTTTTCACGATGGAATATTGAAATGATTTAAAGATGAGATGATAAATATTAAAATGTTAAATACATATACATATATTTATATGTTGACAAGGGTCTGGATGTGAGTGAATCATTAAGTGAATTATAGAATTTGAGAGTGGGAAGGGGTCTTAATGCTCATCAATTCAACTCACTCCTTTTACAGACAAATTTGTGTCTACAGTGAGAAAGTGATTTGCCCAAAGTCAGTTTTCCACTGAGAACCACTTTCCACTCAGTTTGACTCCTACTCCAATTGGCCATTTTGCTTCATGTTAGTTAGAAAAGGGGTAAGTAAAATAAACTTGATAGGAGAAAAGAGGCAAAGAGGGCAAAACATCTGAATCTGGACAACAGAAACAGTGCTAGCAATTAAAAACAATGTTGGCACTCAGTGTACTATTTAATGATATTATAGTGAAAGAACCTAATAATACCAGTACTTTGACACAGACCACAGCCAGCCTTTCCCTAAAATAGTCCTATGCAACAAGAAATGGTGACAATGGAAAGCAAAGTAGTATTTGCAGGAGGTTTGACCACAAATCCCACTAGAGAAAATTTTCATGACTTGGGTTGGTCCACATAGAATGCTCATTTTCATGTGATAGTTAAGCTTTTGATTGAATCAGAACATATGGTCTTCTCAGTGGAATTTGATCACTTTCTAACACCTCCACTGCTACTACTGTGGCTGAAGCAACTATCATCACCTCTCACCAGAATTACTGCAGTAGCATTTTAACTGGTCTCCTTGCTTCCATTCTTATCTATAATCTATTCTTAAAAATAATCAGTGACTCTCTTAAAATATGTCAGATCATTTCATGTTCCTACTTAAAACATTCCAAACTCATCCCAGTGGCCTTCAAGGCTCATTGCATAATCTCTTTCCCTATTATCACTTTGCCCTCATCTTCTGCCACTCCCTACCTCAATCATTTCTTCAGTCACACTGGCTTCTGTGGTGTTCCTTGACCCCCCTAAATATGTTGTATCCTCAGGACTATTTTATTTGTTGTTTCATCTGTCTGGAATACTCTTCCTCAAGATACATACTTACGTAACAAAGATTTTTATTCAAACATCACTTAAGTCTTGGTCTTCATCAAAATAATGAAAGGACTAGTCAAAGAACATGTGTGAATGATGCATGGACAAAAAGAGAGGATTGACTTTTGCTAGAGGGGTGGACTGAGTGGAATGGCAGAAAGGAAAAAAATTGGGACAACTGTAATAGAATAAATAATTTAAAAAAATGGTAACATTTACCCACCCTTCCTGTTTCTAGCACTCCCTTTCCCTGCAATATTATTCTTCATTGTACTTTTACAAATCTTTCTGTTACCCCTACTAGAATGGAAGTGCCATAAGGTCAGGGACTTCAGTACTTTTCTTTTGTTTAGATTTCAGTTTATTTACTTTTTCTTCACTAATGTATCTTAACACCTAAAACAAGGTCTGGAATCAATATAGTAGGCATGCAATGAATATTTGTTTAACATAACAATGATTGAATAAGGACTTAAAAATGCCACCTATATTTATGTGACTGACACTGTGCTAACTGCTTTGCATTCCTTGTCTCACACATCAAATATGACATTCAGAAAGTACTGTTGGTTATCTAATTTGTGAATGAGAAACCAGAGAGGGTAAGCAATTTGCCCAAGGTTACAGAGCTAGTTGAAGTACAGTTAGGTTTCATTAAAATCCAAACATGGCTGACTCCCAAAGCTTAGAAACCATGCAATACTGCCTTCTTAGTTACAATCTAAAACTAAATTTGCTTGTCCTTTCTCTAATTTCTCACCCTGCTTTATGAGGATAATTGATTTTGTGTATGTGTTACTATCCAGGAAAAAAATCTCCCTTGCTTACTGAATATCTGTCCAATAATAAGTAGTATTCCAAGCAGGAAAACATTCAGTTTCCCTGCTTCATGTGATTTTGTCACTCATCTGAAGCTCAGCATACCAAAGAGCTTTTGAATATTCTGGGAATTGGAACACAAACAGCCACAGAAATCACCAAATTTTTGCCATGATGAATTTCAAATTTGCATGTCACCTCACTGGGCACAATACTTATATTAGTCTGTGTGCATGTTGACGAAGTATTTTTGAGAAAGAAAGCAAGCTAAAAAAGTTATTTAATCCAGACAAGTAACCCATAGATTCTAGAATGAAGATATGAATTTATTTGTGTATGGGGCTTTATCAAAAGGTTTGGGGATCATAGTATGAGTGTTATACATGATAATAATTATGTATTTATTGCTTTTGCCCTTGACAGTTTTCAAGGTGATTTTATCTATATTATCTAAGTATAAGCTTTTTTAATTTTAATTTTATTTTTTAAAATTTATTTTTTATTGTTGTGCAAATGCAGTTGTCTCCATTTGATAGCTGCTTGAGGATTGCAGTTGAACAAATGAGGTCCTGAGTGTGATGGCTATTAAGTGGCACAGACTGGACTAGTACCCAGATCTTTTAACTCCTAGTACAGCGTTCTATTCTCCATAACACAAAACATTCCTAGTAATTTTTATGTGGAATTTTTGCATTAATTATACAATGGTTCCAGGCATATTCAAGTTTGATAATCACTAAGTGTTATCAAAGTTTGCTCAACAGACATGACATTGGTACACTCCTAACTAGAGTGCTAAAAGTAATACAGCAGCAACCCTTGACAAAAATATTTGCTTCTAGCAGTCTGAGCTAAGACCTTATGTTCCCTTATTCAGTTAAGCCACTGGAAAACAAACCTATGAAATAAATAGTAACTCTATATTACAAATTGATAGAACCAGTTAACTTCAATATCTCAACAATTTCTTAAAGAAGAGATTAGCCAAAGAACATATATGCATAGATTATGGATACAGACAATAATGTGGTGAAGGTGGGAGGTGCAGGGGCTAGATGGAAGGGGATAGAGGGGGCAAATGGGGGACATATGTAATAGTGCTAACAATAAAAAATGGGCCATAGGACAAATATATTTTAATGGCAGGAAGGAGATGAAAAAAATGGGAGATAGGACAGCTTTGAATGGAGAGCCTCAAAGAGCTAGGAATACAGAAGGTAATATGGGAACACATAATACCTGGAGTAGGAAAGGCAGAATGTATGCCTGGCTGGAGTAGCTCAGTGGATTGAGTGCAGGCTATGAACCAAAGCATCGCAGGTTCAATTCCTAGTCAGGGCACATGCCTGGGTTGCAGGCCGCGGCCCCAGCAACTGCACATTGATGTTAAAAATAAAAAGAATGTATGGTGGGCTGGGGCTGGAGTGAGTGAGGAACATGAGAGGTAGAAAAATAGCCCTGGCTCAGTGGATTGACCACTGGCCTGCTAACCAAAGGATCTCTGGTTTGATTCCCAGTCAGGGCACATGCCTGGGTTGTGGGCTAGGTCTTCAGTAGGGGGCACACTAGAGGCAACTGCATTGATGTTTTTCTCCATCTCTTTCTCCATCCTTTTCCCTCTCTCTAAAAACAAAAAATAAATAAAGCATATTTTTAAAAAAGAAAGAAAATAAAGGGTCTTGGAGTTAAAACTATGACTGAATTTGCTCTGGGATAGTTTTGGTGAAAAAGAAAAACAAGTTCTATCTGATGCAAAGCAAATTAATGTGAGTCTGCAAAGACAAGATGTTTTTTGTAAATACCATAAAAAGGAGAAAAGAATAAAAAAGTCTTAGTTTTCAATGTACTCCAGTATGTTACTCAGAGAAGATGCAACTGGTTTTCTAGAAAGCTAATGAGCTGCTAAATGAAGAGTGTAAACTGCAAATGATGCCAATCAGGAATGTTAATGAGAAACATGTTGCATGCTAATTTTTTTTTCATTCTATGCCTGAGTTAATTTTTTAAAAATATTTCATATATATACACATATATATGCATATATATGAATGAAAATAGTAAGGAGTTTGTAAGAAAGCACTAAAGTAGATTGTGATAGAAAATATATATTTCAGGCAGTCATCTGCTCTAATTCTTTAAATGTTTCACCATAATAACCATAATGTGGTCAACAATTACTGTAAGCAAATTAAAAAGAAATAAGAAGTGTTTGTTGATCTTCATTTAAAGAAATATCTTATACTATTTTGAATAATATAATACTATGGTGTAATCTGTCAACTCTATTCTTGCAATATATATGGAATCCTATTGTGAAATCAAATGTATTTAATCAATTAATTAAAACAGAATATTAAGAAAACTGGTACCGCTAATTCCACTAACCATAAGATTCTCTTCTAGTTGTATATATTGTCCAAATATCTTTGCAGTTGGAACTTTTCAAAGACATGTATGTTTCCCTTTAGTTTCAAACACAAATCCTGTGACATTTGTAATAATATTGTGAGGTTGAATTTTTTTATATTTTTACAAATAATACCTTCTAGAGCTGGGATGGCACATAGGTTTCTTCTCATATACCTATTTCAATTGTTTTCTTTTGTCTGCCTGGGTACTGCCAGAAAGAATCCCATGATTAATTTAGTCTATCTATGGCTGAAGGAAATGGAAAGTGGTATTACAAGTGTCAAATATTAGCCATCTCTTCTCTAGAGACTATTTTTTTATCGTCTTAGGTGTGATGAATAAAATTTAGGTAGTTTCTGCCAGTGGGTAGTGGTAATTTCTGAGGGAATAGTGTAGTTTACTTGTGAACTCTCCTCAGGGATACGTTTGTGAGAGGTGTGGAAGATAAATCATTGTTCCATTATATAAAAAGGTAATACAATTTGACATTAACTTTTATAATCCTTAAGAAAAAATATTACTGGAGCAAGAATAAAATAAATTTTAAAAATCTATGTATAGGCAATTCATCAGTTGTATTAAAATAAACTGCCCCAATATCCTTTTTAAGTATATTTTATTGATTATGCTATTACAGTGGTCCCAATTTTCTCCCTTTGCCCCCCTCTGACTGGTACCCCAATTCCCTCCAGCAACCCCTCCCTTAATTCATGTCTATGGGTCATGCATATAAGTTCTTTAGCTTCATTCCTATACTATTCTTAACACCCTCCCATCTATTTTGTACCTACTGGTTATGCTTCTTAATCCCTGTATTTTCTCCCATTCTCCCCCTTCCGCCTCCCCACTGATAACCCTCCAAATGATCTTCATATCTATGATTCTATTCCTGTCCTTGTCGTTTGTTTAGTCTGTTTTTGTATTTTTTTTTAGAATCAGTTGTTGATAATTGTGAGTTTGTTGCCATTTTAATACTCATGTTTTTTTTTTCCTTAAATAAGTCCCTTTATCATTTCATAAACTAAGGGCTTAGTGATGATAAACTCTTTTAGCTTTACTTTGTCTGGTTAAATGCTTAATCTGTCCTTCAATTCTAAATGATAGCTTTGCTAGATAGAGTAATCCACATTGTAGGTCCTTGCTTTTCAACACTTAGAATACTTCTTACCAGTCCCTTCTATCCTGCAATGCTTCTTTTGAGAAATCAGCTGACAGTCTTATGGGAACTCCTTTGTAGGTAACTATCTGCTTTTCCCTTGCTGCTTGTAAGGTTCTCTATCTTTAACCTTCAGCATTTTAATTATGATATGTCTTGGTGTGGTCCTCTTTGGGTCCAACTTGTTTGGGACTCTCTGTGCTTCCTGGACTTGTATGTCTATTTCATTCACCAAATTAAGGAAGTTTTCTTTCATTATTTTTTCAAATAAGTTTTATATTTCTTGCTCTTCCTCTTTTCCTTCTGGCATCCCTATGATTTGGATGTTGGCACTTTTGGAGATGTCCCAGAGTCTTCTTATTTTCTCCTCACTTTTTTTTTTTGAATTCTTGTTTCTTCATTCTATTCTGGTTGACTACTTATTTATTCCTTCAGCTTCAAATTGTTGATTTGAACCCTGGCTTCCTTCCCTTCACTGTTGGTTCCCTGTGGATTCTTCTTTATTTCACTTACTGTAGCCTTAATTTCTTCCCTTATGCTTTTTCCATACTCCGTGAGTTCTCTGAGCATCCCAATCACCAGTTTTTTGATAGGTTGGCTATCTCTGTTTTCTTTAGTTCTTTTTTCTTGGTTTTTGTTCTGTTCTTTTATTTGAACCATGCTTCTTTGTCTTCTAAATTTGGCAGTCTGCCTGTGTTTGCCTCTGTGTATAACATAGAGCTGCTTTGATTCCCCATCTTGGCATACCTGTTACATTGTATGAGGGGAACCTTAGGTAATCACCAAGGTGAGGCAACCTGCTTCATTGCTTTGTCTCTGTGTGGGGGAGGAGGGGTAATAGAGGGGATAATGCCACTGCCTGGCTGCTGGAGGTTTACTTCTTACTTGCTCCACTTCTACTCACTTCCCTCACTCCTCGTATGCCACCAGCATCTCTCTAGCTATTGCCCTAGTGGTGGTTCCCACAATGGGTGGCTTTGTGTACTTTCTAGGGCCATGTAGGCCCTTTAAATGGCTTCTCCTGAGAGACTGGAAGTTTCTTCCACCACCCCAACCCCCACTGGTTTTTACAGAAACAAATTATGAGGCTTTATCTTCCTCTTCTGGAATCCTGGGCTGTGCAGTCTGTCCTGAGACTGGGACCACTCGTTTTCAGGTAGCTCTTCTGATTTTTATGCACCACATGTGAATGTGGGACCACCCACTTTACTGGCCACTGCCACTGCCACCTTGCTGCCACCAAACCTTGTCCTCTCTGCTCCAGCTCCCCATCTCCCCTGTCCTACCCATCTGGATGAATATTGTGGGAGGCCACTCTGCATGGTGTGGGCCCAGCTCCCACTTGGAGATGCACAGGACCCACACCCACAGACAGGTTTTCCTGTGGGGAATCAGGCCTGGAATGTACCTAGGCCGCTATGAGTCTTGCTTTTTGCTAAAACTCTCTCACCCTGAATTGAGGACATTTATTACAAAGCAACTTCCTAAAAATCATGCTAAACCTTCCAAGGATGAGTATAACCAGTCCAACTACTTTTGCCTTTTCATTTGCAAATATCCCTCTTCTGTGATGTGATTACCAGCATCCCCTCCTTTGTTTTCTGTATAAGGTAACCACCTAAAGTGAGCCCGTGCATAGTTAATGAGGACCTTCTTGTAATGTGCCCAGTAAGACAATAAAAGCTCACTGTAGTGAGGGCCAAGGCTTTGGCTCTCCTTGAAAGAAAAGTCATGCCACCCCCTTTCCTCCACAGGACTCGGTAGTCCATGTGAATTTGTTTCATAGTTCATCCATAATGACGCAGATCACATGAGCCAGGGTCCACATCAGAATATGACTCCTTTAAATCCTCGGTTACCAGACTTCATACAATTTGATTTTCTGGCAGTTCTGAGTGTTTTTTGTTTTGAGGTTAGTTGTGATCCTTCTTATGGTTGTGCAAGGTGAAGTGTGTCTACATAAGCCTCCATCTTGACTGGAAGTCCCTCAATATACTTCTTTTAAAAAATTGATTTCAGTAGAGTTCATATACAATATTATATTGATTATATTAGTTTCAGGTGTACATTATAATGATGTGACATTTTTATAATTTACAATATGATCATGTTACAGGGTGCAGCCAAGAGGGGGGACCCCAGATGGGCATTTGAAATGGGGTCCAGAACTCAACCTGTCCAGGAGATTTTAAGATGTCTCCACCCCCCACCCCAGGGTGTGGGTTGGGGGAAGGGACAAATGGAGCAGGGCCATTGAGAGCTGTTTTGCATAGCAACAGCCTTGTAGCTAACCTCTGGCGTGGTCATTTAACATATCTGTAGCCTTTGGCTGGTCACTTAGATATGCTAAATAGCTGTGGCCAGGCTCTGAGCCAGGGGAATGGAAGTAACTTCCCCACCAAGGTGTAAGTGGGGGGCAGGTCCCCTGAGTTACAGCACCTGTGTGGAAGCTTGGAGAAGATTGGCTCCAGGACATGGGGCCACACCTGCCCAGACTCATGATGGCAGTCCAGTAAAGCTGGAAGGGTATGAGTTCTGGCATGTGAAGCCGAGTGTGGAAAGAGTCGGAAATGGGGCTGCAGAGGAAGATGGGTGTGGGGATTTAAACCCAGACATGGCAGCCATTGGTAGGAGGAGAACCATGTGCAGCCCTGAAGGAAGAGAACCACGTGGCTGTGGAAGTGCAGAGAGGATCACAGCCATTGGAGAGAACCACACAGCTTTAGCAGAGTGGAGACTCCCACAGCCCTGGGAGGGAGAACCACGCGGCCTTGACAGAGTGGAGACTCCCATGGCCCTGGGAGAGAGGACCACGTGCCTTTGCCAGAGTGGGGACCCCCCCCCAAAGCTTTAGAAGGGGGAACCACCACCTGGTTTTAGCAGAGATCCCAGTGACTCAGCGGAGGGTGCCGGGGACCCAGGGAGGTCTCCCAGTCAAAATGGAGTACTAACTGGGAATAACCAGAGGACTGCCTGAGCCATGGACTTCTATTTCCTTTCCTGAGATACGGTACTCTGGACTGGGCAAAGGGGGAAGGAAGGAAGGACTGTGTCTGTTTGTAGGGGTCTTTTAAGGGACTTTAGGATTTTTTTGATAAAGACATTAGGTCACTACTTTAAGTTTGTATAGCATTAAATAAACATTTCCTTTCCTTTTCATGAATCTCTGGCATTGAGAGATGTCTTTCCTTGGGCGGCGGACATGACGGACCTGGGGGCTTTTTTTTTAAATAAGAGTATATTGTCCCAGGCCCCCCTTTGTTTGTTCTGTAACAATCACTCCCACTCATTCTAGTAATCATTTGTCACCATGCAAACTTATCACAATATTATTGACTGTATTCCCTTTCCCCTTTTCACCCATTCCCACACCAAGTCAATATCCTTTTTAACTAAATTCAGATATTTTTGAACTTTAAAATATGTTAAATTCTTTCTCCTAATGTTCTTCTAGGCTCTGTAAAGAGGCCTCTGGGCTAACCACTTTTGTGGAGTAAAATCAAGCAGTTTATAACATTGGTGTTAACAACTTTGGTATTAAAACTCCACATCTAATGTCTTTTATTGCAGATACTAATTGACAACCTTGTGGTTAGCTTGACTCCTCATGTTGTCCTTAGATGATTACTTCTTATTGAGATTTTCAATAAAATTTTAAACTGTTTTTCTCTATTTTCTTCATTTCATAGCCTGCTCTTTTCCAGTATGGGAACACAAAAAAGGTGAAATCATCACATTGATTCTTTTTCTCCTTGGTCTTCTCAAGTTCTTACCACTCTCACCCTCCAGGTAACTAAATTACTGATATTGCTTACCTTATACCCATAATTTTCTAACTAATCTAGTCCAAGAATTTGTTATTCCCCTGTCCTGTCTAATGAGAGCTTCATCTACAAAGAAAATATATGGGTATTTTTTAGTGAGACACTCCTTTTTGCAATATTTCTTTCTATAAATGTCAAATTATTCCTTAAAGGAAAATTACAATTTTCTTCACTATTTTATCATTTGAAAGAACAACTTTTATGTAAATTAACCATTTAATGCTTAATGATGACATTATTTGTTTTGCATCCTAAACATAGCACCAAGAAATTAAGTGTCCTTGTGAATAGCAACTGAAACTCATTACCTGCTTTTGTGCTCCCTGTCTGATCCCTTTTAGGCCTAGCTACATTGGCTCAGCTGGTTGTGCATTGTCCAGTGAACAAAAAGGTCCCTAGTTAGATTCCAGATCAGGGTACATGACTGGTTTGCCCATTTGGTCCCCTGGGGCATGTGAAGAAGGCAGCCAGTCAATATTTCTTTCTCACATTGATGTTTCTTGCCCTAGGTTCCCTGCCCCTCTCTCTAAATAAAAAAAAAATCTGAAGAAAAAGATTCAATAAAATATTCATAGGGTTTACTGTCAACCTATGTTTCCTTTTATTCTTTCAAGAATATCTGTATCAATGTCATAAGGGAATCAGTAACTCAGAAAAAAAATGAATTTCTATGTTATTATGGGGCTGGTTTTATTTTTCAGCTTTATTGAAATCTAATTGATATAAACAATTTAGAAGCTTAAGGTATACAATGTTATGATTTGATACACATATGTATTATAAAATGCTTTACTAGAATAAGATTAGTTAACACATCCTTTATTTCATGTAATTATCATTTTGTTATTATTATGGTGAGAACATTAAAAGTCTAATTTCATATCAACTCTCAAGTGCACAATACTGTACTGTAAACTCACCATGCTGTACATTGAATCTACAGAATTTATTCATTTTAAAACTGTAAGTTTGTACCCTTTGACAAACATATGCTTATTTCCTCAATCCCTTAGACACTGACAACTGCCATTTTACTCTGTTTTATGAGTTTGATGGTTTTAGACTTGCCACATAAGTGAGATTATACAGTATTTGTCTGCCTTATTTCACTTAGTATAATACCCTCAAGATTCATCCATATGGTTGTAAATGGCAAAATTTCCTTCTGTTTTTGTGACTGAATAATATTATATGTGTGTGTGTGTACATATATATATAGACAACATATATATGTGTACATATACATATATATGGACAACAGTGTGGCAATTGCTGGGGGATTAAATGGTAATGAAAAAAACTGCAATACAGGTTAAATATAAGGTAAAAATAATTAATAAAATGTGGCATGTCCTATTTATTATTTTTACTTTATATTTAACCTTTATTATAGTTTATTCATTACCATTTAACCCCCTGATACCCTTTCCCCCAGCAATCACCACACTGTTGTCCATGTCCATGAGACCTTTTATCTTCTTTCTCAATCCCTCTACTGCCAACCCCTGTCCCCCAGAGTTGTGAGCCTTTCCTCTGTCTATGCATCTGTCCCCATTTTCCTTGTTAGTTCAGTGTGTCATTAGATTTCACATATGATTGAAATCATATGGTATTTGCTTTTTTCTAACTGGCTTATTCCACTTAGCATAATGTTATACAGGTCCATCCATACTGTTGCAAAGAGTAAAACTTTCTTCTTTTTTACAGTCGAGTAGTATTCCATTGTGTAAAGGCACCATGCTGTTATATCCATTCATCTACTGATAGACACTTAGGCTGCTCTCGTATATTGGCAATTATGAATAATGCTGCAATGAACATAGGGGTACTTACATTCTTTCAACTTAGAGTTTTGAGTTCCTTTGGATATATTGTCAGAAGTGGAATCACTGGGTCATAAGGCAAACCCATTTTTAATTTTTTATGGTATCTCCATACTGCTTTCCACAGTGTCTGCACCAATCTACATGTCCTCCAACAGGGCAAAAGCATTCCCCTTTCTCCAACCTTGCCAGCACTTATTGTTTGTTGATTTATTGATGATAGCCATTCTGACAGGTATGACATGATATCTCATTGTGGTTTTAATTTGCACTTCTTAGATGATTAGTGATGTTGAACATCTTGTCATATGTCTATTGGCCATCACACTTAGGTTATTTCCATGTCTTAGCTATTGTGAATAATACTGTCATGAACATGGGGGTGCACATACTCTTTAATATAGTGATTTTGTCTGGATATATATGCAGAATGGAATTGGGGGATGATATGATCATCTTAGATTTTTTAGAAAACTTCATACTGTTTTCCATCATAGCTATACCGATTTTGATTTCCACTAACAGTACAACAGGATCCCTGTTTTTCCACATTCTCACCAGCATTTCTTATCTTTTGTTTTTCTGTTAAGAGCCATTCTAACAAGTGTGAGATGATATCTAATTTTCTTCCTGAGTTGCATTTCCCTAATAATTAGTGATGTTGAGCACCTTTCCATGTACTTGTTGGCCATGTGTATGTCTTCTTCAGAAAAAATGTCTGTTCAAGGCTTCTTCATTTTTATTTTATTTTTTCTTTTATCTTTTTAATTTTATTTTAATCATTGTTCAAGCACAGTTTTCTCCCTTTTTACTCCCATTCCAGCCCACCCACCCAAACCTCCCTACTTCCCTCCCATTACCAACCTCACCCTAGTTTTTGTCCATGTATCCTTTAAAATTGTTCCTGTAAACCCTACACATTCTCCCCTAAAATTCCCCCTTCTCTCCCCTCTGGCCACTGTCAGTCTGTCCTCTATTTCAGTGTCTTTGGTTATATTTTGCTTGTTTCTTTGTTTTGTTGTTTAGGTTCTTGTTACAGGTGAGATCATATGGTATTTGTCTTTTACTGCCTGGCTTATTTTGCTTAGCACAATGCTTTCCAGCTCCATCCATGCTGTTGCAAAGGGCAGAAGCTCCTTCTTTCTTTCTGCTGCATAGAATTCCATTGTGTAAATGTACCATAGTTTTTTGATCCATTCATTTACTGATGGGGATCTTGGTTGCTTCCAGCACCTAGCTATTGTAAATTGTGCTGCTATGAACGTCGGGGTGCAAAGGTTCTTTTGGATTGGTGTTTTAGTGTTCCTAGGATATAGTCCCAGCAGTGGAATTGCTGGATCAAAAGGCAGATCCATTTTTAGTTTTCTGAGGAAGTTCCATAGTGTTTTCCATAGTGGTTGTACCAGGCTACAGTCCCACCAACAGTGCACTAGGGTCCCCTTTTCTCCACAACCTCTCCAACACTTGTTGTTTGTTGCTTTGTTTATGATGGCCATTCTGACTGGTGTGAAGTGGCATCGCATTGTGGTTGTAATCTGCACCTCTCTGATAGCTAGCAATATTGAACATCGTTTCATGTATTTTTGGATTTTATGTATGTCTTCTTTGGGGAAGTGTCTGTTCAAGTCCTTTGCCCATTTTTTAATTGGGTTACTTGTCTTCTTAGAGTGGAGTCAGGTAAGTTATTTATATATTTTGGAGATTAAACCCTTGTCTGAGGTATCATTGGCAAATATGTTTTCCCATACAGTTGGTTCTCTTTTTATTCTAATACTGTTTTCTTTAGCTATGCAAAAGCTTTTAATTTTGATGAGGTCCCATTTGTTTATTCTTTAGTTTATGTCCCTTGCTCTAGAGGACATGTCAGTAAAAAAGGTTCTGCGTGAAATATCTGGGATTTTCCTGCCTACGTTCTCTTCTAGGACTTTAATGGTGTCATGGTTTATATTTCAGTCTTTTATCCACCTTGAATTTATTTTTGTATAAGGTGTAAGTTGGTGCTCGAGTTTCATTTTTTTGCATGTAGCTGTCCAGGTCTCCCAACACCATTTGTTGAAGAGGCTATTTTTATTCCATCTTATGTTGCTACTGCCTTTGTCAAATATTAATTGACCATAGAGACTTGGGGTTATTTCTGGGCTCTCTGTTCTGTTCCATTGGTCCATGTGCCTGTTTTTATGCCAGTACAAGGCTGTTTTGATTACAGTGGCCTTGTAGTATAGTTTAGTGTCAGGTATTGTGATCCCTCCTACTTTTCTCTTCTTTCTCAAAATTGCAGCAGCTATTCAGGTTCGTTTATGATTCCATATAAATTTTGGAAGTATTTTTTCTATGTCTGTGAAATAAGCCATTGGTACTTTAATAGGAAATGCATTGAATGTGTACATTGCTTTTGGTAGTATGGACATTTTGATGATATTAATTCTTCCAATCCATGAACACAGTATATGTTTCCATTTGTTTGTTTCTTCCTTGATTTCTTTCCTCAGTGTGGTGTAGTTTCCTGAATACAGGTCCTTTACATCTTTAGTTAGGTTTATTCCTAGGTATGTTATTTTTCTTTTTGATATTTCAAATGGGATTTTTTTCTTGATTTCTGCTTCTGTTGTTTCATTGTTGGTGTACAGAAATGCCTTTGATTTCTGGATATTGACATTGTATCCCACTGTTTTGCCAAATTCATTTATTAGGCCAAGCAGTTTTTTGGTAGAGTCTATAGGATTTTCTATGCTCACTATCATGTCATCTGCAAACAGTGACAGTTTTCCTTCCTCCTTTCCTATTTGCATGTCTTTTATTTCTTTTTCTTGTCTGATCGCTGTGGCTAAAACTTCCAGTACCATATTGAACAGAAGTGGTGAAAGTGGACTGCCTTGTCTTGTTCCTGATATTAGTGGAAAATATTTTATTTTTTTAAATATATTTTATTGATTATGCTATTACAGTTGTCCCATTTCCCCCCTTCTCTCCCCTCCACCCTGTACCCCCCTCCCACCCACATTTCCCCCTTTAGTTCATGTCCATGTGTCATACTTATGAGTTGTTTAGTTTCTACATTTCCCGTACTATTCTTGCCCTCCCCCTATCTATTTTCAACCTACATTCTGTGCTACTTATCCTCTATACCTTTTCCCCCTCTCTCCTCCTCCCACCCCCCTGCTGCCTAACCCTCCATGTGCCCTCCATTTCTGTGGTTCTGTTCCTGTTCTAATTGTTTACTTAGTTTCTTTTGGTTTTGCTTTAGGTGTGGTTGTTAATATTTGTGAGTTTGCTGTCCTTTTACTATACATGTCTTTTCTTTATCTTCTTTTCTTAGATAAGTCCCTTTATCATTTCATAAAATAAGGGCTTGGTGATGATGAACTCCTTTAACTTGACCTTATCTGAGAAGCACTTTATCTGCCCTTCCATTCTAAATGAGAGCTTTGCTGGATAGAGCAATCTGGGATGTAGGTCCTTGTCTTTCATGACTTGGAATATTTCTTTCCAGCCCCTTCTTGCCTGTAAGGTCTCTTTGGAGAAATCAGCTGACAGTCTGATGGGAACTCCTTTGTAGGTGACTGTCCCCTTACCTCTTGCTGCTTCTAGGATTCTCTCCTTCATTTTTACCTTGGCTAATGTAATTATGATGTGCCTTGTCGTGTTTCTTCTTGGGTCCAACTTCTTTGGGGCTCTCTGAGCTTCTTGGATTTCTTGGAAGACTGTTCCCTTTGCCAGTTTGGGGAAGTTCTCCTTTATTATTTGTTCAAATACGTGCTCAATCTGTTGCTTTTCCCCTTCCGATTCTGGTACCCCTATAATTCGGATATTGGAACGTTTAAAGGTGTCTTGGATGCTCTTAATCTTTTCCTCAATTTTTTGAATTCTTATTTCATCATGCTTTCCTGCTTGGTTGATTCTATCTTCCTTCTGGTCCACTGTATTGTTTTGAGACTCATATTCCTTCCTTTCACTATTGGCTCTCCTCCGAGTGTCTTCCTGCATCTGTTTTATGGTAATCTGCATTCTTTCATCTAAATTTCGTCCAAAATCCACCAGTTCCGTGAGCTTTCTGATCACCAGTGTTTTGAACTGCGCATCTGATAGATTGGCTAATTCTTGGTCGCTCAAAAGGATGAGTCCTGGGGGACTGATCTGCTCTGTTGAAAACATATTTTTTTTTCCCCTGTCTCTCCTTTTTTTTTTCGGTCTGGTCACTCTTGTTACGGTGGGGGGCGGAGCCTTAGGTGCTCACTGGGGCTGGGCACCCCAGTCGCTAGATTGTGACGTTATATGTGGGGGTGGGGCGGGAGCGGGAGCGGGATGGGAGAAAACAATGGTGGTAGTTCCGTTCTCCTGGACTCAGACCCTTGTCTGAGCTTCTGGGCCGCGAGTTCTGCCCTGGTCCACAATCGCTACCCCTCTGGGTCTGCCAGCCGCAGCTTGCGTACTCAGGGATCACCTCTGCGTTCTTGCGCCCCTGGATGGCTTTTGCACCGATTTCGCGCCAAACCTTCCCCCGACCTCCGCGCGCCGCCTACCCGAGCCAGCCCCGTGCCCGCCTGGCTCGTCTTCTCCTACCAGTCCGGATGAACTCGTCTACTTCAACTTCTTGGCTGCCCGACTTCCATTCAGATAAATCCTCTGCCGGATCTGGGTGTTATTCTGATAGTAAATTATTGTTGTAAATTATTGGTTTTCTAATCTTGGTTGTACGAGGAGGTACGGTGTGTCCACCTATTCCTCCATCTTGCCGGAAGTAGTGGAAAATATTTTAAATTTGGCCTCTGAGTATGATGTTGGCTGTACGTCTCTCATATATGGCCTTTATTATGTTGAGGAATGCTCCATTTCCACTTTGCTGAATGTTTTTATCATAAATGGATGCTGCACCTTATCAAATGCTTTCTCTGCATCTATTGATGTGATCATGTGGTTTTTGTCTTTGCTTTTGTTTATGTGATGTATTACACGTACTGATTTGTGAATATTGTACCATCCTTGCATCCCTGGAATGAATCCCACTTGCTCATAGTGTGTGATCTTTTTAAGATATTGTTGGATGCGGTTTGCCAGTATTTTGTTGAGGATTTTAGCGTCAATGTTCATCAGTGATATTGGCTTGAAGTTTTCTTTCTTTGTTGTGTCTTTATCTGGCTTTGGAATTAAGATGATGTTGGCCTCATAAAAAGAGTTTGGGAGTCTTCCATCTTTTTGGATTTTTGAAATAGTCTGTGAAGGATAGGGATTAGCTCTTCCTTAAATGCTTTGTAGAATTCTCCTGTGAAACCATCTGGCCCAGGGCTTTTGTGTGTTGGGAGTTTTTTGACTACTGCTTCAATTTCTTTTGCTGTTATTGGTTTGTTCAGGCTTTCTGCTTTTCCATTGAGTTTTGGAAGATTATATTTTTCTAGAAATTTGTCCATTTCACCTACGTTTTCAAATTGCTTGGCATATAGTTCTTCATAGTAATTTCTTACAATGCTTTGTATTTCTGTGGTATCTGTTGTGATCTCTCCTCTTTCATTTCTGCTTGTGTTTATTTGGGTCTTCTCTCTTTTTTTCTTGATGAGTCTGCTTAAAGGCTTGTCGATTTTGTTTATCTTTTCAAAGAACCAGCTCTTGGATTCATTGATTCTTAGATTGTGCTTTTAGTCTCTATGTCATTTAATTCTGCTCTGATTTTGGTTATTTCTTTCCTTCTGCTTGCTCTGGTCTGTCTTTGTTGTTGTTCCTCGAGTTCTTGTAGACATAGGGTTAGGTTGTTTGTTTGGAATGTTTCTAATTTCTTTAGGTGGGCCTGTATCACTATGAACTTCCATCCCAGGACTGCCTTGGCTGTGTCCCATAATGTTTGGGTTGCTGTGAGTTCATTTTCATTTGTTTCCAGAGACCTTTTGATTCTTTCCCTAATGTCATTCTTGACCCATTCATTGTTTAATAGCATGCTATTTAATCTCCATGATTTTGAGTGTTTTGGGTTTTTTTCCCTTGGGGTTGGTCTCTAGTTTCAATCCCTTGTGATCCAAGAAAATGCTTGGTATGATTTAAATTGTTTTTAAATTGTTGAGGCTTGTTTTGTGTCCTATCATGTGGTCTATCTTTGAAAATGTTCCATGTACATTTGAAAAGAATGTGCATTTAGCTTCTTTGGGGTGGAGGGTTCTGTATATATCAGTAAGGTCCATTTCATCAAGGGTATTATTCAATGCCACAATATCTTTGTTGATATTTTGTTTGGAAGATCTGTTCATTTTTGATAATGGGGTGTTAAAATACCCCACGATATTTGTGTTGGTGTCCATATCTTTCTTGAAGTCCTCTAAGATTTTCTTTATGTATTTGGGTGCTACTATGTTGGGTGCATATATATTTACAATATTTATGTCTTCTTGGTGGATTCTTCCCTTGAGTATTATGAAATGACCTTCTGGGTCTCTCTTTATGTTCCTTTTTTGGAAGTCTATTTTCTCAGATATGAGTATTGCTACCCTGGCTTATTGTTCCTGTCCATTTGCTTGGAAAATTTGTTTCCAGACCTTCACTTTCAGCCTGTGCAGATCTTTTATCCTGAGGTGGGTTTCTTGTAGGCAGCATATGTGTGGGTCATGTTTTCTTATCCAATCAGCTATTCTCTGTCTTTTGATTGGAGCATTTATTCCATTTATGGTTAAGGTTATTATTGATAGGTGCTTAATCATTGCCTTTTATGTACGTGTGTTCCTCTCTCACTGTCTCTTTTCCTTTCTTTCCTTAAAGCAGTCTCTTTAGCATTTCTTGCAGAGCTGGTTTGGTGGAGGTGTATTCTTTTAGACTTCTTTTGTCTGAGAAGCTTCTTATTTGGCCTTATATCTTGATTGAGAGCCTTGCTGGGTAAAGTAGCCTTGGTTGCAGCTCTCTGGTTCTCATTACTTGGAATATTTCTTGCCATTCTCTTCTGGCTTGGAGTGTTTCCATTGAGAAGGCTGTTAGCCTTATTGGGGCTCCTTTGTACGCTACTTCCTGTTTCTCCCTTGGGGCCTTTAATATTCTCTCTTTGTCTTGAAATTTTGTCATTTTAATTATGATGTGTCTTGAGGTGGGCCTCTTTGGGTTCCTTTTGATTGGGACTCTCAGTGTTTCCTGGATTTGTGTGACTTTTTCTCTCGTCAAATTAGGGAGGTTTTCCATCAATACTTTTTCAAATAGGTTTTCTGTCCCTTGTTCTTCTTCTCCTTCTGGTATCCCTATTATACGGATATTATTACGTTTCATATTGTCTTGCATTTCTCTTAATCCATCTTCATTCTTTCTGAGCCTCTTTTCCTTTTCTTTCTCTTTCTGGGTGTTTTCTTCTACTTTGTCCTCTAGCTCTCTGATCTGATCTTCTGCTTCATCGATCCTGCTTTTGATCCCTTCTACTGTGTTCTTCAGTTCGGAAATTGGATTCTTCATTTCCTCTTGGCCCTTGTTGAGAGTTTCTATTTCCTTTTTCATGTTGATGTAGTTTTCAGTGAGTTCATTGGAGCTTCCCTGTAGTTTCTGGTAGCTCATTTTGAGCTCATTGAGCTTCCTGACAATCATTGCTTTGAACTCTATATCTGATAGATGAATTGCCTCTATTTCATTCAGCATTCTTTCTGAGGCTCCCTCCTTTCCTTTCATTTGGGGATTGTTTCTTTGCCTTCCCATTGTTTGTGAGACTATTCTTGTTAGCCTCAGCTTCTTAAATTGATCTGTTCTGGCTCCCTGGGTTTGTGGTATGAACTTCTTTAGTAGAATAGCAGTGAGTTTCAGTGGTGCAGTGTCCTTGATCTCCCAAGCTCACTGCTCTCGGGCTGTCATTTAAGTTGGCTTGTGTTTGCCTTTGGGTTTTGATTGTTTTTGAGTCTTTCTTTGGTGGTTCCTTCCCACCAGCTGGTTAAATGAGGGTCACTCTGTCCATCTCCCCCTGTATTTTGTAGTGCTAGTGAGGGCAGGCTGTTTTGAAGCTTGTTCTTCCATGTGTATAAGGTTTAAAGAATTCTCTCTTGCTCCTGTTCAGTTGTTTGTATTGGGCACTGTCTCTACTGTTTAGCTGTATTTCCAGATAGGTCCTGGATTGAGGTTTGTGTGGTTACCACTCCCTCCTTCACCTTCTTCTGTTGTTATCTGTTAGTGGTTCCTTTGTTGTTGGGTTTCCTCTTCCAGTGGGTATCCTGGTGTTCACCACCTCCACCTATTCTCTTTTGTCATCATTTGGAGGGGGAAGGCAAAATGGTTTAAGACAGCAACAGAGAATTCTATGCTATTTACAGTAGTAGCAAGTAGGGAAGAGATAGGAGGTCCTTTGACTATTATAGTGTTGACTGTGATCTTCCACCCAGCTAGCTGATTTTTAGAAAGAATGGAAAGAAGATAAGACTCTTGTTGGGGAAGGAAGGATTGTGAGTTGGATCTATAAAGCAGGGAGGTTGTGGGAGGTCAGGTTCTGACTTAAGGTGAGAGTAAACGATAGTAAATGGGTGTAGTGTGTGAGAGAATAGAGTTAACCACTACAACATTAGAGTTCAGGAAACTGAAATGGGCTAAGATTGGGCGGGGGGGAGGTGTTGTGAAGTAATTACAATTGCATGGAACAGCAGTTATTTACAATAATATTATGGGAACAATCGTATGACAGAATCTATGAGATCTAGGTGACAAGAATAGGGAGTACTGAACCTCGAGTATTGTGCTAATGGGACACAGGTGAGTTAAAGGACAGTAGATGAGCAGTTTAGTATGGAAAGAGATATCAGGGGAAAGCTGTCAGGTCATACAATATATCTAGCCTAGCAGAGCTGACTATACAAAAAGAAGAGGGATACAAAAATACTATTAAAAAAGATGTAGGAATACTGGAAAAATAATAATAATACAAATATGCTATAACTTGCAGGTTCTCTGTAATAGCAGACTGAAATGTGTCTCACTGTCCCAGCTGTTGTGATGCCCCTTCTTTGGGTTCAACTTTGGTCTTTTCACAGATCCAGTATTTTGTCTCACTTGTAGGTATTTAGAAAAAATTTTAAAAAGTAAAAATAGAAAAGGCAGACGAAGCAAGGAAGAAGAGATAAAATTGGAGGACAGGAAGGAGGAAGGAATAAAACAAGAAATCAGGAAAGAGAGGAAGAAGAAATCCAGAGAGAATAAAAACAATAAAAATTACAAAATTAAAAATTGTTAAAAAAATAGAATCAAATTGAAAAGTCTCTTGGTTTCAAAGTGGCCAAACCGGTTTTTCTGCTCTTGCTAGCTGCGGCAGGCTGAGGGGTGATTGGTATGGCTTTTCTTCCTTGGCCCTCAGCCTTGCACCCTGGGTATGGGAATCAGGTCTTTCCCCAGGGTTACTGCTGTGGACTGGCGTGCAGGGCTGCTCTGCCCTTGCGCCCATGCCTGTGTGCCCTTGTCTGGGTGGCAGGGAGGCTGGAGTGACTGATCACTTTATGGGAATTCCCCAAACAGTGTCTGTCTATTCACTCTTTCCTCTTGAGAAATTCCTCCTGTTCAAGCCTGCCTCTCTGCACAATGGCCTGGCTTCTCCCACAGCCCAAGTCTCCAGCCAGACCAGTGACTGTGGGGATCTGGGCCCGCTGCATGACCCAGCCTCTCCAGTGTCCACAGCCTCCAAGGGTGCTCACAGCCCTTGTGTGTTTGCTAGCACCTGGATTCCTCCCAGTCAGACCCTGTTTGGCTGGGGAGGGAGCAGTTGTCCCAGCTCTCTCCCAAGGACTCTGTGGCAAACCCAGCAGTGGGCACTGGGCCTGGGGCTGCAGCCCCCGGACCACACGCTAATCCCTGGGACCCTACCTTGTTGCAGCTCTCTTCTTAGGGTCCGGTTTTTCAGTTCCACCACAATCCTTGGTCCCCTATTTTCAAAAATGCTGAAGTATGTTGGTTGCTTGCTTCTCTACTCCATAGATCAGTCAGGATTTTCTCCCCTGAGCAGAGGGAAGCCGAATCTGCTCCTTCCTACTCCGATGCCATCTTAGCCCCCCAATATGCTTCTTCATTTTTAAATAAATTTGTTTGGATTTTTTCTATCATGTTAAATAAATTCCTTATATATTTTTGATATTAACACCTTACTAGATATATAGTTTACACTTATTATTCCATTCCACAGGTTGTCTTTTCATTTTGTTGATTGTTCCTTTTACAGTGCAGAAACCTTTAATTTGATGTAGTCTCACTTGTTGATTTATATTATTGTTGCTTTTGATTTTGGTTTGTTATCCAGAAAACCATGGCCAAAGCTGAAGTCAAGGAAATTTTTCTGTTTTCTTATAGGAGTTTTATGGTTTCAGGTCTTATGTTTAAGTCTTTAATCACTTACTTTTGTAAGTGGCATAGGACAAGTGCCCATTGTCATTCTTTTGCATGTAGATATCCAGTTTTCCCATCATTTATTGAAGTGGCTACCAGCTTCTGATGAGTACTCTTGGCTCTATCATCAAATATTACTTAACAATATATGTGTGGGTTCTTTCTGAGCTCTTGATACTGTTTTATTTATGTATGTGACTTTTTAATACCAGTACCTTACTGTTTTGATTACTATAGCTTTGAAATAAATAATTGTGATGCCTCCAACTTTGATCTTTCTGATTATTTCTTTGGCTATTTGAACTCTTTTTTTAGTTCCATAAAAATTTTAGGATTTTTTTTCTATTTCTGTAAAAAAATCCATTGGAAAGACTATATTTTCAGGGATCATTTCTTTTTTTTTTAATTTTAATCATTGTTCTAGTATAGTTTTCTCCCATTTACTCCCATCCCAGCCCACCCACCCATCCCTCCCCACTTCCCTCCCATTACCACCCTTCCCCTAGTTTTTGTCCATGTGTCCTTTAAATTTTTCCTGTAAACCCTTCCCATTGTCCCCTGAAATTCTCTCTTCTCTTCCCTCTGGTCACTGTCAGCCTGTCCTCTATTTCAGTGTCTTTGACTATATTTTGCTTGTTTCTTTGTTTTGTTGTTTAGGTTCCTGTTAAAGGTGAGATCATATGGTATTTGTCTTTCACTGCCTGGCTTGTTTCGCTTAGCATAATGCTTTCCAGCTCCATCCATGCTGTTGCAAAGGGCAGAAGCTCCTTCTTTCTTTCTGCTGCATAGAATTCCATTGTGTAAATGTACCATAGTTTTTTGATCCATTCATTTACTGATGGGCATCTAGGTTGCTTCCAGCACCTAGCTATTGTAAATTGTGCTGCTATGAACATTGGGGTGCAAAAGTTCTTTTGTATTGGTGTTTTAGGGTTATTATGATATAGTCCCAGCAGTGGAATTTCTGGATAGTTCGTTACTAGAGAAGTTTCTTTGTATGTGTAGAGCACCTGAAACCATGAGGAGGAGGTGCAGTGTTCTCTTCTGAGCATGAAAGCATCTTTTGGTGTTACTTCTGCAACTGCCAATAGCCATTGATGACCGTTCTTCTCTTCCTCTGGAAGAGTAAGAGGGAGAGAACATAGTCTGAGTGGTTTCTAAAAAAAATATCCACTGGAATTTTAATAGAGTTTGCATGAAATCTGCAGATGTCTTAGTAAGGACATTTTAACAACATCAACTCACAATCTGTGAACACTAGATATATTTTCATTTATTGTGTCTTTTACAATTTCTTCTCTTAGTGTCTTGACTGACTGTCTTCTCTCAGTTTTTGGTGTATAGATTGTTAACATCCTTGGTTAAATTTACTGGTAAGTATTTTATTATTTTTGATGCTATTGTAAATAGTATTGTTCATTTCTTTTTAGATAAACTATTGGTAGTGTATAAAAATGCAGCTTATTTATGAATGTTGAATTGTATCCTGAAACTTTACTGAATTCATTTATAGGTCTAACAGGTTGTTGTTGTTGTTTTTGTTGTTTCCAGTGGAGTAATTAGGATTTTCTATATACAACATTATGTCGTCAGTCAAGAAAGACAATTGACTTCTTTTCCAATTTGGATTCCTTAATTTTTTTTCATAATTGTTCAGACTAGATTTTCAAATACTATGTTGAATAGAAGTGGTGAGAGTGGTCACCCTTGTCTTGTTCTTTTTATAAATAAAGATTTTATTTATTTATTTCTAGAGAGGAGGAATGGAGGGAGAAAGAGAGGGAGAGAAACATCAATATGTGGTTGCCTCTCATGTGCTCCCTACTGGGGACCTGGCCCACAACCCAAGCATGTGCCCTAACTGGGAACCAAACTGGCGACCTTTTGGTTCATGGGTCCAAGCTCAACTCACTGAGCTACACCAGCCAGAGCTCCTCTAGGAATTTTATGGTATCATTATTTATACTTAAGTCTTTCATCAACCATGAATTTATTTTTGTGTATGGCCTAAGTTGGTGGCTGAGTTTCATTTTTTTTTTTGTTTTAGTTTTTGTATATAGCTGTCCAGATCTCACAACACCATTTGTTGAAGAGGCTATTTTTACTCCATTTTATGCTTCTGCCCCTTTTGTCAAATATTAATTGACCATAGAGACTTGGGTTTATTTCTGGGCTCTCTATTCTGTTCCATTGGACTATTTGTCTGTTCTAATTCCAGCACCACATTGCTTTAATTACAGTGGTCTTGTAATATGGTTTGATCTCTGGTATTGTGATCCCTTCTATTTTGTTCTTCCTTATCAAAATTGCTGTGGCTATTCAGAGCTGTTTATGGTTCCATATAAACTTTTGAAATGTTTTATCTATATCTGTGGAATATGTCAATGGCATTTTAATAGGCATTCCATTGAATCTATAAATTGCTTTGGGTGATATGGACATTCCAATGATGTCTATTTTCCCAATCCATGAACGCAGTATATGTTTCCATTTATTTGTGTCTTCCTTAATCTCTTTCTTCATGGTTGTGTAGTTTTCTGAGTACAGGTCTTTTACCTCCTTCGTAAGATTTATTCCTAGGTACTATATTTTTGTTGTTGCCATAACAAATGGGATTGTTTTTCTAGATTTCTGATTCTGATATTTCATTGCTGGTATATAAAAATGCCTTTTATTTCTGAATACTGACTTTGAATTCTGCTTTTATGCCAAATTCACATATTAGGTCAAGCAGTATTTTGGTGGACCCTATAGGCTTTTCTATATATGCTATCACATCGTCTGCAAGCAGTGACAGCTTTGCTTCCCCCTTTTCAATTTGGATGTCTTTTTTTCTTTTTCTTGTCTCATCTCTGTGCCTAGGACTTCCAATATTATGTTGAATAAAAGTGGTGAAAGCAGACATCCTTATCTTGTTCTGATCATAGTGGGGAAGCTTTAATTTTTGCCCATTGAGTATGATGTTAGCTGTAGGTTTTTCATATATGGCCTTAATTATTTTGAGGTATGCTCCCTCTACTCCCCCTTTGCTGAGTACTTTATCATAAATGGGTGATACACCTTATCAAATGTTTTTCCTACTTCTATAGATATGATCATGTGAATTTTGTCTTTCCTTTTGTTTATGTGATGCATTACATTTATTGATTTGCAAATATTATACCATCCTTGCATCCCTGGGGTGAATCTCATTTGATCATGTGTATGATCTTTTTGATAGATTGCTGGATGTAGTTTATCAGTACTTTGTTGAGGATTTTGGCATCTATGTTCATCAGCAATATTAGCCTGAAGTTTACTGTCTTTGTTGTGTCTTTGTCTGGTTTGGGGATTAGGATGATGCTGGCCTCATAAAAAGAGTTAGGGAGTCTTCCTTCTTCTTGGATTTTTTGGAATAGACTAAGAAGTATAGAGGTTAGCTCTTCCTTAAAATCTTTGTAAATTTCTCCTGTGAAACTGTCCAGTACAGAGCTTTTGTGTGATGGCAGTTTGGGGATTGCTGCCTCAATTTTGTCAGCTGTTATCAGTCTGTTCAGGCTTTCTGCTTCTTCTTCTTTCAATTTTGGAACATTATATGTTTTGAGAAACTTGTCCAAAACACTCTGGTTTTGAAATATCTGGGGATATAGTTGTTCATAGTAATTTCTCACAGTCTTTTGTATTTCTGTTGTAATTTGTCCTTTTTCATTTTGGATTTTATTTATATGGGTCCTCTCCCTTTTTTTCTTGATTAGTCTGGTTAAAGACTTCTCAATTTTGTTTATCTTTTTGAAGAACCACCTCCTAGACTTATTGATGATTTAAATTGCTCTTCTAGTGTCTATAAAATTTAATTCCACTCTGATCTTGAATATTTCCTTCATTCTATTTCCTCTGGGCTTTGTTATTGTTCCTCCAGTTCTTGTAAATGTAGGGTTAGGTTGTTCATTTCAAATTTTTCTATCGTTTTTAGGGAGGACTGTATCACTATGAACTTGCCTCTCAGGACTACCTTTGCTGTGTCCCATATGTTTTGGACTGTTATGTGTTCATTTTCATTTTTTTTCCAGAAACTTTTTTATTTCTTCCTTGATCTGATTATTAACACATTCATTGGTTAATAGCATGCTATTCAACCCATGAATTTGAGTGTTTTTGAGTTTTTTCTTTGTGATTGGTTTCTGGTTTCATGCCCATGTGGTCCAAGAAAATGCTTTATATGATATCAACTTTTTTTTTAATTTGTTGAGGCTTGTTTTGTGTCCTATCATGTGATCTATCTTTGAAATTATCCCATCTGCATTTGAAAAGAATGTGTATTTTGCTTCCTTGGGATGAAAGTTATATATATATATATATATATAAATCAGTTAAGTCTATTTGATCTTGGACATTGTTTAATGCTGCAATATCCTTGTTGATATTTTGTTTGGAAGGTCTGTCCATTGTTGACAGTGGGGCATTAAACACCCCTATTTTAAGTGTGTTACTGTCTATATCTTTCTTGAAGCCCTCCAAGGTTTTCCTTATATATTTGTGTGCTCCTATGCTGGGTGCATATATATTTACTATGTTTATGTCTTCTTGAAAGATTCTTCCCTTGAGTATTATGAAATGCTCTTCAGTGTCTCTTTTTATGGCTTTTGTTTTGAAGTCCACTTTGTCTGATATAAGTATTGCTACACCAGCTGTGTGTGTGTGTGTGTGTGTGTGTGTGTGTCCTTTTGCTTGGAATATTTTTTCCATCCCTTCACTTCCAGTGTCTGTGAGTCTTTTGTTCTGATGTGTGTTGTGCAGGCAGTATATGTATGGGTCATGTTTTGTTATACATTCAGCTAGCCTATGTCTTTTGATTGGAGCATTTAATCCATTAACATTTAAGGTTATTATTGATAGGTATTTATTCATTTACCCCCTTGTTCCTCTGTGTCTTACTCTTCTTCCTCTTCTTATAGTAGTCCCTTTAGCATATCTTGCAGGGTTGCTTTGGTGGAGGTGCATTCTTTCAGCTTTATTTTGTCTGGGAAACTCCTTATTTCACCTTCCATTTCAACTAAGCACCTTGCTGGGATGAGTAGTCTTGGTTGGTTGCAGGCTTTTGCTTTCCATTCCTTGGAATATTTCTTGACATTCCCTTCTGGCTTGTAGTGTTACTGTTGAGAAATCAGCTGCTAGTCTTATCAGGGCTCCCTTGTATGTTACTTCTTATTTCTCCCTTGCTGCTTAAGATTTTCTCTTTGTCTTTTAAACTTGACATTTTAATTATGATGTCTCTTGCAGTAGGCCTCTTTGGGTTCCTCTTGATTGGAACTATCTGTGCTTCCTGAACTTGCATAATTTTTCTCCCCTCCAGATTCAGAAAGTTTTCTATCATTATTTTTTCAATAGGGTTTCTATCCTTTGTTCCTTTTCTTCTCTTTCTGATATTCCTGTAATTCGAATGTCATTGTGTTTCATTTTGCCTTACAGTTCCCTTAAGCTATTGTCTTCTTCTTCTTTTTTTAAAGTCTTTTTTAATGAAGGTGCTTTACTTCAGTATTTCTTTCACCTTGTCTTCCACCTTACTAATTTGGTCCTCTGCTTCATTTAGCCTGCTTGTAATTCCTTCTAGTGTTTTTTTTTTATTATTATTTCAGGAATTGTGTTCTTCATTTTTTCCTGGGTCTTCTTTATAGTGTCTGTTTCTTTTTCCATACTGTTGTAGTTCTCACTCAGTTCTTTGTAGTTGCCTCTGAGTTACTTGCCATCCTTATAACCATCCTTTTGAATTTTATATCTGATAGTTTGCTTGCCTCCATTTTATTTAGTTCTTTTAGTGGGAGTATTGAATTTCTTTTCATTGCAGATTCTTTCTTTGTCTCCTCACTTTATGTGACTCTTTGTTTGTTTCTGTGATTCTTGATGCTTTGTTTCACTAGCTGTCTTTGTAGGGTGAATTTCTATAATAGGAGTTCTGTGGGACTTAGTGGTGTGGCCTCTTTGATCTCCTTGTCTGGATGCTTTAGGATTGCCATTTCTTCTGTTTGTGTGGGTTTTCTTGTTATAGTTGAGCTTTACCTATTGGTGGCTCCTTGGTTGGTTGGTTGGTTGGTTGGTTGGTTCTCTCCTTCAGCAGGTATATTGGTGTTCACAGCTCCCACCTAATCTTGTATGTGGTCAGTGGCAGGGAGAAGGCAAATGGATTAAGTCAGCCAGAGAGTATTCTATGGTATTTAAGGTACCAACAAGTAGAGTACAGATAGGAGATCCTTTAGAGAAGTACAGCAATAACCATGATATTTCACCCAACTAGCCAGTTTTTATACATGTGCAAAAGAGATAAGACTCTTATTAGAGGGAAAGAAGAACATGAGGTAGGTCCAGAAAGCAAGGCACTTATACGAGGCTAGATGATGAGATATAGTGAGAGTATAAGATAGAAACTTTGCATAGTGTGCAAGAGAACAAAGTTAACCACAACGGTAATAAAGATTAGGAAGACAGTGAAATAAACCAAGACCAGGGAAGTGTGCTGTATGAGATTTGGGACAACAATAATATGACAAGAAATATATGATCTGAATAAAATGAATAAAAACTAAAAGACCAAGAATAGTGTGTTTCAGAATATGAGTGAAGGGGAAAAAAATAAAATGCAATATGAAAGGGAGCAAAAAGAAAACCAGTCAAACAATGAAATCAAACAAACAAAACAAAGAAAACTAAATGGAAGGAAGAGAAGTAGAAATAAATAAATAATAAAATAACAGAAAATAATAATAGTAAAAATTAAAAATAAAATATAAGTTCTGTATAGTAGCAAAGTGACAGTTTTCTCAGTTGTTGGAATTAGCTTTCTGATCTCTTGCTCCAGATCTGTCTTTGGTCCTTTCAAAACTCCAGGCCCGATTGTCTCACACTTGGAAAAAATAATCCCCCTTTTGACTTTAAACCTGCCAAGTGGATTCTGCTAGTCTCCCTGGTTGCTACAGGCAGAAGAGGGATGGGCTGGCTCCATTTGTTTCCTTTTCTGTGGTTTTGCTAGGATTGGGGCTCAGTTTGGTCTACAATAATCTCAGTTGCCCAGCTTGCAGCCCAAACCCTCAGAATGTTACAAGGCCCACACTGTCCATATGTGGCAGGCTGGCGCCTTTAGTCCACCTTGTTTAGCAATTCTTTCATTAGTCCATGAGGTACAAGGAGTGGGAGCAACTCATGCCCCTCCTCCTCCTTCTTTTCTGGCCTGGGTTCTAAGCATGGACAAAGTCCCTTCAGGAAAGTTTAGTTCCCCTATTAAATTAAGTCTTTTTGGGAACTGATACTCCTCTGAGCTCCTGCTGCCCACTTTTGATCAGTCCATGAGATACCTTGATTTAGAACAAGTCATGTTCCTCTTCCTCCCTCTTTGCTGGCCCAGCCACTGCATGCAAGAGGTCCTTGCACAGTGGCAGAGAGCCTTTTTGTGAGAAAATTTCCCTTAGTTGTGAGCAGCTACTCCTAATAAGTGCCCATCTTTTTACATAGCCCATTTCTCTAACCAGTCCTAAGACTACCTGGGTCACAGTCTGTTGGCCCAACTGTTCTCCCATCTCCAGGTACCACCTGGCCCCCCAGTTTCTCTGATACTGTCCAAGCCAGTGACCACAGTCCCAGCCAGAGAAAACCACCTGCATGTGTATCTCCCTCTGCGTCTTTATCCCCCCAGTGACTTCAAGCATCTAGATCTCTCCTGGTGTGAGACTAGCTTCCCTGATATGGGAGGGAAGGGAGCTGAGAAGTTACAATCGCTGACCTGGATCTCCTCCAAAGCTCCTGCAGTAGATATGGTCCCTGGCACAAGGCCCAGACACCTTCCCGTAGGACTGCAAAATTTCCTAACCCTTCATTTTTAAATGTCCTCTGCAATCTTTGGCTTTTAAACTTCGTATAAGCTGGAATTCTGTTGGATGTTCACTCTGTTCTTCAGAAAATTGGCTAGGCGTCCCAGTTGGGTGTTGATGCAAACCCCAGCTCATGGGGTCTGCCACATTGTGGATGAGGCATGAGAAATTCACATGGAGTACTGAGTCCTGTGGAGGAAAAGAGTCAGCATGGACACTCTCTCAAGGAGAGAGCAGCTTGACCCCTACCTTGACAGCTTTTATTGTGTTCAATTTGCACAGGAATAAAGCTCATCAATCATTGTCAGGCAGAAATGATTAAATAATAGATAACATTCAACTCTGAGGGCTTATTCTGAGTCAGGGTTGTATAGTTAAAGGGCCATGAAACTTTGGGGAAACAAACTCATTTCAGGCTTGGACTCATAATTTAAATTGAGAGTATTAGAAAAGTAGGTTTCACAGGGTTTTATGCATTCTTCCTTAGGCCTGATCACCCTGGGAAACTCACTCTTTCCAGCACAGGGCTTCACCCACCTCTTGCATTGTTTCAGGCTTAGGTTGAGCAGGGGAAATAAGGCAGCCAAGAGATTAGGACACTTTTTGCAGATAGAATGAGGACTCAGGCTCTGTCAAAGCCAAGGGGCAAGAGTCCATCACCCCCTTTTTCTATAGCTCCCCAAGTCCTTCTCTGAGGGCCTCCTTGTGATCATGCCTGTCTTAGGTCACCCCTCCCTTGAGGAATCTTACCCATCATTGGCTAACCAATCATGCACTGGGGGCCAAGCAAGGTGAAGAAAAGTGGGCAGAGGCAGTGCTCCTGACAGGGAGATAAGCTTCATCTCCTCAGTGGCTTAGGGTCCCAAGGTCTCTCACTCTACCTTAGTCATGGTGTGGGGGGGGCAGTTACAGCTTCTGAAACCAGGCAGGGCAGTTCCCAACAGGGTGCATGAGCAAGTGGATTCAGCCCCCACCTACCTCTCTGACATCTTCAAAGTCCTCAACTTCAATCTTTTTTTTTGCTAGCTTTTCCTTGTGACAGAGACTGGCCAGATGTACATTAAACCCATTTGTTCTTCTTTCTTGGCACAAACCTTGACTTCTTTTTCCAGGCTCCTTGAAGTTCAGTGTAACTGCAAAATGAGTTTTTGTAATGGAAAATGAGCATGAGTTATATGCTCATATTTCAAACTTAGCCCATAAACTACTCTCACTTACAATCCTCCAAATTCATTTCTCTTCTACCAGCTTGACACACTATGATGAAGTTTAATGCTGTGATTGTGATCTGGGAAGTCAAGTGATTATGATAGTGGAAACACAGTTAGGTCTCTGGGGAAAAGCTTTCCCTCACCAAGTAGCACCCTTTTTGGAATTTACCTAAGGAAGATATAAACTTCTATTTGCTTAAGACATTTAGCAATCGTGTTAGAACAATTAGTGTTTACTTAACTAATAAGTACTTTAGTTTTCTGATCCTTTATTGTTACATTGCCTCAGGAATTTGTCTACACACCTCTTATCTTTTCTATATAAACTTTTCTGCTTTGGGTGATCTCATTCAGATAACATGCTAATGAATGATTCATTAATTTACATCTCAGGGTGTGACCTTTCCCCTAAAATAAGACCTATATAAAGATTTGTTTACTTGATATCTCTAATCGATTTTGAAATTTAATGTGCCCAAAACTGAACCATGATCATTCTCTTAAAACTTTTTCTTCATACTCTTTCTCTTCTGTTACTGACCAGTTCCTTTTATTCAGTGTGAAAATCCCTCAAGTTATCCTTGACCCATCTTTTGAATGTCCTTACAGTAAATTTGTTTTAAAATTGTGATATTTCCATCTTTAAAATACATACAGATTTCAATTACTTCTCACTACTTCCATTGCTGCTACCTTAGTTCCCAAATCATCATTTCTTACCTGGATTGTTGCAGTAATTTCCTAACTGATCTCACAGCTTCCTCTCTTACTTCCTTTCAGTCTATTAATCACGCAAGAGTTGATATTTTTAAAATGTAAATTATGTAGTGTTATTCCTTTGCTTAGAAACTTCCAAACTCATTTCTTTTTGGGGGGAGAGAGAGTTATATTCTTTTTTACATTTTATTTTTAAATTATAGTTTACATTCAAAATTATTTTGTATTAGTTTCTGGTACACACCATATTGGTTAGACAATCATACCCTTTGCAAAATGATCCCATTGATATTTCCAGTACCCACATGGAACCAGAAATAGATATTTCAATATTATTGACTACACTTCCTATGCTGTACTTTATATCTTCATGGCTATTATATTTTGTAACTACCAATCTATATTTTTCAATCCTTTCACCTTTTTCACCCAGCTTCCCAAAACCTCTCCCCTATATTACAGGTTAACATCTATACAATGGCTTATGAAGCTATTCAATCAGAACTTTGATCTTTTTTTTCTTAATACTGTCTTCCATGCTTTCCCTTATACAGCTACATTGACTTGCTCACTGTTCTCTGAACATACCAGTCACATACCTAATGTAAGTCTCTTTGTGTTTCCTATTGCAATTGCCTAAAATTTTACATCCCAAGATATCAGAAGAGTTAGTCTCACTTTCTTTAGATCTTTACCTAAATGCAGCCTCCTCAGTTAGGTCAATCCTTACCACCCTATATAAAATTATAAATCTGCAACATACCCAACAAACACTTGCTATTCCCTCTCTGCATTTATTTTCTTCCATATCACCTATCACCAACTAATGTACTATATATTTTAGTTACTATATATTTCATTGTTATGTTTCACAAGCCACAATGTAAGGACCATGAGAACAGGGCTCTTGTTCAGTACTATACTCCAAACACCAGGCACTTAACAGGTTCACAATAAATATAAATTAAATGGATGAATTTTGCACTACTGTTCTTTTAAATTCTTTCAATAAGTATTAAGCAGAACATCCTCCACTATCCACAGATCCTCACAGCAAATGGCAAGACAAGAATATATCCCTTTCAGTGTCAGTTTCCTTTGTTTCTGTGGCAGATAGGAATCCTACAGCTACACATCAAGATAAAACAGCTAATTCTTATGCCAGTGGAGTTGCTATTTATCACACAGCAGCATTATTGTGCTACTCAAGCTGTGGCTGAAAGGTCTGTCCTTAGGGTATTTTGGCCTGGCAGAATCTACCTCCATTGCCTTCTAATCAATATCCTGCTAGCTTATTTGAGCCTCTGTTACTTTAGTAGGGACTGATACATAACTATCATCTGCTTGACATTGTAGTTTTTTCTTCCTTGCTTCCTGAGATGCATCTGCTAGTTCTTATAGTATCTCCTTAGGAGGGAAGAGATTTTTGTTTTCTTTCTTTCTTCATTCTTTCATTACCTCTAATCCTATTATGTTGACATGTGTAAGTCATGTGCTTGCATTTATTTACAAGGATTTTTGTTTTGTTTTGTTCTGTTTTGGCATTTGATCATCCTGTCTCTACTTGTGGTCTACTTTTCTCTAGAGCTATGGACCATCAGCACATATTATCACTTTCTTGAGTATTCACTTTTGAGTAAAAATAATCTGAGCAAATATTTTTGTAAAACAAAATAAATTTATGATATTTAGTATGATTATTTGTTTAGAGTTGTAAGTACATTTAGAAGATGACATTTCCAACACATTCATTTTCTAGATTGGGAAGCTGAGTCCCAGACAATGTGAGTGACTATAGTGATTTAGCATTTGCAAATTGCACATGTTTCAGTAACTCTATGGGGCAATAATTATTATTCTATTTTTACATACAATGAAACTGGAGACTGAGGCTTTGAAAGTTTGAATGGCATCTGAATGTCACACACATAGCAGAGATGGGACTTCTAATTCTATGCTCTTTATATGATACCCTATTGATTCCTATACCTCCTCAGGAAAAAAAAAAAAGTGTTGAGTTCTTAAGTTTGTGAAATGTAAAGAGATAGAAAGAACAGTTGTGCAGAGAACAAGTTGACCCACAGTGAAATTGATTACACTTGTGAAGAGCAGTCTACTTTTACATCTCTGGCACTGTTCTTCTGACAGCTGGTGTGGTGCTGATAAGTTGCTGAGGACATACATGAAACAACAATTGCTTTAGACACAAAGCAACATAAGTGAGTTGATTGGTCCTTAAAGGAGACACTACCATGCAGCTTCAGCACTGTCAGTTACCAGACACAGGTAGTGGTCAAGATATGCCTTGTAAGTATTTGTGTGTAAATAAGAAACTTTAGACTAGCTGTCTCTGCTTCATGACAGTGTTTGCTCTCTAAATTTTAAGGTTAGAAGGAATATACTATATTCCCTCCATTAAATTTTTCTTCTTTTTCACAAATGTTTTACTGTTAACACTAAGAAGCAGCAAGTTTGAGTTGTAAAGTATGTCTGCATGTGTGTGTGTGTGTGTGAATGTATGTTTTGCATGAATGATGGTAAACTCAGGCATAACTTGAGTTCAAGTATAAAGTTTTCTGAACCAGTATGTTGTCCTAATCATGGCAAAACACTCTTTCAGCATAGAGTTTCAAACAACTTGATAAGAATGTTTGAATTGCCATGAACAGTGGTTAAGGCCTTTATGTACCTCTATTTAGCCAAGTGGATTTAATGCAGCACAATTGTCTTTTTTTTTTCATCTATTCTCATCCAGATTACAGAAGCTCCAGTTATATTTTGGAGACATATCAAAGATACCGTTATTGAAGTATATTGTATATTTATTCAAGGTACAATACTTGGCCTGGACTATGGAATTCAAGCAGTTATCTTACACAGTTATATGAATTATATATTTTGCCTTTCATCAGTGAACAAATATAATCACCACACAATATTTTATATTGGGTCAAAGGGATAGAACAAGGATATAACCAGACTTGAGTACTAGTTCTGTCTTATACTGTTTCCTACTTGGTTATGCCTCAGGAAATTTGTCTGTATAATGAGACTAATGCTTCCCAAGAAAGTGTTTACTGTAAAGTACTATATTCAATTATCAAATTATTTTCTCTAAACTAAAAATATAAATAGAAATAACCACAAAGATAAACTGCCTGTTATTCTTCCTTTCTGAAGCAATGACTAGAATTATATCTCTAGCTAAAAATATATCTATTATACTGGTATGTGCTTCTGGAGTATAGGAAAACTCAGAGCCACAGAAACCAGAAAGTTTGGGTAACTTTTAAAACAGGAAATTTTCAAGAAGGAAATGGGAACATTCTGTATGTATCATTTATTCAGCTATTAATTTGTGAAATCAACTTCCTCACTGGCATTCCTGACCCTTCATTCCATTCTCTACACTATTACTGAAGAAATTACTTAAAAATTAAATAAGAAATACATAAATTACTGTTACTCCCCCGATTAAAAATATTTGCTGGGTTCATATTTAACTTCGGATAAAGTCAAAATTTCTTAACATGATCTAAATAAGACTGCATGATCTAAAACCTGACTAATTCTCCAGCCTCAACTAATGCCCTCTTTCCAACAACATGAAATATTATTAGAAGTTATAATAAGTTAACTTCTGGATTTCCAGCTAAGATTGAGGCATAAGTAGATACAATATACACAGGACAAGGCAACAGATGGAGAAGTGTGTAGTCCCACATTTACATGTGGTTAAAGCAGAAGGAAAAACTGGGGAGCAAGATAAAGCACATAACCCAGGGTTCCAGCACAGGGAAATAAAGCCTCAAAATCTCTGACTGAAAAAACCTGTAGGGGTTGGGGCAGTAGGAGAAACTAGAGAGTTCATTGAAGAGACCCACAGGGTCCTAGAATGTAAACAAAGTCACCCACCTGGGAATCAGCACCATAAGGGCCCAATTTGCTAGTGGGTAACAGAGGAAGTGACTGAAAGCCCAGAAAGTGGCATTATTCCCTTTCAGACTCCACCTCCACATACAGCACCACAAAGCAGTAATGTGGGTTGCCCCACCCAGGGAAAAACCTAAGGTTCCCCTCCTTACTATATAACAGGCATGCCAAGACAAAAAATAAAAAAAGCCCAAATGAAAGAACAGATAAAAGTTCCAGAAAAATACATCTAAGCAATGAAGAGATAGCCAATCTATCAGATGCAGAGTTCAAAACACTGGTAATCAGTATGCTCACAAAAATGGTTGAGCATGGTTGAAAAATTGAGGAAAAATTGAAGGCTATGAAAGGTGAAATAAAATAAAATAATAAAATAAAATAAAATAAAATAAAATAAAATAAAATAAAATAAAATATACAAGGAACCAACAGTGAAGGGAAGGAAATCAGGACTCAAATCAATGATTTGGAACAGAAGGAAGAAATAAACATTTGGCCAGAGCAGAATATAGAAACAAGAATTCAAAAAAATGGGGAGAGGCCTCAGAACTTCTGGGACAACTTTAAATGTTCCAACATCTGAATCATAGAGCTGACAGAAGGACAAGAGGAAGAGCAAGTAATTGAAAACTTATTTGAAAAAGTAATTAAGGAGAACTTCTCCAATCTGGCAAAAGAAATAGACTTTCAGGAAGTCCAGGAAGCTTAGAGAGTCCCAAAGAAGTTGGACCCAAGGAAGCACACAAAAAGGCACTTCATAATTGCATTACCCAAAATTAAAGATAAGGAGAGAATCTTAAAAGCAGCAAGAGAGAAGGAGACAGTTACCTACAATGGAGTTTCTGTAAGACTATCATCTGATTTCTCAAAAGAAACCTTATAGGCAAGAAGGGGCTGAAAAGAAGTATTCGAACTCATGAAAGGCAAGGACCTCCATCCTAGATTACTGTATCCAGCAAAGTTATAATTTAGAATGGAAGTGCAGATAATGTGCTTCCAAGAAAGATATGGTAAAGTTAAAGGAGTTCATCACCAAACCCTTATTATATGAAATGTTAAAGGGACTTATTAAGAAAAAAATATAAAAACTATGAACAGTAAAATGACAACAAACTCACAACTATCAACAACTGAACCTTAAAAAATGAAGTATGCAAACACTAGAACAGGAACAGATGACTGAAATGGAGGTCACATGGAGGGTTATCAGCAGGGAGGGGGATGGGGAGAAATGAGGGAAAAGGCACAGAGAATAAGAAGCATAAATGGTAGGTACAACATACACAGGGGGCGGTTAAGAATAGTATAGGAAATTTAGAGGCCAAAGAACTTATATGTACAACACATTGACATGAACTAAGGTTGGGGGTATATGGGTGGGAGGGGGTGCAGGTCACAAGAGAGTAAAGGGGGAAAATGGGACAACTTTAATAGCATAATCAATACAACATATTTTTAAAAATAAAGAAATGAAATGTAGCTTCCTGGAAAGAATAAATAAACTTCTGCTCTCTTATGTTGTTCTCTTTGCCTGAGACACTCTTCCCAGTGAGCCTCCACTTCCTTTCTACCCACATTTCCATCTTCTTTCTCCCTTTGCCTTGATAGCTCACACTCAGCCTTCAAATCTCAACTTAGATATCCATTTCAAAACTCTCTAGACGATGTTAGGTAGCCCTATAACAAACATATCCTCATGATGGCCTATATGAGGATCGATAGAGGTCTGTCTGAGAAAAAGTCCAGCCATTGTTAATATAATGAGAACAGTTTTCCCACATTGATGTAACCTGGTTGCCAAGGAGAGTGGACTGGAATGTGCATGTGTGAACACTGATGACTCAACTGTACTAGTCAGTGGGGGTGGTAGATGCCCCATTGAGTGAGCATGTGTACTGTGGGACCTCACACCCAAAATGACTGAGCGAGTAGAGCAACAAATCTGCATCAAATTTTACATTAAGTTTGAAAATTCCTCCGTGGAAACTATTTGGATGATTCAAAAATCTACAGCCATGGGCAACCAGTGATTGGAAATTTCACCACAACAATGCACCTACTCATGCATCATGTCTCATGCAGAGTTTTTGGTGAAATATCATCACCCAGGGGACTCAGCCTCCCTACAGCTCAGGTTTGGCACCCTGAAACTTCTGCTTTTTCCCAAAACTAATATCACCTGTGGAAAGGATGAGATTTCAGGCTATAGATGAGATTCAGGAAAGTATGACAGGGCAGCTGATAGCAATTGGGAGAACTGTGGAAGGTTCCAAGGTGCCTACTTTGAAGGAAACTTAAGTGTTGTTATCTTATGTACAATATTCCTTGTATCTGGTAGTTTCTTCAATAAATGTTTCTATATTTTCATATTGCATGGATGGATACTTTCTGGACAGACCTTGTAAATCCCATATTATAGAAAACAATGTATCACAACTGTTTGATTTAAAATTTTAGTCTGCTTTGCTGGGTTATGAACTCCTTAAAGGCAGAGACTATTTATTATTGTAAACAGTTTAATATAGTAGCTATGGATGTAGGCTGATATAACTGCCAGGCTCCACCTCTGTGACCTTTGGCAGATTTCTTGATCTGCCAGTGTCTCAGTTTTCACATTTATAAAGTGAAATAATAATAATCTATTGAATCTATTTTAAACAGTTGCTAGGATAGGTACATGAGTTGATACATGCAATGTACTTAAAACAGTGCCAGGCACATAGTTAGTACTCCATACATAATGGTTGTTATTTGTTTTTATCCACAGTTCCTAGCACAAAGCCTGGCACATAGCACATACTCAATAAATGCCTGATGAATGAATGAGAGAATAAAGAGTATAATCTGGTAGATCTTGTTGCTAACCTATAAGCTCTGTGAGAGTAAGAACACAACCTATCCTCATAATTGAATTCTAAATGCTTAACACAGTTTTAGGCACCATGTAGTTCTTTAATCCCCATAAGTTATATTAATGCATTAGATGAGCTTTAACTTTGTGTACATTTATGATATTGCAGTAATTAGTGACAATTCTATTCAAAATATCAATAAATGGATTTTCCAAATCAAACAAAAAGCCAACAAAATATAACAAGAGACATTGATATTAAGAACAATCTAACAATAGCCAGAAGGGAATGGGGAAGGGACAGTGGGGAGCAGTATTTTTAGGAACTACTATAAAGGACACCTGGACAAATCCAAGGGGGAGGGTGGAAGCAAGGGGTGGGTGGAAGCAAGGGAGGGAGGTGGGTTTGGCTGGGGTGGGGGGAGTAGGGGGGAGAAAATGCAGACAACTGTAATTGAACAATAATAAATTAATTTTAAAAAGAATATAGTAAATGCTCAATAAACACTTATTGAAAGAAAAAAAGAAATATAGAACTGAAACCTTTCCCTGTAAATCATTGTACTAGATATTATAGTCACTAGAAATGGAATCAGATTATAGTTGGTTCTCAGTGAAACTAGCCTATAGTATGACTCAAAGAAAAATAAAAGGCAAAAATAAAAAAGCTCTCACAAAATCCCTTTCTACCTTTGAAAACATTAAAGTCATTACTTCCAAAGTGCTACTTTCAACTGAATATTCCCACTGATTAGTACGAGTTAGCTTTGATGAAAAATTACTTTGAAAGTTGGATTTGAACTTCCCAGCTGAGGCAGTAGTGCTCAGGGAAGGAGTGATCAGAACTGTTCTTCCCTGCACAAGCATATGTAGAGAAAATGCAGTCCTTGACACAGCCTAATAGAAGACATCCAGGGATTTCCATTCTAGTGCTACAACTTCTTAACCCTGTAATCCAGAGCAAGTTACTTGACATCTCTAATCCTCTGAGCTTTCATCTGTGAAGTAGAAATAAGATCAATGTCACACTACACAACTATTGTAACAAATACATCTATGTATGTAATGTGCATATCATTATGCCTGGCATACAGTAGGTACTCAACAAGTGGTAGCTAATTTTCATTATGGGCTTTAACTATTGACATTTTAATTTGTGTATTGGGTCATCTGAGCAGGAACAAAACACTCATTTGCCAAATATAAATATTTAGCACCTTAGTGATCTTTTGCAGGAGAGTCCTTCTCTGTAAGTACCATGAAGAGTCTCATATCATCATATTTCAGTAGAACATTAGAGCCTTGGCTGTTCAACTTTCTAACTCTGTGATCTTGGCCACAGTTATAAGGTACTTATAACCTTTCTGTGCCCAATTTCCTCTTTCTTAAACTGTGTATAGTAATGGCATCTACCTCATAGGTTTGTTGTGAGGGTTAAATGAAATTGTATATTATAGCCATAACAAGAGACCCAGCACATTATACAAACCTTACAAATGTTAGAAATTAAAATTACACAATAGGCTCATCTCTGGCCCTTGAAATCTACTTGCCATTCTTTTGGTATAATGAATTTAAGTTTCATATGTAATTATACATACAGTCTTGAGTAGAAAACTATACTGAGTGGAAAAGAGCTTCTCCATTTATTAAGCACCTAGTGTACCCAAAATACCCTTCTAGGTGCTTTATAAAGATTACTTTCACCTTCATAGTGAGCAATGAAATATGATGAACATGATTATTCCCATTTTAAAAGCACATTAAGATGCCCCAGCGAGGTTGCTAACTTGGTTAGAGCATTATCTTATACAGCAAAAGGTTGTGGGTTCAATTTCTGGTCAGGGAACATATCTAGGTTGCAGATTTGATGCCCTGTCTGGGTGTGTATGGGAGGCAACTGAACAATGTTTTTCTCAGGTGAGGAGTACAATCAATCAACCAATCATCCAATAAAATTTTGAATAATAAAAACACATTAAGATATTTTAAGAAAGTTATCCAAGACCACACGTCTAAGAAATGGACTAAGAAATTGGCAGAATTGTATTCTAAGGTCAGGTCTATCTGACATCAAAGCCTATGTTCTGTCCACTACATCTGTAATTTGTCATAATGAATTTGTTTACTACATTAGCTAGCTGTCATCAGTATGAGAGATTTGGCCCTGAGGATAAGACATAGGACAAGAAAGTTCAAGAAAGTAGGAGAACAAAAGAAAACAGATCAAACATGGGTTGGCTGTGGGCCAGTCCTGTCAAAGGCTCTAGTCTCTGGCACTTTTGTCTAGTTGCCTCAAGGCACCCTGGTTTTACTTGTGCTTTTGCCCTAGATTTCCATTAATTTCCCAACCTTTGAAAACTTGTTCTGAATCTCAATATTTTAATTTCCACAGCACTATGTGAATGTTCTGTTTTTTCCTTGCTGTTTGTTGACTTGCTTTTTTTTCTTTTTAATCCATATAGATCTTCCTTTCACCTTTTCATTACATAGCATTTTCTGCTTTCCTTCATTGACCTAATTCTCCATTGACTGCACATCTGGTAATAAATGTACATCTTTATCAAGTAGACAGTGATGAATAAAAACCAGCATCATTCAGGGGCAGAAGGTACTATTTAAATGAAGCATATGGACAATCTGTCTTTGTTTTTTTTAAGATTTTATTTATTTTCAGAGAGAGTAAGAGAGAGAGAGAAACATCAGTGTACATTTGCTTCTCATGTACCCCTTACTGGGGACCTGGCCCTCAACGTAGGCATGTGCCCCAGACTGAGAATTGAACCAGTGACCCTTTGGTTTGCAGGCCAGCACTCAATCCACTTAGCAACACCAGCCAGGGCTAACTTTGTTTGCTTGTTTGTTTTGTCATTATATCATCTGCTTTTCTATCAGTTCCCTTACCACTGAAGAGAATATTTCATTACATTTCAGTTTGTCCATTAGAGTTCAAGGTCCACTTCTCCCTTCTTACATTCTAGACATGTAGGCTGATTTGTGACATCATGGTTATAGCCAGACAGAAACTGCAAAGTTATGCATACTAAATAGATCTGCAATGGAGAAGTTGCCAGAGCAAGGAAGTGACTCAGGAATACAACATCAAGGAAATTGAAGTATTTCTGAAAATTCTAGAACACTAAAAACTGGATGGTTGACTTGCTAAAGTACATAGGAGGCTATAAGCCACCTGAACATCTTTGGAAATTCACACCAAACAATGATGTTCTTGTAAAGCACCTTGAGAGAAGCAAACAAGACAATCAAATGTCAAGTTGAATTTTAAATCTTCTTTCTTAAACTACTTTTGCAGCCTTCCCCAGTGGTTCCCAATGCACTCCTACTTAAAGTACAATTCAGAAAAAGAAGGTTTTCTTTATTTCTTGGTCTTCATATTTCTCCTTCTTCCATCACCATGGATCCCACTTAGTCTAGCTGAGTTAATAAGTAAAAGGAATAAAGAGACCAGGTAATGAAACTTATTTTTAAATCTTCTGGAAATTAGCAGGTCAGATTGAACACTCACAATGTGGTATATCTATATACATAGCTGCCCCACAGCAAGGTAAAACTTGAGAAAAAGTCAACAAGCAAGACAAACCTATTAAGAGGTGGAGTCCTGTTTATTTTTCTATCACCTAGTATAATGATGTGTTTGTTTAAATGTATGTTTTTCTTTTATTACAGCCAGTCATGGCTATCAGTTTAAAAAACATGAATTTTATCATTTCTTGGCATCTTGGCTAAGATCAAGTGTAGTATCTGTTCTTATCATTTTGAAAAACATGGATTTTACTAACACAAGTGAATTGCATACTTCCATTTTCTGAAGAGCATCCAATTTTAATCAATATTTTCACAGAATAAGACACCTGAAAAAGAAAGTATGTATTATCTGAGTTGAGTTGATACAAATGGTTATTCTACACAAAAGAACTATAAACATGACCTTAATTGACCCTAAACTTGCTAATAGTTGTCCTTTCTTCCTGAATATCAGTCAAGATTATCTTCTAGCCAGGATAGCTTTTTAATGAAAACCACTAAATTAAAAAATAGTCAAACAAGTTTTTCTGCCTGACCCAGCAACCAATTCTTTTTAAGGACATAACTAATCTCTTCCCTAATATAAGTTGGAAACTTGCCAATACTTCTCTCCCATCATCTTTCCACATCCATGACTTTTTTTCCCCATGCCAAAGCCAAAACCATCTATTTAGCATCTTATATAGAACCTATCCCAATCATGAAGATGAGAAGAAAGGTTACCATTAAGAGACATAAGAGTCAATGCCTTTTTGCCTCTGCCTGCAAGAAAGACTCCAGAGACAGTAGGATTGCTCCTGGAGCTAAAAAAGTAAAAATAAAAAAAAAACAGAGATGTATGTGCATTGTTAATGTAGAAACACCTAATGTGGCCTCTGTTTTTCTTTATTTCAAATTAGCCTTCCATATTCAACCAAATGGAAGTCACTGCAATTTTTCAATGTGTTAAAATGATGGAAACATATTATGAAATGGCAACTTGGAAACTACTAAATGAACAGTAGAAAATAGTTTATATCCCTTCTATAAAGAGATTTTTTCTACACACGCAGAGAATTAAGTCTATGTATTTATATCCTTTATATGTTTTCCTTTCTATTTACATTTTAAGCAGTTTAAGTATATTTATTAATATTTTGCTCTTCGTGATCCTGTTTTTAAATTATTTTTCTAATGGAATGAGAGAGTACTGGTGAGGTTGCCACTGCTGTTACAATATACCCTGACTTATGAAAGTGAAATGGTGTTCTTCTATCCAGCCATGTCTAGGACAACACACACCTTCTTTTTAAAAAAAATATTTTATTGTTGTTCAAGTATAGTTGTCTACATTTATCCCCCACCATTCCCCTCCCCCACACCAGCCATCACCACTTCCCTCCCCTGCTTCCATCTCTCCTTGGTTTTGTCCATGTGTCCTCTATACTTGTTACTGCAAATCCTCCCCTTCCCCCACTATCCCCTCCCCCTCACTTCTGGTTACTGTTAGATTGTTCTCAGTTTCAATGTCTCTGGTTATATTTTGCTTGCTTGTTTGTTTTGTTGATTAGGTTCCACATAAAGGTGAGATCATATAGTATCTGTCCCTCACCGCCTGGCTTATTTAAATTAGCATAATGCTCTCCAGTCCCATCCATGCTACCACAAAGGGTAGGACCTCCTTCTTTCTTTCTGCTGAGTAATATTCCATTGTATAAATGTACCTTCATTTTTTTATCTACTCATTTATGATGGGCACTTAGGTTGCTTCCAGCACTTGGCTATTATAAATTGTGCTGTTGTGAACATTGGGGTGCATAGGTTCTTTTGAATTAGTGTTTCAGGATCCCTAGGTTATAATATCAACAGTGGAATTGCCGGGTCAAAAGGCAGTTTGAAAAGAGAACCAAATATATGCAAAAACATATTTGCCAATGATACCTCGGACAAGGGTTTGATCTCCAAAATATATAAAGAATTCACATGACTCCACTCTAGGAAGACAAACAATCCAACTAAAAAAATGGGCAAAAGACTTGAACAGACACTTCTCCAAGGAGGACATAGAGAGGGCACAAAGACATATGAAAAGATGCCAACATCACTAGCATCAGAGAAATGCAAATTAAAATCACAATGAGATACCACTTCACACCAGTCAGAATGGCTATCATAAAAAAAAAATCAACAAATAACAAGTGTCAGAGAGGATATGTAGAAAAGGGAACCTTAGTGAGCTGTTGGTGGGACTTCAGACTGATGCAGCCACTGTGGAGAACAGTATGGAATTTCCTCAGAAAACTGAAAATGGAACTGCCTTTTGACCCAGCAATTCCACTGCTGGGATTAAAGCTTCTCAATACCATTGTTCAACATGTTTGACAGATAATGTGATATAATTGTAACAGATATACCGATCCTCAAATTCCTACTAAGCCTTCAAGATACATTTCAAAAGATCCTTTAATGAAACTATCTTGGCAACCTTTCTGTAAGTTTAAATACATTTCAAAATAAAAAGTTTAAGAACAAGAGAAAAATGGAGTAGACTGTTTTTATTAGGTTCCAGATGTCAACCTAAATTGTATGGGAGAGAAATTTTATTCATTATGATACATTCTGATGAGCAGAAACAGGAGCTAGGAGAAGCCCTGGCAAATAATTGTAGCACATGGTGAGAAAGTAGTGGCTAAATGGAGTACATGGTCCATATAAATAATCACTGAGTATCAAGGGAAACATGAATTCCTTGGTTTGGGATTCATGGAGTGGGTTTACCAACTATCAGACAAAAGAAAGAGTCAGTCACAGAGGTAGATCCCATGACTCTGGAAAGGCAGTCCATAAGTTACCAGCATCGGCTTATTACTTTGCCTTAGTTTTTTCTATGATTGTTGTAACAAAGTATTGCAAAAGTGGATAAGCAACAACAGATTTTTTTTGGGGGGGGGTCTACTGGGGTAAGTTTTATTTTATTTTATTGTTTAATTTAAATTTTATTTATTTTTTGTTTATAGAAGTATCATAATTATTTGTATTTCTTTTTTCCTCTCTCTTTTTTTATTGTTGTTCAAGTACAGTTGTCTCCATTTTCCCTCACCACTCCCTCCCCAGCCATCCCCACTTTTCACCCTACATCTTAACCCTCTTTTGGTTTTGTCCATGTGTCCTTTGTACATGTTCCTTGGCAACCCTTCTCCTTTTCCCCCCATTATCCTCTCCCATCTCCCCTTTGGTTACTGTCAGATTGTTCTTTATTTCCATGTCTCTGGTTATATTTTGCTTGCTTGTTTTGTTGATTAGGTTATACTTATAGGTGAGATAATATGGTATTTGTCTTTCACTGCCTGGCTTATTTCACTTAGCATAATGCTCTCCAGATCCTTCCATACTGTCACAAAAGGTAGGAGCTCCTTCTTTCTTTCTGCTGCATAGTATTCCATTGTGTAAATGTACCATCGCTTTTTGATCTACTCATTTATTTACCAATGAGCACTTAGGTTCTTTCCAACACTTGACTATTGTAAATTGTACTGCTATGAGCATTGGGGTTCATAGGCTCTTTTGAATTAGTGTTTCAGGATTCTTAGGATATAATCCCAGCAGTGGAATTGCTATATCAAAAGGCAGTTCAATTTTCAGCTTTCTGGGGAAATTCCATACTGTTTTCCATACTGGCTGCAGCAGTCTGTATTCCCACCAACAGTGTACTAGGGTTCCCTTATCTCCACAACCTCACCAGCACTTGTTGTTGACTATAACCATTTATTGCCTGAGTTCTGTAAGGCAAGAGGCCAGGTGGGATTGGCTGAATATTCCACTTAGTGTCTAACAAAACTAAAATCAAGGTTTTGGACTCCAACTTTTCTGGAGGTTTTAGGGGAGAATCTGTTTTTAGGATCATTCAGATTGTTGGCAGAATTCAGTTCCATGCAGCTATGGGACAGTTCCTATTTCCTTGCTGGTTCTCAGCTGGGAGTTGTTCTGAGTGAGCTTCTAGAGTCTATTCATAGTCCTTGGCTCATGGCTTCTCTTATCTTCAATGCCAGCAAAGATGCAGTGTGTGGGAAATTTCTGTGTTGCTTCAAATATTTCTCACTTCCTTTTCTGCCTTTCTCTTATGCTTTTAAGGGCTCATGTGATTAAATTTTCTATACCATCTACTCCCAGAAATTCAGTATAATCAACCTATTTTAAAATAAATTAACTAGTGACTTATCCATGGCAAGATTTATTTTGCCACATAAGGTATATATAAAGTCCTGGGGATTATTGAATGAAATCTTTTCAGACACTCTAGCTACCATGGTCTTTCAGCTTAGGCACTTCCTAAAGTCATATACTGTGCAGTCTCTTCCAGCATTTACTTCACTTTCTTTTCACTAACTCCTCACAAGCATGATGATCTATCAGATGTGAATGCAACTGAGAGATCTCTGCTGAGCTCCAGTTCCCATAATGCCACTGTATGCAAGCAAACACTGAATATCAATTAAGCATCAAATTATCTTAACATACCTCAAACTATGAAAAACTCTAAAAATTAATTTAACTGTAAATGACTATGTTCATAGTTTCTTATTTCATATAATTCTTGAAAATAGTGCATATGTGGGTATGGAGAAGGAGCCTTTCAAATAAAGCCTCTTTGCTCACAAAACTGGTTACATTAATAAGAGAAGGAACTATCTTAGAGCTAAAACCTAGTGCACTCAAAAGTGTGGGAGGGAGATACACAATGTTTAGCATTTCCCATAAACCTAAACACAATTAACTACTTTCTTTACATGATAATTCAAAGCTCAGAAGCCCATCCTGGAAGAAGACTAGTTATGACACTAAAAAGCTTTTTTAAATCCATTTGTCAAAATAAAAAGAACCAAAAAAGATCTAATGTGTCCTCTATGAATTACTTCTGTAATTATTTTTTCCTCTAGTTTTTCATGAACTGGCTATAGAAACTGACTACAAGACTGGACTGCTGACGGAATAAAATATATTACAAAACAGACACAAAACACAAGAAATTACAGCACTGTTCCCTCCAAGGATGTTCTAAAGTACAAATCCAAATGATATCTGAACCACATAACTCATCCATGCAATTTCTGTATTTTGAAATGTAAATTGATTCAATCAATCATTTATATTTACTTTAACTGAATTTTATTAATATGTTCATAAAACCTTTAAGAATATGAAAAATAAAATTCTTTTAACTCTCCTCTGGAACAGCAATATGTTTGTTCATTTATAAGACTTTTTCTGTCAACAACTGCAATTGGCTGTTCATGTGTATTTGGAAGAACCTTTCAGTTAATAACTACTAAGTAATATGGTTTGTCAGGGAAAAGAAGCTTCATTACCACTGCAAATCATTCACTTGCAGGAAAACTTTGTCTGCTCCATTTCCACAGTTGTTTTATCTTAAATACCTACCCATGAATGCTTTGTATCTCAGCAGACATGCTTACTTAAAACAAAAACATATTAGTTGTCTTAAACAATTAAGGAAAATTGTTTTGGCTTTCATGAGAATATATATATTTTTTGTTTCTGTGTGTGTCATTTTCATTTGCACTTTAGTTTTCCCCACATTGCTTTCTTTAACCCTAAATTCAGAAATTACTTCTTGGTGTGCTTTATGTATTTTGCACACAGTTAATATTTCTTCTACCCCTAATACTTTCTGAACATGCACATTTAAAGACAAAGAATTTGCTATGCTTGTACTCTATAAATAGTGATGGTAAATCCTAGTTATACTTTCAAATTGTAGTGTCTGTTTCCAGCTGTGTATATGAATGTTTCTGATCAGGATATATGTTCCAGTATGTTTATTTTTAATACAAAATTATATCCTTCACAAGCCAACACCAAATGTCAAATGATCAATTTTTATCTGCAGACATGTGTCAATTGCTTGTTAATTGTTCTATTCTTGCACCTTTCTTTTTAAAAGACTTTATTTATTTTTAGAGAAAGGAGGGTGGAGAGAAGGAGAGAAACATCATTGTGTGGTTGCCTCTTGTCCACCCCCTACTGGGGACCTGGCCTGCAACACAGGGATGTGCCCTGACTGGGAATTGAACAGGCAACCCTTGGTTCCCAGGCCAGTGCTTAATCCACTGAGCCACACCAGCCAGGGTGCATTCTTGCACTTTTCTTGATACAGTTCTCTGATAGTTCCCTTTGTCTGTAGTCTGGGGAAAGAAATGAGCCTGAGTGGTTTCTTACCAGAAAGTGAGCATGCTTATTGTAATTTCTAAAGCTTACCAAGTGAAGTACCTCTGTCTTCCCAGGTGGGACATTTCCATGTGCTTCTCTGAAGAACTATAGTAGATTTTGGGAAAGCTGCACCATATAAGAAAGAGATTTAAATTTCAAAATTGAGCCAGATGTACTCCCTTAGGTTATTCACAAGGTTATCAGTAAAAGGAATACAAAATGGATTTGAAACAACTTCTAATGTGATTTCATACTAATTAAAGAAAAAAAAATAAAACCTACAATACAGCATCCAATGGAAGAGAACACTTAAAACTCACACACAGAAGGAAGATGGTGGTGAGGTAGGTGGGACATCAACCCACTTGCTTGTTCACCCAACTGGGACACCTACCTGATCTTCAGAAAAACAGAGTGAACAGCCAACACAATTCCATCTGATATGAAGTTTGGAAGCCAAAGTTTGCTGAGGACATTTAAAAATGGATGTGTAATACAATAAAACCTGGTGCTGTCAGAAGATCAAAGGCACATACAGAAAGACATCCAAAGCATATGAGACAAAGTGGGAGTTGTGAGTACCAGTAAACCTGCTGGAGTGGAGAACCCACCAACAAAGGAGCCACCAACATGTAAAGCCCAAGTACAATAAGAGAGCCCACACAAACAGAAGAAAGGGCAACTCTAGAGAATCCAGAAAAAGAGATCAAAATGACCACATCAATGAGTCCCATGGAACTCCTTCCATAGAAGTTCACCCTATAAAGACAGCTAGCAAAGCAGAGCACTGGGAAATGCAGAAACCAGCAAAAGGAGTCACCTAAAATGGGAAGACAAAAAATAACCTGCAATCAAAATGAATGGAAGACTTTCTACCAAAAGAGTTAAATGAAATGGAGTTAAGCAAAGTATCAGACATGGAATTCAAGTTAATGATCATAAAGATTCTCAAGGAATTAACAGACAACTACAAGGAACTGACTGGGAACTACAACAGTATGAAAAAGTAAATAGAGACTATAAACTAGAACCAGGAAGAAATGAAGAATACAATACCTGAAATAAAATATATGCTAGAAGGAAATGTAAGCAGCCTGGATGAAGCAGAGGACCAAATTAGAGGGTTGGAAGACAAGGTAGAAATTCCTAGGTAAAGAAGCTACACAAAAATAGACTAAAAATATGAAGATAGCTTGGGAGCTGCAAGACAACATGAAATGCAACAACATTAGAATTATAGGAGTACCAGAAGGAGATGAAAAGGAGCAAGGGATAGAAACCCTATTTGAAAAAAATGACAGAAATCTTTCTGAACCTGGAGAGGGGAAAAACCACACAAGTTCAGGAAGCACAGAGTGCCCCAATCAAGATGAATTCAAAGAGTCCTACTTCAAGACACATAATAATTAAAATACCAAGTTTAAACGATGAACAGAATCTTAAAAGCAGCAAGGGAGAAACAGAGAGTAACATACAAGGGAGCTCCAAGAAGGCTATCAGCTCATTTCTCAACAGAAACATTACAAGTCAGAAGGGAATGGCAAGAAATATTCCAAGGAATGAAAAGCAAAGGCCTGCAACTAAGACTACTCTACCCAGCAAGGTTCTCAATTAAAGTGGAAGGGGAAATAAGGGACTTCCCAGACAAAAGAAGGCTAAAAGGATACACTTCTACAAAATAAGCAATGCAAGAGATGCTAAAGGCACTGCTTTAAGAAGAGGAAGAACAAGAGTGAAAGAGAGAGAAACAAGTACAAAGGGGGTAAAATGGCAATGAAAAAATACCTATCAATAATAATCTTAAATATAAATAGATTAAATGCTCCAATCAAAAGATATAGGGTAGCTGAATGGATAGGAAAACATGACCCACACCTACACTGCCTATGAGAGACCCACCATAGAACAAAGGACCTACACAGACTGAAAGTGAACATTTAGAAAAAAATATTCCAAACAAATGGATACACACAAAAAAAGCTGGTGTAGCAATACTAATATCAGACAAAAGAGACTTCAAAACAAAGGCCATAAAATGAGACATAGAAAGACACTTCATAATACTCAAGCAAAGAATCCATCAAGAAGACATAAACATTGTAAACATACATGCACCCAGCATAGGAGCACACAAATATATAAGGAAAATCTTGGAGGACTTCAAGAAAGATATTGACAGCAGCACAATTATATTAGGGGATTTTAACACCCCACTGTCAAAAATGGATAGATCTTCTAAACAAAATATCAACAAGGATATTTCGGCATTGAACAATGCCCTAAATCAAATGGACTTAACTGATATATATATATATATATATATATATATATATATATATATATATAGAAAGTCTTTCATTTGCTTTAGTTAAATACCTGTTATTTACTTTGTGTTTGGTGTTATTTTATTTTCTTTTTAATTTTTAAATCATACTAAGATAGTTAAACTCTTTTTTAAAAAGTTTTTGTTTCCCCTCAAGCCCAGACACCTGGACCCACCTTGTAATCCAGAGTGTGAAATTGATAAATAGTTGAAACGAGTGTTGATATATACACAGACATCATGTATACTCCAAATGCAGCTGCTTTTTGTAAACCTTCTCAAATGTTTTCTCTTTTCACTGAAGACATGATTTTTGCCTCGATTACTTTGAGCTAGTGATTACATATATATGTAGAGACGTATTCCAAACCCAAATTGTCCCTTTTGAGTCTGCTTTTTTTTTTAGTCTTTGTTTTTTTTTTTAAAGATGAGAATCTTTAGTTAACATGAATCATCTTAGTATACATTATGACACATGACAAACAACATTATCAGGTGAGTAATAACTGTTTGACCAAGGAAAGTAAATTCTCTTCTTTGTGACTGCATTTTCCCATCTGTAAATTAAATTGGAATACATAAACCTTAAGATCCCATCTTTCTCCATCATTCTTTACTCTTTCAGAGGTCTTCTCATTCCCTAGGCAGTCTTTCATATAACATGAGTGACATTCTGCTAAAATAAAGAAGATACAATGTAGCCATCACTCAGCTAAGTAAATGCTTATTAATGTATACATAAAGTGAGTATTGGACAGATTAAAAATAAACTGTTCCAAACAAGATGAAAAAATTCAACAAATGTTGAAAAAATGGGTAGCCATTTGGAAATAAGTTGAAGCTGGGTCCCTAGTTTTTATCCTACTAAAAAATAAATTCCAAATGGATGAAAGATTTAAATTTATGAAATTAAACTCTAAAGTTACTAGCACAAAGGGGAAATTGTATTTAATTATAGAATAGTAAAGGCATTTCTAAGGTTGACAAAAACCCCCCAAATAATTTATAAGTCAAAAGTAAAAAACTGATAAATACAGCTAAATAAAAATGTAAATATATGTATTAAAAATAAAGTCAAGTAACAACAAATTGAGGAAAACATTTATAATTCATGTCACAATTAAAGTTCTAATTTCCTCATTACATAAAGAATTTCCAAAAATCTAAATACATAAAATCATAAAATATATTTATGAATCAGAGACATGATCATGTTTATGAATCTTAAATCATTTTGCCAAATTGTTTTCCAAAAAGTAGTACAACATATGCAACACAATTTATGCCATGTGAGACTAGCCATTAGGAGTTATAATTAATTTTTTTTAACTGGTGCTGGAGTTGTGTCATTTGCTTCATCCTGATTCTTCTTTTGTGAGTTATTCTGTCTCTGTGCCTCTGATGAGGTCTTAATTGTCTTCAAAATCTGCATGAGGTCTTTGAATAATAAAGATATTGCCTTTCATATATGAAAATGAAACACACAATAACACAATAGAAAATTATAAAAAATATATAAATAAGCATTTAACAGAAGTGAAAATACAAATAGTTTTAGATATGAAAGAGCTTACAGTCCTATTTATGATTGAATATATATATATACACACACTATTAAATACTATATATGCTATTAAATACTACAAAATACTATTTTGCACCTCAAAGACAGGAAGAGCTTAAAAAGTGTAGTGGTGAGGGTTTGGGAAAACACTCATACATTCAGGTGGGAATATAAATGAGTGCAACATCTATGAAAGACAAGTAGTCTATGACCACAAAAAATCACAAATATGTATTGTGTTGTCCAAGATTCTATAGAGAAATATAACCAATAGATTATATATAACTATGTATTTATAGTTATATATACATAGTTATATGTATAGTTATATATAGTTATATATATATAACACAAATTGGCTGATGCTATTATGGAGGCTGAGGATTCCCATGATGTGCTGTCTATAAACTAGAAACTCAGGAAAACAGATAAGTGGGTATAAATTCCAGTCCAAGTCCAAAGGCCTGAGAACCAAAAGTGCTAATGGTGTAAGTTTCAGTCCAAGAGCAAGAGAAGTGGAAGTCTCAGTTCAAGTGGTCAGGCAGAGATACAGCATTCAAACCTCCAATTTTGGCTCTATTCAGGCCCTCAATAGATTGGATGATGCCCAGCAACCTTAGGGAGAATAATCTGCTTTTCACAGTTCATTAATTCAAATGCTAATCTCTTCTGTAAACACCCTCACAGATATACTCAGAAGCAATGTTTAACCAGATCTCTGGGCATTCCTTGGACCAACAATCTGACACATACAATTTATTATCACACACATATTTTTGACATCAATTATCTTTATAAATATATATATATATATATATATATATATATATATCTCCTACAAATAAGCTCACACATGTACAGACTATGGAAATAGACATTTCTAGCAGCACTATTTGTAATATACATTCAAAAACATAAATTATATTATTAAAACAGAAAGAAAGAAACTTCCTTAAGCAAAATTTAAAATGTAGAGAATCAAAATTCTTTTCCTATGTCTGCCCTTCTCTGTCATTTCAGTACTGCCCTCCGCTTCAAGGCCTCCCTTCTCACATTCTAGACTGTGTCTTTTTCCTATGCTTTTCCCAAAACAAATAGGTACTTACCTTGTGGTTCATTTAATCGGGAACTTTATAGATGATTAAGAATCATTGAATTTATATATGTATAAATATATAAAAATATGCAAGTATATATTTAATACATATAAATATGTATTATATTTAATATGTATATTTTATATATTTAATAAAATGTGTATAGATATGTATTTGTATTTAAACATTTATGTATATGTAATACATATAAATATGTATTTGATACATATAAATATGTATTAAATATGCATTTATACATTTTGTATGTCCAGAAGAAGTCCAGCCATTGTTAATATAACAAGAAAGGTTTGCATGACATTGATGACCTGGCAGGCAAGGAAAGTGGACTGGAATGTTCATGTATGAAGAATGATGACTTTACTGTAGTAGTTAGCAGGGGCAGTAGACACCATTAAGTGAGCATGTGTACTGTGTGGCCATCACATTCAAAATGATTGAGTCAGTAGAGCAACAAATCTGCATCAAATTTTGCATTAAGCTTGAACACTTCTCTAGAGAAAGTATGTGGATGATTCAGAAGGCTTTTGCAGATGACGTAGTGAGTGCAGCACAAATAAAAGTGTAGCACAAAAGCATCAAAGATGATCAGGAATCTGTTGAAAATGATCCATGTTTGGAAAGCCTGCAACAAGCAGAACACCTGAGAATATTGAATATGAAGAGGCTGCAATCAACAAAGAGCAGTAACTGACAGTGCTAGAATGAGAAGCTTATGTGGGGATTCCAAAAACTACTGTATCTGAGATTGAGGTGCAGGATCTTGGCATGAAATATGTCATGGCAAAATTTGTTCCATGGCTTCTGCTACCAGAGCAGAAGGAACATCATGCTGCAGTTGCTAATGACTTGATTCAAAACACTATCAAAGAACCAAATTTCCCCAAGAGTGTCATAACCCGAGAAAAATCATAGGTCTATATCTATGAACCAGAAATGAAGGCCCAGTCATCCCAATGGAAGTTGCCTGGTTCTCCATGCCTAAACAAGGCACAGCAAAGTCACAGCAACATCTGGACCATGTTAATTGTGTTTTTTGATTGGGAAGGTGTTGTCCATCATAAGTAAACCTCTCCAGGGCAAACAATTGACAAAGACTATTACCTCAATGTTCTGCATCAGTTGAGAGATGCAATATGATGAAAACAGCTGCAGCTATGGAGAACTGATGATTGGAAGCTTCATCACCACAACACACCCACTCATGCATTACATCTTGTGCAGAGTTTTTTGGCAAAACATTAAATCACCTAGGTGACTCAGCTCCCCTACAGTTGGTGCCCTGTGACTTCTGGCTTTTCCCAAAACTAAAATCACTTTTGAATGGGGAGAGATTTAAGACCATTGATGAGATTCAGGAATATATGATGGGGCAGCTAATGGCAATTGGGAGAATTGTGTGAGGTCCCAAGATGCCTACTTTGAAGGGGACTGAGGCATCATTGTCCTATGTACAATGCTTCTTGTGTCTTGTATTTTCTTCAATAAATGTCTCTATTTCTCATATTACCTGGCTGGATACCTTCTGGACATACTATCATACAAATATACGTGAGATACATATGTGAGATATATATATATATATATATATATATATATATATATATATATTTCATTTTTTCTTTTTCCAATCCAACTTATACAATATAAAATTAACCTTCAAATACTATTGCCCTAAACATTTCAAAGATTCCTAATAAACTAAAGAATAAAGAACTAAGTTAAAAAAGTCATGTAGTCTTCTAATTTTCACTAAACTGTTAATGTCTGACGATTTGATCTATTAGTTCTCTAACTAATTTTATATTTAAACAAAAGCTTTGTACCAAAAATAACAATATGAGGATTTTTACATTATAGAGGGAGGGTGGTGGTCTCTCCCTCTTCCCTGCCACCATTTTAAGACAAATTAAGATAAGGCATACCTCAAGACCTTGACATGTATCATCTGAAACTTGAGTGTGATAAGTGAAAACTGTTACCTGACACATGCCTAGAAAATATCTGTGGATGTAGAGGTCTGGCATTGGTAGGATACAAAGAGAAAATACTGCATGAGAGTAATTCATGTTTTCACCAATGGCAGGAAAAGTTGCATTTTCTTGTGGGCCACATGTGGACCTACAAAAGTAGCCATCTGTGAGTTATACTATAAAAGGATACTATTAAAAAAAACTTCTGCCTTGACTGGTGTGGCTCAGTGGGTTGGGCATCAACCCAGAAACCAAAAGATCACCAGTTCAATTTCTGATCTGGGCACATGCCTGGGTTATAGGCCAGGTCCCCAGTGGAGGATTTGCAATAGGCAACCCACCAATGTTTCTCTCACATATATATATTTCTCTCCCTCTCTCTCACCCTCCCTTCCCCTCTCTCTGAAAATAAATAAATACAATTTTTTCAAAATGAGTAAAGAAGATTTCCTGCCAGGTTTAATGTGATCTCAACCAAGATCCTGGAGGTATCCTGTAGGAAACTATACCTGGATCTCCTTAATTGAAAAAACATCAGAAAAACCCAGAAATATACTCGAGAAGGAATTAGCATTTTAAATAATGTCATACAAAAAGGGCATTAATTTCAGATGACATCAGTACTAGTCTAGTAAGTCCTTTTTGGTCCATTGTGTGTGCAGTCTTCTATAACTCCAATTTTAGAGGAGTGAGAGTCAGCATAGTGATTTATGGTGGAGGGATAAGGAGAAAAAGGAGGGACTACCACATTCATCTGCTTCTCCCTCACTTCTCTGGCTATTTGTTTTCATTTTCATCTGTTGATTGGCCTTGAATGTTGGCATTACCAAGGATTCAAGCCCATGCCTTTTGATTTTCACAAACTACATATTTTCTTAGAATCTCATCTATATCCACAATTTCAATTAACATGTTTTAATTATTTTTATAAAATTTTTATTAATCTATGAGATTATTTTTTATTAACATATTTATCAACTGTCTTTCTCCACCAGACTCCTGGTGGCAGGGACTCTACTGACTCTTCAGCTCCTGGCAAAATGTCCCATATATGGATGGATATAAGAAGTAATTTTTTCAATCACTAAATGAGAAAAACTGTGATAAACACTTGGGACACAGAGGTAAACAAGGCATGACCCTTACCCTTCAGGAATCAACTACCTAATAGAGGAGAAAGCTACATATAACAAGAAAATTGTCATATAATTGATCAAAGTTAATGCACACTGTGTTTTTAGAAAACTTTGTATAGAACAGTCATGGAAGACTTCAAAGAGGAATTTTACATTAGCTGTATCTTAATTAATAAGAAATTTATTAGGTGAAAAAAGAGCAAGAGCAAAAACACGAAGATCCCAAAACAAATGATGTAATCTCATCTTTAAAATAGTTTCCAGTAGTAAAAGAGAAAGTAGGAAAGCCAAAATCTGAGAACAGGTAGAGCTACTGAAGTTAAACTGAGACTTTAACCATTCATTTAATGAGGGGTGGAGTGGGGATGGGGGTTACAAAATTATCCAGCACATGTAGGTGAGAAACCTAGCTTGCTCTAGTTGCAAAAATGTATCCCTACCTCTTTTCATTCTGGGCTGGATCTAGTTACCTGCTTTAGGATCCAGCTTCTTACAAAGTGTCTCAGATTAGTTGGATTACATGGAAGGAGAGACAGCTGCCACTCCCTGAAAGATGAATCTCTGAAGTGAGCCTTGGCTAGCCAGCTCATTGAAAGACTGTGTCAATTCCCAGTCAGGGTTCACGCCTGTGTTGTGGACCAGGTTCCCAGTGGGGGCTGTGCAAGAGGCAATCACACATTGCTGTTTCTCTCCCTTTCTCCTTCCCTTCCCCTCTCTCTAGAAATAAATAAAATCTAAAAAGAAAGACTTTGGGGGATCCCTGCCAGGATCTCCTTAAAATCCAAAGGATTTCCCTTTGGAAGAAAATACCCCTCAGACCCCATTGATCAGCCAAATCATCATCCCCAGAGGTACTGTGTGTGTGCATGTCTTTATGTGTGTGTGTATTCACAAATGTCTCAAATACAATAAGCTGATTCTATTTTTACATATGTTTCTTTTTACCACTGATTGTGACTATCTGGGAAGTTCTCTCCTCTTGAAAAGTCCCCATCACATTACATTTTCATGACAGCAATCTTGAAATAAGGAGAGTATGGGAAGTGAAGAGGTTATGGAGGAAACTCAGATTCTGCCATTTTATGGGTGAAACGTTTCTGAATTCCTTATATTTTAAATGTAGTTGTGGTTGTTTAGACTGCCATAGAAAGCACAGTTAATAACACACATATAATATTGTTTCCTTGCATTGGGTTAGTATGAAAATATGTATTTTTCTCCAAGTTTACAGGAAGATATTTAGTAAAAAGATATGAGCTGAAAATCACAGTATTTTACCCTAGTGTACGAGCAGGATGTTTGTTTATTGTCAAGATTCAGATGCAGTTGGAGCCTTCTTCTGCATTAGCAACTTAATTTGGTTTACATTCTCCCTATGAATACACAGGGTATCATTCATAATTAAGATGTGATTGTAAAGTCATCATAATTATCTAAGAAATGTGTTAATTAAACACTCTCTAGATTACACTGATTACATCTACTTCCTTTGGAAACATGTTTTTGAGATGTAAATGGACTCTGACACCCATGTTTGGCTCTCTTTGTGAAAAGTTTATAAGCACAGTAACTTTCCCTTTCTACCCCAGTTCACATGGACAGAAACCTCCTCGGAGTAGGGATTGGGATTTAGTGGGGCTATAAACTGAAAGGACTCATGGCTAAGGCCAAAAAAATGTCATATCATCCAATGCAATCCTAGTAAATAGCATTCTGAAATTTCAAATTTTTGATCCAATGAGGGAACACAGAATATCCACTGAAGAACTCCTTCCTAGTTACTCAACACAAGGAAATAAAATGACCTGATAAATAAAGAAGCCTGTCTTTGATTGATGAGAACTCCCTGTGAATACCTGCATTCTTATACCCATCAAACTCTCTCTAAAATGTTTAATGATCCCATACTGTTTTAGGCTACCCATTGAGAGCCTTTCTCCTGGACTTCCCTTCCCAGTTACCTCATGTTCCAGACCATTCTCTTTTCTGCTCTGTCTGATAAGGTTAATATGATGGACAATACCAACAATTCCTCCATCTCCACCATCTTTAAATCAGTTTTTCCTTGGGGTCTTCCACATCTCAACTCAAAGGAATGATGCTAATTACACTACTTATAGGTTCTTTTTTAAAATGTTATTTTAATTGTTGTTGCAGTACAATTTTCTATCTTTTACTCCCATCCCAACCCACCCACTCAGTGTTCCCCTCATCCCTCCCATTTCCACCCACCCCTAGTTTTTATCCATGTGTCCTTTATACTTGTGGTAAGCACAACCTACAACTCAGAAAACTGCTTACTTGTTATGTGCACTGAGTAAGTACTACTGGGCTCCCTTGTTCATTTTCTCTATACCCTAAAAGAGGTTCTCTTCTTTTTTCCTTTTATTTCATATTTTTCAAGACTTTGCCTTTTGGGGTATAAAATGACATTCATACATTCCAACCCAAAGTTGAAAAGCAATTACCAGAGAACAACAAAAAAGTTCTCATAGACCATCTGTACTAGAAATGACATAGGTTTCATCCCAATGGCCAACTTTATTCTATTCACACTGCTTGTTTTTGTAGTGCTAGAATTCTGAGACCTTCTCTGGATTCAATGGTAAAGAATGCCATGACTGATAAGCATTCTCCACTACTGGCATGAAAATGAGAGGGTGCAGCCTGTGTGTAAAGGATTTTGTGTATTTTTTTTCCATTTTATACCAGGGATATCTCAATAAACCTGCCATCTTTCTACATGACAATATACAAGTATGATTAGTAGCTTAGAGATGGTAACAACAGATGAGTCATTCTACATCTCTCTTCCCCCAAAATTGTTTCCAAGCTCTTCAGAATTTATAACAATATACTCTAGAAAACAGTATCAAAATAAAAAGAGAACCAACTGTATGGGAAAACATATTTGCCAATGATACCTCAGACAAGGGTTTAATCTCCAAAATATACAAAGAACTTACACGACTCCATCTAAGACAAGCAACCCAATTAAAAAATGGGCAAAGGACTTCAACAGACACTTCTCCAAGGAGGACATACAGAGGATCCAAAGACACATGAAACGATGTTCAATATCGCTAGTTATCAGAGAGATGCAAATTAAAACCATAATGAGATACCACTTCACACCAGTCAGAATGGCCATCATAAACAAAGCAACAAACAAGTGTTGGAGAGGTTGTGGAGAAAAGGGGACCCTAGTGCACTGTTGGTGGGACTTCAGACTGGTGCAACCACTGTGGAAAACACTGTGGAACTTCCTCAGAAAACTAAAACTGGATCTGCCTTTTGACCCAGCAATTCCACTGCTGGGACTCTATCCTAAGAACACTAAAACACCAATACAAAAGAACCTATGCACCCCGATGTTTATACCAGCACAATTTACAATAGCTAGATGCTGGAAGCAATCTAGATGCCCATCAGTAAATGAATCGATCAAAAAACTATGGTACATTTACACAATGGAATTCTATGCAGCAGAAAGAAAGAAGGAGCTCCTACCCTTTGCAACAGCTTGGATGGAGCTGGAAAGCATTATGCTAAGTGAAACAAGCCAGACAGTGAAAGACGAATACCATATGATCTGACCTGTAACAGGAACCTAATCAACAAAACAAAGAAACAAGCAAAATATAACCGAAGACACTGAAATAGAGAACAGACTGACAGTGACCAGAGGGGAGAGAAGAGGGAATTTCAGGGGAGAATGGGAAAGGTTTACAGGAACAAATTTAAAGGACACATGGACAAAAACTAGGGGGAGGGTGGTAATGGGAGGGAAGTGGGGAGGGTTGGGTGGGTGGGCTGGAATGGGAGTAAAAGGTAGAAAACTGTACTTGAACAATGATTAAAATTTAAAAAAATGCAAAACAAAACCAATATACTCTAATGGGGCAAATGTTATACTGAGGCAGTTTTGGAGGTGGTCTGAAGCAGCAGCCCAATGTCTTATTTATGGAATTGCCATCATTAAAGTCACCTTTTTCCTGTGAAGGCAGTAAAGATGTTATAACAAAAGGTAACTACGTTCCTTGCACAATAGAACACATAAAGTTCTCATTAGCCACCACTGTTGACAATGGTGATATTATCAGATGAGCTACTATTGTCTACTGGTAGGCAAGAACAGGCATGGGGGGGGCTGGGTATTTTGCTGTAGAATAAAATAAAATAGAAGGGTTATAGTTTGGGGCACAGACCAGGAAATACAGATCTTGGTGTGAGAGTTCTAGGCACTAGAGACACTAGAACATAAAGAGTGTCAGTCAGATGTTCCTATGTCAAACATATTCTCCTCCACAGGTAGATAGTTTCAAAACAGATAATACTATGTACTGTGTGTGTGTATGTGTGTAAAAGATAGTTAAGATAGAAATCAAGAAAAAGTGAGGGAATAAGACAAAGGTGCATCTTTTTACTAGGCATCTAGCCCTACTTTCATTACATTCCTGACTTCTGGCTGCCACACCTCAAACTTTATTCCCAGTAAATTATTTCTAGGTTGCACTTTTTCCATTCAATAAATGTTTGTTTTGTGTTCTATTGTGTCTAAAAATTCTATGTATACAAAAATGCAAGTGATTGATGCAAGTGAAAAATGCAAGTGACACCTAATAAACACCTGACTTAAGCCAATTTTCCACCAAAACTGGAGAAGGTTGAAGAGAAGACAACTGGGAACAAGTTGACAAGAATTAAAAAATGAGGGCCAAACTTAGTACCCAAAATAGCAAAAATTGGAAAAAAAAAGAGAATTGTGAATAAGAAACCAAAAATCACATCCATGTAGAGCAAGAACACAGCCCTTTAAAAATAGAGATACTGAAGGCCCTGAAGGTAATGAGGACACCCTGATAAAACTCTTTACACAGTGAAACCACAAAGAAGACAATGTGAAACAATTCACCATCAGTGTTTGGGTGGTGGTGAGAGTGGACACTAGATAAAGAGTAAGGTGATAAAGTGATCTCTTCAACCTTGAGACAGGATATGCATGGAAAACTAGCCTCATTCTCTAAAGGTCCTCTTCAGTGCTTTCTCTCCTTGCTTGTGAATGTTTCATAGAACTAAAATCTTTTTAGAAGCCCTAAACACTGGAGTGATTATGTTGCTTTCTCCTCCATGCAATTCAAAATAAAAATAATACTAAATCATTAAAGAAGCATAAGTACGGTGAAAAACTTCTAATTTTGTCATTATGACTAGCTCAATGCTTTTTTTAAAAAGATAAAATATCAAAAATGTCCTTAAAATATTTTTGGTGCCATATGAATGTGCTTAGTTATCTTATATAGTAACCCAGGCCCCCTTGTCTCTATTTCTTGTGAATTATCTCTCCCCTTACTCCCCCTTCCATACAGAATCATGAAACAGCCACTGGATGAATGAACTCTGTTTCCACTGAGAGAGATAGAGAGAGGAACTCTGTTTCTACTGAGAGAGAGAGAGAGAGAGAGAGAGAGAGAGAGAGAGAGAGAGAGAGGAAGGAAAAGGAGAAAGAGGAGAAGAATAAGAATAAGAATAAGAAGGAGGAGGAAGGGAGGGGGAGGAGGAGGAGAAAGGGGAGGAGAGGAGAGGTGGGAAAGGAGAAGAGGGGAGGAGAGGGGAGGGAAGGGACTGCTTATTTTTTTCCATATTTGGTTGGGCTTAGGGTCAATTTGGCTCATAATATCTAGAAGCTATTTCTTTGGAGTACAGCCTTCAGGGGTTAAGAATGCTTCAAAGGAGGTCACAGGCATGTTAACAATGGTCAGCAGCAGTGCTAAAATCATCAGCCCAAAGGCAGATTTCCTCACTTTAATAAAAAAACACAGTCAAGTTCAGCTTCTGGGCTATACTCTCTGAAGCTAGGCTAGCCCTGGTTCATGCTTCCAGGGCAATTATACCAGAGGCAGCAGCACTTTCTTGTCTGGAAGATTTTCCTTTTGCATTAAATAATTAAACTGGAAACATGCTTTTAAAAAAGGATAATTATCATGTAGTTCTAGGGCTCATAGTGAACTGAATTTCTTGTTGGCTCTGTTTAACCTATACTAGAATACTGGTTAAAAACATGGGATTTGGAATAGTCAGGCTTTGGTTTGAGGTCATAAGTAAGTTATTTTAAATTCTGTGCCTCAATTTCTTCATCTGTTCCTATGAATCTGGACTTCCTCTGGTGTGCTTTATCTTTTTAAAAAAATATTTTAATTATTGTTCAACTACAATTTTCTATCTTTTACTCCCATCCCGGCCCACCCACCCAGCCCTCCCCACCTCTCTCCCATTTCCACCCACCCCTAGTTTTTGTCCATGTGTCCTTTATACTTGTTCCTGTAAACCCTTCCCCTTTCCCCTGAAATTCCCCTGAGATTCCCTCCCCTCTCTGCTCTGAACACTGTCAGCCTGTTCTCTATTTCAGTGTCTTTGGTTATATTTTGCTTGTTTCTTTGTTTTGTTGATTAGGTTCCTATTAAAGGTGAGATCATATGGTATTTGTCTTTCACTGCCTGGCTTGTTTCGCCTAGCACAATGCTTTCCAGCTCCATCCAAGCTGTTGCAAAGGGTAGGAGCTCCTTCTTTCTTTCTGCTGCATAGAATTCCATTGTGTAAATGTACCATAGTTTTTTGATCCATTCATTTACTGATGGGCACCTAGGTTGGTGTGCTTTATCTTAGTAATTGCTACAATCATATCATTAACCAGTTGCTCAAACACAAAACCTAGAGGTATGTAATAGTCAACCCAGGCTAACATAACAAAATACTACAGACTATGTAGCTTAAATAATAGATATTTATTTCTTTCATTTGTGAGGGTTAGAAGTCTGAGAGCAAGATACTGGTAGCTTTATTTCTCCTAAAGCCTCTTTCCTTGACCTGCAGATGGACACTTTTTCTCTGTGTCCTCCCAAGGTTGCCTTTCTATGCATACATATCTCTGGTATCCCTTTCTTTTATTATAAGGACTCAAGAGTTATTGGTTTAGGGCCCCACCCTTATGACTTCATTTACCATTAATTACTTCCCTCAAGACACTATCTCCAAATACAGTAACAATGGAAGTAAGAGCTTCAAACTATGGATTTGGAGGCACAGAATTTAGTTTATTTCAGAGTGATTATTAACATTTACTTTACACATTTAATATATCATCAAGGCTTGTCTTTTATAACCACTTACATTTCTTTTAAATTAAGCAAATGTACTTGACATCAACCACAATCAGTTGGTGTCATGATTACATTTGCCTAAATAAATACAATTTCCTAGCATTTCCCTGCATCCACTCTCTATGTCCTCTAATATGTTCTACAATTGGCCAGAGTAGTTACTTCTAAACACACATTTGAACAGGTCATTTTTTTCTTTAAAATATTTCACTGAACTCTAATGGCCCAAAATCTTTGTCATACTTATCACATGATCTGGCCCTTCCCTAGCTTTCCACCCTCCATGTATACTCTGTATACCCTACTCTTTCTGCTCCTGGCATACTGGCCTGCTTTCATCAATTATCAATTTCTCAAAAGCATCATGCTCCCTCCCCCACAAATTTTTGCACTCTTATTTCTCCATTCTCTCTCATTCCCTCAGGGAAATCTTCCTAGATCTTTATGACTAGAGCAATCCTTCTAATTATACATTCTTGTAGCCATTTTAAGACTCATCACAGTTGTAATTTTAATTCATTTATGAGATTATTTGATTGTTATCTGCTTCTCCCACTAGACTATAAGCTCCTTCAAAATATTGCTGTGACAATTGAATAAAACAATGAATGTAAAATACTTTATCCAAAGCTTGGCACATACTAAATGCTAAATTGATTTTAGCTTTTATTATTATTATACTGGAAGGATTCTCAGCCATTCAGTTGGTTGACCTTAGTTGTCATCACCTGGCTTTTATTTGTTTTTCTTTTCTTTGTTTTAGATTTTGTAAGTTTTAATTCACATGATGGTTATAAGTAGGTATTTTTAAAACATTTTTTATTGTTTTTCAGTTACAGTTGTCTCCATTTTCCATCCACCATTCCCAACCCAGCCATGCCCACTTCCCATCATTAATTATACCCCTCTTTGGCTTTGTCCATGTGTCCTTTATAGATGTTCTTGACAACCATTTCCTCCCCCCGCATTATCCCCTCACACCTCCACTCTGGTTACTATCAGTTTTTCTTAATTTCAAGCTCTCTGGTTATATTTTCCCTACTTGTTGTTTTCTTGATTAGGTTCCACTTATAGATGAGATCATGGTATTTGTCTTTCAACATCTAGCTCATTGCACTTAGCATAATGCTTTCCAGATCCAACTGTGCTGTTAGAAAGGGTAGGAGCTCCTTCTGTCTTTCTGCTGCATAGCATTCCATTGTGTAAATGTACCATTGTTGTTTTTTTTTTTTTTGTCTTCTCATTTACTGGTGGGCACTTAGGTTGCTTCCAACACTTGGCTGTTGTCAATTGTGCTGCTAAAAACATTGGGGTGCATAGGTTCTTTTGGATTGGTGTTTCAGAGTTCTTAGCATATAATCCCAGCAGTGGAATTGCCGGGTCAAAAAGCAGTTTCATTTTTAGTTTTCTGAGTAAATTCCATGCTGTTTTCCACAGTGGCTGCACCAGTCTGCAGTCCCATCAACAGTGTACTAGGGTTCCCTTTTCTCCACAAGGTCTCCAGCACTTGTTTCTTTATTTGTTCATGATGACCTTTCTGACAGGTGTGAAGTGGTATCTCATTGTTGTTTTAATTTGCATCTCTGATAGCTAGTGATGCTGAGCATCCTTTCATATTTCTCTGGGCCCTCTGTTTGTCCTCCTTGGAAAAGTGTCCATTCAAGTCTTTGTCCATTTTTTTAATTGGGTTGTTTGTCTTCCTGGAGTGGATTCTTGTGAGTTCTTTATATATTTTGGAGATCAAACCCTTATCCAAAGCATCATTTGCAAATATAGTTTCCCATACCATTGGTTCCCTTTTCATTTTGCTGATGTTTTCTTTAGCCTTGCAGAAGCTTTTTATCTTAACAAAGTCCCATTTGTTTAGTCTTTCCTTATGTCCCTTGCTCTAGGGGATATATATATATGAAAATATTGCTGTGTGAAATATCTGAGATTATCATGCCTGTTTTATCCTCTAGGATATTTATGGCATCACAACTTATATTGAAGTCTTTTGTCCCTCTTGAGTTTATTTTTGTGTGTGGTGTAAGTTGGTGGTCAAGTTTCATTTTTTTTTTTTTTTTTTGTACGTAGCTGTCCATATCTCACAACACCATTTGTTAGAAGAGACTGTTTTTAGTCTATTTTATGTTTCTGCCCTATTGTCTAATACTAACTGATCATAGACTTGGGTTTATTTCTAAGCTATCTATTCTTTTCCAATTGGTCTGTGTGCCTGTTCTTATGCCAGTACTAGGTTGATTTGATTACAGTGGCTTTGTAATATAGTTTGATTACAGGTATTGTGATCCCACCTACTTTGTTATTCTTTCTCAAAATTGCTGAGGCTATTTGGGGTCATTTATGGTTCCACATAAATTTTTGAAATGTTTGTTCCATACTGTGAAATATGGCATTGATATTTTATTAAAGACCTATAAATTGAATTTATAAATTGCTTTGGGTATTGTGAACATTTTGATGATATTAATTCTTCCAATACATGATCATGGTATGTGTTTCCATTTGTTTGTGTCTTCCTTAATAACTTTCTTCAGTGCTGTGTAGTTTTCTGAGTACAAGTCTTTTACCTCTTTGGTTAGGTTTATTCCTAGGTACTATATTTTTCTTGCTGGTATATCAAGTAGGATTTCCCCCCCTGATTTCTATTTCTGATATTTCATTGTTGGTGCACAAAAATGCCTTTGATTTCTGAATATTGACTTTGTATTCCACTGTTTTGCCAAATTGACTTATTATGTTGAGTATTTTTTTGGTGGAGCCTATAGGAATTTTTATGTACACTATCATGTCATCTACAAACAATTACAGTTTTACTTCCTCCTAACTAATTTGGATGTCTTTTATTTCTTTTTCTTGTCTGATTGTTGTGGTTAGGACTTCCAATAATATGTTGACTAGAAGTGGTAAAAGCAGACATCTTTGTCTTGTTCTTCATCTCAATGGGAAAGTTTTAGTTTTTGTCAACTTAGTATGATGTTGGTTGTAGGTTTCTTGTACATGGCCTTTGTCACGCTGAGGAATGCTTCCTCTACTTCCACTTTGCTGGGTGTTTTTTTCATACATGAGTGCTGTACTTTAGCAAATGCTTTTTCCACATCTGTTGATACAGTCGTGTGATTTTTGTCTTTCTTTTTGTTTATGTGATGTATTACAGTTATTGATTTGTGAATAATGTACCATCCTGGAATCTCTGGGATGAATCCCACTTGATCATGGTGTATGATCTTTTTAATGTATTTCTGAATGATGTTTGCCAATGTTTTGTTGAGGTTTTTAGAGTGTATGTTCATTAGTGATATTGACCTGTAGTTTTCTTTCTTTGTTGTGTCTTTATCTGGTTTGGGAAGTAGGATGATGCTGGTTCATCAAAAATGTTTGGGAGTCTTCCTTCTTCTTGGATTTTTTGGAATAGTCTGTGAAGAACGGGGGTTACCTCTTCCTTAAGTGTTTTGTAAAATTATCCTATGAAACTGGCCCAAGGCTTTTGTGTGCAGGTAGTTTTTAGTTTTGTTTTTGTTTGTTTGTTTGTTGTTGTTGTTGTTTGTTTGTTTGTTTTTACTGCTTCGATTTTGTCAGCTGTTATTTATGTGTTCAGGTTTTCTGTTTCTTCTTCATTTGATTTTGGAAGATTATATTTTTCTCAAAATTTGTCCACTTCACCTAGGTTTTTTTTTCTTTTCTTTTTAAAATTTAATTTATTTTAATTGTTGTTGAAATACAGTTTTCTGCCTTTTACCCCCATCCCAGCCCACCCTTCCGTTCCCTCCTCTCTCTCCCATTTCGACCCCCCTTGTTTTTGTCCATGTGCCCTTTATACTTGTTCCTGCAAACCCTTCCCCTTTTCCCCTGAAATTCCCTCCCCTCACCCCTCTGGTCACTGTCAGCCTGTTCTTAGTTTCAGTGTCTTTGGTTATATTTTGTTTGTTTGTTTGTTTGTTTGTTAATTAGGTTCAAACTTCTTGGCACATGGTTGTTTGTATTAATTTCTTACAACACTTTGTATTTCTGTGGCATCAGTTGTAATCTGTCTTCTTTCATTTCTGATTTTTTGGGGGCTACCCTTTCTTTTTTTCTTCATGAGTCTTCTTAGAGGCTTGTTGATTTTGTTTGTTTTTTCCAAAGAACCATGTCCTGGTTTTATTGATCCTTAGTTATGTTCTTTTAGTCTCTATGTCATTTAATTCTGCTTTGAACTTTATTATTCCCTTCCTTCTACTCTCTCTGGGCTTTGTTTTCTGTGGTTCCTCCAGTTCTTGTAGATGTAGGGTTAGGTTATTTATTCAAAATGTTTCTATCTTTTTTTAGGTGTGCCTGTATTGCTATGAACTTCCTTCTCAGGACTGCCTTCACTGTGTCCTAAAAGTTTTGGACTGGTGTCAGTTTATTTTCATTTGTTTACAGAAACTTTTTTGATTTCTTCCTTGATCTCTTTCTTCATACATTTGTTGTTTAATAGCATGCTGTTCAGTATCCATGAATTTGACCATTTTTGAATTTTTTCTTTGAGTTTGGTTTCCAGTCTCTGTCCCTTGTGGTCTGAGAAAATGCTTGATATGATTATAATTTTCTTGAATTTGTTGAGGCTTGTTTTGTGCCTTGTTATGTGGTCTATCTTTGAAAATATTCTACATGCATTAGAAGAGAATGTGTACTTTTTTCTTTCAGATGAAAGGTTCTATATATACAAAAATTAAGAGTATTTGATCTAGGACATTGGTCAATTCCTCTGTATCCTTGTTGTTATTTTCTTTGGAAGATCTATTTTATTTTTTGACAGTTGAGTGTTAAAAAACCCAGCTATAATTGTGATGCTGTCAATATTATTTTTGAAGTCCTCCTATATTTTCCTTATATATTTACATGCTCTTATGTTCAGTTCATATATGTTTAAAATGTTTATGTCTTCTTGATGGATTCTTTCCTTGAGTCTTATGAAGTATCCTTCTGTGTCTCTTTTTATGGCCCTTGTTTTGAAGTCTATTTTATCTGATATGAGTATTGCTACCTTGGCTTTTTTGCCCTGGTCATTTGCTTGGAATATGTTTTTCCAAACATTCACTTTTGGTCTGTGTAGGTCTTTTGTTCTATGGTGGGTCTCTTGTAGGCAGCATATGTGTGGATTATATTTTCTTATCCATTCAGCTACTCTATGCCTTTTGATTGGAACATTTGATACATTTACATTTAAGGTTTGGTGATAAGTATTATTCATTGCCATTTACTTCCTTCATACCTCTCTTCCTCTCTCTTCCTCTTTCTTTTTCTTCCTTTTCTTAAAGCATTCCCTTTAGCATTTCTTGCATTGCTTATTTTGTGGAAGTGTATTCTTTCAGCCTTCTTTTGTCCAGGAAACTCTTTATTTAGCCTTCCATTTTAACTGAGAGTCTTGCTGGGTAGAGTAGTCTCAATTGCAGGCCTTTGTTTTTCATTCCTTGGGATATTTCTTACCATTACCTTCTGGCTTGTGGTGTTTACATTAAGATGTCAGCTGCTAGTCTTAACAGGGCTCCCTTATATGTTACTTCCTGTTTCTTTCTTGATGCTTTTAATACTCTCCTTTGTCTTGAAATTTAGCCTTTTAATTATGATGTGTCTTGGAGTGGACCTCTTTGGGTTCCTCTTGATTGGGACCTTCTGTGCATCTTGTATTTGTGTGACTTATTCTCTCATAAAATATGGGAAGTTTTCCATCATTACTTTTTCAAACAGGTTTTCTATCCTTTGTTCTTCTCCTTCTGGTACCCCTATTATATGGATATTATTATGTTTCATGTTGTCTTGCAGCTGCCTTACCACCTGTTTATTCTTTCTCAGTCTCTTTTCCTTTTCTTGCTCTTTCTAGGATCTTTATTCTACCTTGTCCTCCAGCTCACTGATTTGATCCTCTGTTTCATCTAGCTTGTTTTGATTCCTTCTACTGTGTTCTTCAACTCAGAAATTGTATTCTTCATTTCCTCTTGGCTTTTCTTGATATTTTCTATTTTGTTTTTCATGTTGATATAATTTGCACTGTGTTCCTTGTTGTTTCTGTGTAGGTTTTGGTAATTCACAGTGAGCTCATTGAGCTTCCTGATAATCATTTCTTTGAACTCAATATCTGGTAGTTGACTTCCCTCTATTTCATCTAGCATTCTTTCTGAGGAGTCCCCCTGTCCTTTCATTTGGAGTTGTTTCTTTGTCTTCCCATTGTTTTTGAGACTCTTTTTGTTAGCCTCTGCTTCTTAAATTGACCTGTTCTGAGTGTCTGAATTTGTGGTGTGTTCTTGTATTTGTAGGAGACCTGTTAGATTCAGTGGTGCAGTCTCCTTGGTCTCCTGAACTTGATGTTGTTAGGATGCCATTTTTGTTGCTTCTCTGGATTTAATTGGGTTTTGATTGTTGTTGGGTCATTCTTTGGTGGGTCTTTCCCTTCAGCTGGTTGACTGAGGGTCATTCTGCCCACCATGTATGCTGTTTTGCAGGTGCTGCCAGAAGAAAACCACAAACCCCAGGGAACCAACCAACATCTGCAAAAATATCTCCCCCCCACCCCGCAATCTCAAGATTTACAGAAAATGAACCAGTGTAAATAAGGGTGTAAAGAGATTGGCACTATTATAGGAAAGGAGAGAAATAACCTACAGTATAAATTCTAGTGACAATATGCACAAATTTGCTGGACAAGAAATGAATGTTAAAAAGCTATGCTTGAAAGAAAATATCACTAATCATGGAGAAGAGGACAGTGGATTTCATCTTGGTAAGCTCTAGTATTTACCACTGTTTTTTCTTTCTGGATCTGCCTCTGGTGATGTCAGATGTTGAACCCATCTGACCTTAGGCAGCATGCTCTGAGACTGCCAGGGATCTACTGTCTATGGTTATCTCCTACAGTTGTTTGTCTAGTCTCTCTGCACTCAGCCATCAGGCTTAAGCCCCATTTGTCAGAGAAGAATTCCTCCTGGGGTTGGGGTTATTGTTTCCCCTCAGGCTGCTGCTGCTCAGAGGGGAGTGGTCTGCTTGAGCAGGATGGCTGCTGCCATATGGGTGACAACTCAACACCAGGATCGCAGTGGCTGCTCTCTCAGTTCTCTCCCCAAAGCCTCTGTCCCCAGTCTCTCCTCAAGCATCTCTAGTCCACTCTATTCCCCCTTTGTCAGGGATCTACTGTCTATGGCTGTCTCCTTCAGGGGTTAATATAGTCATTCTGCACTCAGCAGTTAGGCTTAAGCTCCACAGAGCCCAGGCAGAGTCTTTCAGGGGTGAGGCTGTTGTTTCCCCTCATGCTACTGCCGCTCATAGGGGAATGGTCTGCCTGAGCAGGATGGCTGCTTCCATAAGTGGGATGACTCAGCTCTGGCATCCCAGCTGATATTCTCTCATCTCTCTCCCCAAAGCTTCCATCACCTGTCTCAGGTGTCTCAATCTCTCTCTGCTCCCACCTTTACCAGAACTCTGGGTATGTGACAGAAATGAAAATTTGTGCATTGGCCCTTTAAATAGCTCTTTGGGTCTCCAGCCAGCCATCTGTGACAGAGATCAGCCTTGTTGCTTTTCACCGCTGGTTGTTATCGGTGTACTTTGTGGGCTCTGGTTTTACAGGCTGGGGATCCCAGCTTAGGGTTTAGACCCCACTTTTCTCAGTGGAATCCAAACAGCCACTTAATTATCCTACTGGCACTGCCATAAGTAGGTGTCCAGCCAGCCCTCTTGAGTATCCAGCCCACTTCTTACCAGACAGGTTGTGCTGAAGTTGATTCTTCTGTCTTTCCAAGGTTATAAAGCTCCTGTCTTGACTCAGATACTTGCCAGCAGTATCCGTGGTGCTGTGGATGGACCAGACACAAGAGAAATTCACACAGACTACCAAGTCCTGTGGAGGAAAAGGGGTGGCACAGCTACCCTCTCAACGGGAAGGTGCCTTGGAGTGGCCTGGCCACTTTCTCAAGAGGAGAGCATGCCACACCCCTACCTGAACAGGCTTTTATTAGTTTTGGGGGGAGTAGGAATGCAGATACATCTTATTAATCATTGTCTGGCAGTTAGGATCAAACATATAGAGTTCAAAGAACTATTAGGGCTCACACTGAGTCAGGGTCTATCACCTAAAAAGCTACAAAACTTAACAGACTAAACTCATTTCTTGCCCAGGCCTTTTAAGAGCATTCTCAGCAAAGCAGGTTTTACAGGATTTTACATATCCTTTCTCAGGCCTGATTACCCAGGGGAGCCCACTATTTCTAGCTCAGGGCTGCACCGCCCTTTGTCATTGTTTCAGGCTTAAGTCAGGCAGAGGATGCAAGGCAGCTGAGAGATTTGGAGACTTCTCACAGGCCGAATGAGGACTTGGGCTTTGTCAAAGTCAAGGGGCGGGGGTTGATCACCCCCTTTTTCCGCAGCCTCCCAAGCCCTTCCCTGAGGGCCTTCCCATGTGATCATGCCTGTCTTAGATGGCCCCTCCCATGAGGGATCTTACCCATCATTGGCTAACCGACCAAGCAATGGGGGCCAGGCAAGGAGCAGAAGTGATTCTCCTGACAGAGAGATAAGCTTTGTCTCTTTAGTGGCTTCTGGTCCAGAGGTCTCTCACTCAGCCATAGCCATGAGGGGCTGCAGCTCCTGAAACCAGGCAGGGTGGTTCCCAACACTCTCTCACTATTGTTCAGTTGTTTGTTCTGGGTAATTTCTCCACAATTTAGTTGTAATTCCAGATTGGTCCTGGGAGGAGGTTAGTGTGGCTCCTATTCACTCCTCTTCCATCTTACCAAGACTCTTTTATTTGTTTTTCAAATGGGGCCATAGTATCTTGTGCATGATTATCTCTCAATAATTGTTTGCTATTATTATTATTATTTAGTATTCTGTGATTATTTTCTATATGGAGTTCTAGTTATGGCATATACCAGTTCTGTGGCTTTGCACAATTTGTCTAACTTCCCTGATTATAATAAGGCCTACTTCAGCCAGGTGCTGTAAAAACTGGTCAAATACAATGAGCTGAAGGAAATGGGTGTGGGACTTCCAGTCAAGATGGCAGCATGGCTTGCCTGTTGGCACAACCACATCAAAATTACAACTAAAATATAGAGCAACCATCATTCAGAACCATCAGAAATTCAGTTGAATGGAAGTCTGACAACTACAGAATTAAAGAAACCACATCCATCCAGACTGGTATGAGGGGTGCAGATGTGGAATGTGCTGGCACCTCACCTATGTGCGGTAGATAAAAATTCAGGAGTGATATCTGGGGATCAAGGAGTCCCAGCCTCACCCTAACACCCCCATCCCAGAGTTCCAGTGCCAGGAAAATAAGTCCCTACAACTTCTGGCTGCAAAAACCAGTGGGAATCGAGTCAGTAGAAGAAATTTTTAGAGCCCCAAGCGGTTCTTCATAAAGGACCCACACACAGACTCACCTACTCAGACCACTCCCTCTGAGCTCCAGGACCAGGGTAGCAGCTTGAAAGGTAGCAGTGGTATACAGGGAGAAACTGAAATGTCTGATATCAAGGCGAGCAGAGATCATTGGCCCTTTTCTAAACCCTCCCCCCACAGAGCCAGAAGGCTGGTGCCATAACTGAGACTCCATCAACTTGGCTAACATTTTTTGACTTTCTGTGGACATCCCCATAGACCCCACCCCACCCAATTTATGGGCCCACCCAAGCTACTTTTCCATATGAATGCCTGGTCTTGGCTCATTCTGCACAATTTCCAAAATTCTTTCAAACAAGCAACAGTTGGCCTCAGCCTCAGGCAGCCAAATCTATCTAGCTGCAGCCACCCTCATTTCACAACTTGGCTTCACCTGAGAATCTCCAAGTCCAGCACAAAAATAATCCATCTCAGATTGCTTTATGGCTCAGGAAGGGTGGCCCAGGCAAACACAGGAGAGAGCTGACTTTGCCCTGCACCACTTGGGAATCCCCATGGCCAGGGCACCCAGTGGACAGCTACAGACCATGTTGGAGCATCACCACCCTTCCTCTGCACAATTGATCCACCATAAAGGGTGGAGATTTGTGGTCAGTGGTCACAACCAATCCTTGCAGCTGACTGGCATGGGTAAATCCCTCCCACTAACCTGCTAAAAGCAACCAAGTTTCAACTACAAAAGCAGGGTATACTCAACCTAAATGAATGTCATGCCTCGAGTACCCAGCCTGGGTGATAGTGGAGGCTGTGCCACTAAATTTTACAGGACACCTACTATATTAGGCCACATTACCAAGACATGGAATCAAGGCAGCTCTATCTAATACACAGAAACAAACACAGGGAGGCTTCCAGAGTACAGAGACAAAGAAACATGGCCCAGATGAAAGAACAGATCAAAACTCCAGAAAAAGAACTAAATGAAATGGAGATTAGCAATATATTGGATGCAGAGTTCAAAAACACTGGTTATAAGAATGCTCAAGGAACTTAGTGATGACTTCAACAGCATAAAAAGAATCCAGTCAGAAATGAAGGATACATGAATTGAGATAAGGAACAATTTACAGAAAAACAACAGTAGAGTGGATGAAGACAAGAATCAAGTCAATGATTTGGAACATAAGGAAGCAAAAAACAACCAATCAAAACAACAAAAAGAAAAAAGAATCCAAAAAAAGGAGGATAGTGTATCAAGCCTCTGGGAGAACTTCAACAGGTCCAACATTCACATTATAGAGGTGCCAGGAGGAGAAGAGAAAGAATGAGAAATTGGAAATCTATTTGAAAAAATAATTAAGTAAAACTTCCTTAGTTTGATGAAGCAAATATACATGCAAGACCAAGAAGCACATAGAGACCCAACCAAGATGGGTTCAAAGAGGCCCAGTCCAAGACACATCATAATTAAAATTCCAAAGATTAAAGATAAAGAGAGAATCTTAAAAGCAGCAAGAGAAAAGCAGTTAGGTACATACAGAGGAGTTAACGTAAGACTGTCAGGTGATTTCTCAAAAGAAACTTTGTAGGCTAGAAGGGATTGGCAAGAAATACTCAAAGTCATGAAAAGCAGGGACCTACAGCCAATAATGCTCTAACCCAGCAAAGCTATCATTTAGAATCAAAGGGCAGACAAAGGGCTTCCCAGACAAGAAAAAAGTGAAGGAGCTCATCATCACCAAATCATTATTTTATGAAATGTTAAAGGGAGTTATTTAAGAACAAGAAAATCAAAACTATGAATAATAAAATGGCAATAAAAAGTTATCTATCAGCGATTGAATCTAAATAATATATTAAGAAAACAAGAAGAACAGTGACAGAATAATGTATATGGAGAGTGTTTGGATAGTTACCAGATGGGAACAGGGTGTAGGGGAATAGGTGAAGAGAGGTGAATGGATTAAGAAGTAGAAATAGGTAGGTAGTTACAGAATGGACCCGGAGATGTAAAGTTCAGTATGGGAAATGGAATAGCCAAAGAAGTTATACGTGTGACCCATGGATACGAACAATGGTTGGGGGATTGCCTGAGGGAGTGAAGGTAGCTGGGAGGAGGGGGGCAATGGGGAAAATATCAGGAGGCATGTAATAGCATAAGCAATAAAATAAAATTTTTTAAAAAGAATGGGTGCTAAGATATATTATTTCATCTCTCCTATATTATATGTAGAATATCCATGCCCTCTTTTCTTGTAGATATGGAAAGCAAAAAGCATCACTTCTATTATTTAAGTAAAAAATCATTTGTTTTATACTTAAATAAAACAAATGATTGCCCTACTATAACAAGGCATATAGACTCACTTTAGTAGTGAACACAATTCTATCCTCCTCAAGTGCCAGAATAATATGCATAAACATAGTTTTCTTCAGTAATGTGGCTATAAAGAGTGCCAATATGAACTGCTTATTCCCTGGTGGAAACACTCAGGCCCAAATGTATTCACTTCTATTTCAAGCTTGCCTTTTTCTTTGCTATGATTTACAGCTGGGACTTTTAGACAATAATATACAAATATTTCCAAATTTCAAAAATATCAATTTGGGAGTGGTTATTTTCATACTGGATTTTGCCTTAACAATAACTTTAACCATAGTATAACTTTAAACAGTGGTCTTCCCCAGTGAATTGAAGTGTTTATTTCACATGAATAAACACTGACAGAGAGGACTTGGAGGAGAGGATAGCCAGCTGAGAGAAAAGAGCAAAATTACTTAAGTTGCAGCTTTTAGAAATGTGTCATGACAAATCAATTGTAAATAAAAAGTAAGAAATCCTGAGATTTTGAACCTGTGGAAGAATGGAAAATGATTTACAAATAGTCCATTTGTAGACACTTTTCCAGGAGCTCCTTCATCTGTAAAACAATAACATTGATCTAAAGAATCTAGACTCTAGATGCCCTCTTACAATCAATGAATGTCGTAGCTGAGAGGAGCCCCATAAAGACAAAAACACAAACATACACACCCCACAGTAGAATTAGACAGTCATCTAGGTTTTACTACCTTTTGAGAACATGATTGCAGCATGACAGATGTTGAAATGTGTAATTTGTTTGACTGTGAAAGAAGAGGAAAATGGAGGAATTGTGGTATCTGTTGCATACCTCTGTCCTGACTTCCTTTTCAATAAGTCAGGCAGCATCTTATGTAGTGTAATAGTTATGACTACAGGCTGCCAACATTGGAATCCTTACATAAACATTGCTTACTAGGTATGTGACCTTGGGTAAGTTATTTAACTTCACGATTTCAGTTTCTTCATCTTTAAAATAGGCACACAAATTAGTACATGGAGTAAGGTTGCCAGGATTAAATGTATGTAAAATATTTAGAGCACTACCTGGCATATAGTAAGTACTCAAGAGCAAGTACTATTTATTACTATTAAATACTCTATATTTATTATTAAAATTAAATACCAACTTCCTGAATGTGGCCAGAGTCACTCTACAAGTTAAATGAAATGTCTATATAAAATGTCTCCAATACTGAGATTCAGTATTAGAGAAGGATATATATAGTTGCAGTAGAATTTTTCCCTTGTTTGGGAAAATTCATTTAGTAAATCCAAAGGAAAATGAATGGTAGTTACATAAACAAAATGTTTAAAAGTGAGAAAAGTGCATTCATATTGTCAAACAATGGAATACAAGACATTATACAAAAGGTCTTGGAGAAATGGAAATGAGTTATCCATTGAGAAAAAAATACTTAATGATATGAAAAGGTATGAACAATGGATAACTAAGTAAAACAAAGCAGACAATAAAACAGTCTGCACAATATGATCTATCCCACAAGTGCATGCAAAAATAGACACACATTCTGTTTAATTTGAAAAAGACACACCAAATCATTAAAACAATTATACTGAATGGGGGGATTGTGACTTTTTAAATTTTTAATTTGTATTTTTAAAAATTTTATCTGTACTTATCCTCTGCATCTTTGTTTCAGTTCATACAAACAAGATAGACTATTGTGACTGTCAGTTTGATACAAATATTTGTCAAAATATATATTCATTTAATCCAACAAATGATCTGCCCAATGTTATAACAAGGGAAATTATTTTTAATTGAATTGATCAGAATAAATTCAGTCAAGCAGGTAGACATTAAGGCTGTCACACACCAAATAAAAAATCCAGGCATGTCACATGGTTTGCACTACATGGATCTAAACTTGTCACCAACAGCCAGGCACTATAACTCCTAAGTATCCATTCTTCCACATTACTCTGTTCTGGGACACATTACTAAGGAAATGACAGGTTTCTTGCCCTCATAGGGCCTGCATATCAACAAGAATTTAATTTTAGCATTTGCTGTCATCTATGAAATTTGTATTGCCTCTTCTCCTTGAGTCCCTTCCATTTTGCACACCCCTAATACCACAGTACTTAAATATGCACATATTGTATGTGTGTATTCATATAACTCCCATTTTTCAAAGCCTTCATTGCTTTCATTGCTTTCAAGGAAAATCTACACATCTCTGATGTATGAGGCTCTTCATGATCTGCCCTTCATTTCTCAAGAATGCCTCATGATTTTTGCACATGTATTTTCCTCTTTTTGGAAAGCCATGTCTAGCTATAATATCCTAATTCCTTCCCTTTTTAATTATGAAAAGTAAAAGCAGATTACAGAGAGTAAAATGGAAAATGTGTATGAATCTAAAACATGGAATTATTTTTATAATGAATAAATCTTTTGGGTTAAAATTCCTTTATACTGTTCTTTTAGAGTAGAGGCAGTCACTTATGTAAATTTCAGGTATTTTTTTCATCCAAGATTTTATTACAGTTATTACATACATTTATGTCCATAAAAATAGTTATATATTGTTTTGTGTAATTTACAATTTATACAACTGGTATAATTTGCATATATAACTGCAAATTGTTTTCACCAAGTAATAAGTTTTTACCTCAATTCATAAGAAAATTAAATATAATCACCAATATACTTATTATTTATCTAATCCTTTACTGATGAACATTTTAGGCTTTTTCAAATTTCTGACAATTACAGTCATATTAAGGATCCTTGTACACATTTCCTTATATATATTTGCATGAGCCTTTTAGGGCATCTAGAAGTGAGAATGCGTGTTTCCAATTTAACTGAAATTTAACATCATTCCATTTGTTTCACAAGCAATTATAACAATTTGCATTTCCACCAGTATATCCAAATGTTCTGCTTTCCTTATGTCTTTTTTCACATTTGATATTTCCAGGCAAATCTTTTTTTTTTAATATTTTATTTATTTATTTTTAGGGAGGGAAGGGAGGGAGGGGGAGAGAGAGAGAAAGAGAGAGAGAGAGAGAGAGAGAGAGAGAGAGAGAGAGATACATCAATGTGCGGTTGCTGGGGGTTATGGCCTGCAACCCAGGAATGTACCCTGGCTGGGAATCGAACCTGGGACACTTTGGTTCCCAGCCCGCACTCAATCCACTGAGCTACGCCAGCCAGGGCTTCCAGGCAAATCTTTTAATTTTTAAACAATATTCTATATTATAAATATATCACCATTTATTTTTTCATGTTCATGGGTATTTGGTAGGTTCCAGTTTTATTTGTTTGTCTGCTTGTTTGTTTTTTTTTTTTGACTCTAATAAATAAAGCTGCTATGAAGATTCATACATAAATTTTTGTGTAGATTTTTCATTTATGTTAAGTAAGTAAATGCCTAAAGTAAAATTGTTGGGTCAATTCCATATCCAGAAATATGGAGTAGATATATTTTTCCCTACTTTTCCCACTAAATACAGCTAAAAGCCTTAGGCATTATTATAAATAAAATGAACATAAGAAATCTATAAGAGGAGGAGAGGAGAAAGACTGGATAGTTATCTCAGGATACAAGGAATAACATAGTAGTAAGATCCCTGGATATTCTTTTTGCTTCATATATCTTGATTGGAGCTAAAGACAACAGCAGTACTATACAACTGACAGGCACAAATATAAAAAGTATCCACCCTCTCTACCAAAAGATCATTTTCTGTAGCCAAAGGAAGCTATTAGATGACTATTATAAACTATTATAAATATTAAAGTATTCCAGCTTAAATGGAAACTATTAAGGAATAATCACTCTACTCCAGGCAAATATTGCAGAGAAAACTGCTCTACCTCTCCTAACATTAAAATTTTAGTGGAAAGCCTAGATTTCCACTCTTGCTAATATGTAACAAGGTGCTCCAATACCCCTCCTGGGGTGGTATAAGAGAAGGTCAAGTAGAGAGTCTGAACTTTTATTACCAGTACTGGTAATAAGCCCACTCCATGGTGTCATTGGAAACCAAGGAAGACACCCTCATTGAGTGTCAAAGACCAAGTGGAGAATCTGGACCTCCACCTTAATCTGACAGTAATAATGTGGAACTCAACTGTCTGTCCCATTACAGAGCAGTGACCAACTAGAGCAACTACAGAAAATTTAAATAATCTTGGAGTGTCAAAATATAACACCCAAAGTATACAGATTTCAATAAAAAATCACCCATACTAAGAATCTGGAATACTGAGATGAGTTTAAAAAGATAATTTAAAATATATCAATACCGAGATGGCAAAAATGTTAGAATTATCTGACAAAGATTTTGAAGCAGCCCTTATAAAAATGCTTCACTGAACAATTTTGAATATGTTTGAACCAGATTAAAAAACGAGTCTCAGTAAATGAAATAGAAAGTACCAGTAAAAACCACAAAAGAGAAGAATCTAATGGATACTCTAAAGCTGAACAACACAAAAACTGAAGAAAAAGCTCAATAAAGAAAGCACCCAATATGAACAACAAAGTAGACTAAAAAATGAACAGAGCCACAGAGACATGGGAAATTTTAAAAGTTACTTTTAAAAAGAGCTAAAATTCCAGTCATTAGAGTTTCAAAAGGAGAAGAGAAAGAGAATGAAGCCAAAAAAGTATTCAAAGAAATAATGGCTGAAAACTTTTCAAATTTAGCAAGAAACATAATCCTACAGATTAAAACTGGAAAAAAAAAAAAAAAACAACTAAGAAAACCTTGTCCTGGCCATGTAGCTCAAGTCATTAGATCATTCTTCCAATTCACCCAGTCAGGGCACACAAAAGAATCAACCAATGAATGTGTAAATAAGTGGAATAACAATTCTCTCCCTCTCACCCTCCTTCACTCTATTTTTTTATCTAAAATCAATAAATAAATATTAATAAAACCTGAGAAAACATCTGAAAAATAGAAAAGAGTAAAGATGCTTTACCTACAAGGAAGAAACAATTCGAATGACTGGATATTTCTCATCAGAAACCTTGGATGTAACCAGTGGTACAAGGCTGGGTTCAAAGTTCAAAAACAGCCAATTTCTAATCCACCATATTAACAGCCAAAGAAGAACTGTAGAAAAAGTATTTGACAAAATCCAATGTACGTTTATGATTTAAAAATCTTTCAGAAAAATGGAAATAAAGGGAGAATTTTCTCAACTTGATAAATAACAAAAAACCTAAAGCTAATATTATACTTAATGGTAAATGACTGAATATTTTGCTAGTAACACTGGAAATAAAGTAAACATCAACTCTAATCACTCTTATTTAACACAGTGCTGGAATGTCTGGACATGCATCAAGGTAAGAGAAGGAAATAAAAGGCATACAATTCACAAAAGAATAAATATAATCATCTTTATTTGTTGATTACATGATTGTCTAGATAGAAAATCCAAATGAATCTATTTAAAAAATAATCTTAGTGAGTTCAGAAAGGCTGAAGATTCAAGATCAAAACAAAAAATAACTTTTATTTCTTTCTTTAACTTAAATATTTTATTGTTTATGCTATTACAGTTGTCCAATTTTCCACATTTGCTCCCTCCAACCAGCCCACCCTCTACTTCCATAGCCAATCTACACGATGTTGTCCAAGTCCATGGGTCATTCATATATGTTCTTTGACTAATCCCCAAACCTTGTTTCAACCAGTTCCTATCCCCCTTCTCCCCTCTTACACCTGTGAGTCTTTTCCATGTTTTTTTCTCTTTTGTTGTCATTCAAGTACAGTTGTCTACATTTCCCCCCCACCATTCCCCCCCACTCCAAACATCCCCACCTCCCTCCCTTGATCCCAACCCCCTTGGTTTTGTCCATGTATCCTTTATACATGTTCCTGAAAACCCTTTCCCCTTTTCTCCTCCATTATCGCCCCCACTTCCCCTCTAGATACCGTTAAGTTTGTTCTTAATTTCAATGTCTCTGGTTATATTTAGCTTGTTTGTTTTGTAGATTAGGTTCCACTTGTAGGTGAGATCACATGGTATTTGTATTTGGCTTATTTCACTTAGCATGATGCTCTTCAGTTCCATCCATGCTCTCAGGAAATGTAGGAGTCCCTTCTTTCTTTCTGCTGCAGAATATTACATTCTGTAAGTGCACCATAGATTCTTGATCCACTCATTTACTGATGAGCCCTTAGATTGCTTCCAACATTTGGCTATTGTAAATTGTGCTGCTGTGAACATTGAGGTGCATGTGTTCTTCTTTTAAAATATTTTATTTATTTATTTTTAGACAGGGGAAAGGAGGAAGCACAAGAGGGAGACAAAATTAATGTGTTACTGCCTCTCGTGTATCCCCTATTGGGGACTTGGCCAGCAACCCAGGCATGTTCCCTGCCTAGGAAGTGAACCAGCGACCCTTCATTTCTCAGGCTGGCACTCAATCCACTGATACACACCAGCCAGTGCTATTCTTTTGAATTACATTGTTCGTGGGAATGCAGATTGGTGCAAACACTGGAAAACAGTATGGAATTTCCTCAGAAAACTAAAAATGAAACTGCCTTTTGACCCAGCAATTCCACTGCTGGTACTATACCTTAGGAATCCCAAAATACCTGTTCCATGTCTCTATGCCTCTGGTTCTACTTGGCTTGTTAGTTTACTGTGTTCATTAGATTCCACTTACAAGTGAGATCATATGTTATTTGTGTTTCACTGACTGGCTTATTTCACTTATCATAATAGTCTCAAGTTCCATCCATGAAGTTACAAAAGGTAAAAATGCCTTCTATTTTACTTTCCATGTAGTATTCCATTGTGTACATGTACTACAGTTTTTCTTATACATTCATCTACTGATGGACACTTGGTCTGTTTCCAAATCTTAGCTATTGTACACAGCACTGCTATGAACATAGAGGTGCATAAATTATTTTGAATTGGTGTTTTGGGATTTTTAGGGTATATTCAAATTGGTGGAATTGCTGGGTCAAAAAGTAGTCCCATTTTTAATTTTTTGAGGAAATTCCATACTGTTTCCCACATCAGCTGCACCAGTCTGCATTCCCACCTGCAGTGCACTAGGGTTCCCTTTTCTCCACATTCTCCTGAGCACTTCTTGCTTGTTGATTCATTAATGATAGCCATTTTGGCTGGTGTGAGGTGATATCTCATAGTGGTTTTAATTTGCAACTTTCTGATGGCTGGTGATGTTGAGCTATTTTTCATGTCTCTGGACCATCTCTGTGTCCTCCTTGGAGAAATGTCTGTTCAGGTCTTTTGCCCATTTTGTAATTGGGTTGTTTTCCTAGTGTTGAGTCATATAAGTTCTTTATATATATTGGAGATTAAACCCTTCTCCAATATACTGTTGGAAAATATGTTCTCCCATACAGTAGATTCCCTTTTAATTTCAATGATGGTTTCTTTAGCTGTGCAGAAACTTTTTAATTTGATGTAGTGGCATTTGTTTACTTTTTCTTTTGTTTTCTTTACCCTAGGAGATATATCAGCAAGAAATTTGCTAAGCAAGATATCTGAAATTTCACTGCCTATGTTTTCCTCTAGGATTTTTATGGTATTGTGACTTATATTTAAACTTTAATCCCTTTTGAGTTTGTTCTGGTGCATGGCGTTAGATGTTGCTCTAGTTTCTTTTTTCCATGTACCAATCTAGTTCTCCCAACACCATTTAATGAAGAGGCTGTCTTTGCTCCATTGCACACTATTGTTCCCTTCATCTTTTATTAATTGACCACAAGGATGGGGTTTATTTGTGGGCTCTATTCTGTTCCATTGATCTATGTGTCTGTTCTTATGCCAGTACCAGACTTTTTTTTTTATTACAGTGGCCTTGTAGTATAGTTTGATATCAGGTATTATGATCCCACCAATTTTGTTATCCTTTCTCAAGATTGTAGAGTATATTAAGGGTCTTTCTTGGTTCCATACAAAATTTTGGAATATTTTTTTTAGATGTGTGAAATACGCTATTGATATTTTAGTAGGAATTAAATTGAATCTATAGGTTGTTTGGGTAATATGGACATTTTAATGGGGTTGTTTTCTTATTTTCTCATTCTGATAGCATGTTATTGTATAAAATGCCATCAATTTCTGGATATTGACTTTGTATCAGATATTTTTCTGAATTCATTTATTAGGTTAAGTAGTTTTTTTTTGTAGAGCCTATAGGGTTTTCTATGTATAATATCATGTCATCTGCAAATAATGACAGTTTTACATCCTGCTTTCCCATTTGGATGCTTTTTATTTCTTCTTGTCTGATCACTATGGCTAGGACTTCTAGTACTATGTTGAATAAGAGTGGTGAACACTTCTGTCTTTTTCCTGATATTAAGGGAAACACTTTTAATTTTCTCCATTGAGTGCAATGTTGGCAGTAGATTTTTCATTCTGGCTTTTTTAATGTTTATGTGTAATCCCTCTATTTCCACTTTGCTGAGTGCTTTTTACCATAAATTGATGGTGGATTTTATCAGATGCTTTTTTTTTTTCATTTGTAGATATGATTACATTTTTTACATTTCATTTTGTTTATGTGATATATCACATTTATCAATTTGCAAATATCGTACCCACTTTGCATCCCTGGGATAAATCCCCATAGAATTTTGTTTGCTAAGAGTTTTATGTTCATTGCTTCAATTTCATTAGTTTTTATCTATATATTAAGATCTTCTGCTTCTTCTTGATTCATTTTTGGAAGACTGTATGTTTCTGGAAATGTATTCATTTTCCCAGGTTGTCCAATTTCTTGGCATATAGTTGTTCATAGTATTTTCTTATAATCCTTTTTATTTCTTGGGCATCAGTTGTTACTTATTTTTCATTTCTGATACTATTTATTTGAATCTTTTTTTTTTTTCTTTATGAGTCTGGTTAAAGTTTAATCAATTTTGTTTACCTTTCCAATAAACCAGATGCTGGACTCATTGATCTTTTGGATTGTTTATTTAGATTCTATGCAATTAATTTCTGCTCTGATCTTGATGATTTCATTCCTTCTACTCACTCTGAGTTTTGTTTATTGTTCAATATATAGCTCTTTCAAGTGTGAGCTTAGGTTGATTATTTGAGATTTTTCTGTCTTCTTTAGGTATGGCTGTACTACTATGAACTTCCCTCTCAGGAATGCTTTCATGGTGTTCCATAGGCTTTGGTTGTTGTGTGTTTATTTTCATTTGTTCCCATATACATTTTTATTTCTCCTGTGATCTCATCGTTGACACATTCATTATTTAATAACATGTTATTTAGCCTCCATGCATTTCAATGTTTCACTGAGGTTGATTTCGAGTTTCCAGCGATTGTGATCTGAGAAAATGTTTGATATGATGTCAAATTTTTTGAATTTGTTAAGACTTATATGGTGTCTACCCTGTTGTCTGTCTTTCAAAATGATTCATGTGCACTTGAGAAGAATGTGGATTCTGTTATTTTGGGATGAAACATTCTGTAAATATCAATTAAATCAATTTGATAGTGTGTCATTTGCGGTAGCTGTTTCCTAGTTATTTTTTTTTCCTCAGGAAGATCTATCAATTGGTGAGAGTGGGAAATCAAAATCCCTTCTGATGACTGTATTGATGTAATTCTCTTCCAAGATTTTAAAAATATATTTATGTGATCCTATATTGTGTACATATGTTTACCAGGGTTATATCTTCTTCTTTTTTTTAATTTTATTTTAATCATTGTTCAAGTACGGTTTTCTCCCTTTTACTCCCAATCCAGCCCACCCTCCCAACCCTCCCCACTTCCCTCCTATTACCACCCTCCCCCTAGTTTTTGTCCATGTGTCCTTTAAATTTGTTCCTGTAAACCCTTCCCATTGTCCCCTGAAATTCCCTCTTCTCTCCCCTGTGGTCAATGTAAGCCTGTCCTCTATTTCAGTGTCTTTCAGTATATTTTGCTTGTTTCTTTGTTTTGTTGTTTAGGTTCCTGTTAAAGGTGAGATCATATGGTATTTGTCTTTCACTGCCTGGCTTGTTTCGCTGAGCATAATGCTTTCCAGTTCCATCCAAGCTGTTGCAAAGGATAGGAGCTCCTTCTTTCTTTCTGCTGCATAATTTCCGTTGTGTAAATGTACCATAGTTTTTTGACCCATTCATTTACTTATAGGCATCTAGGTTGCTTCCAGCATCTAGCTATTGTAAATTGTGCTGCTATGAACATTGGGATGCATAAGTTCTTTTGTATTGGTATTTTAGAATTCTTAGGATATAGTCCAATCAGTGGAATTGCTGGGTCAAAAGGCAGATCCATTTTTAGTTTTCTGAGGAAGTTCCATACTGCTTTCCATAGTGGTTGTACCAGTACGTAGTCCCACCAACAGTGCACTAAGGACCCCTTTTCTCCACAACCTCTCCAACACTTATTGTTTGTTGCTTTGATTATGATGGCCATTCTGACTGGTGTGAAGGGGTATCTCATTGTGGTTTTAATTTGCATCTCTCTAATAGCTAGCGATATTGAACATCGTTTCATGTGTCTTTGGATATTCTGTATGTCCTCCTTGGAGAAGTGTCTGTTGAAGTCCTTTACCCACTTTTTAATTGGATTCCTTGTCTTCTTAGAGTGGTGTCGTGTAAGTTTTTTGTATATTTTGGAGATTAAACCCTTGTCTGAGGTATCATTGGTAAATGTGTTTTCCCATACAGTTGGTTTGCTTTTTATTCTAATACTGTTTTCTTTAGCTGTGCAGAAGTATTTAATTTTGATGAGGTCCCATTTGTTTATTCTTTCCTTTATGTCAGTTGCTCTAGGGGACAAGTCAGTAAAAAAGTTTCTGGTGAAATATCTGAGATTTTCCTGCCTATGTTGTCCTCTAGGACTTTAAGAGTGTCGCGTTTTATGTTTAATTTTTTTATCCACCTTGAATTTATTTTTGTATATGGTGTAAGTTGATGCTTGAGTTTCACTTTTCTGTACGTGGCTGACAGTTCTCCCAACACAATTTGTTGAAGAGGCTATTTTTACTCCATTTTATGTTGCTGCCTCCTTTGTCAAATCTTAATTGACCATAGAGACTTGGGTTTATTTCTGGACCCTGTTCTGTTCCAATGGTTTATGTGCCTGTTTTTATGCCAGTACCAGGCTGCTTTGATTACAGTGGTCTTGTAGTATAGTTTAGTGTCAGGTATTGTGATCCCTCCTACTTTACTCTTCTTTCTCAAAATTGTAGCAGCTATTCTGGGTCATTTATGATTCCATATAAATTTTTGAAGTGTTTGTTCTATGTCTGTGAAATAAGCCATTGGTACTTTAATAGGAATTGCATTGAATGTGTAAATTGCTTTGGGTAGCATGGACATTTTGATGATATTAAATTCTTCCACTCCATGAACACAGTATATGTTTCCATTTGTTTGTGTCTTCCTTGATTTCTTTCCTGAGTGTTATATAGTTTTATAAATACAGGTCTTTTACCTCTTTGGTTAGGTTTATTCCTAGATATTTTATTTTTCGTTTTGCTATTTCAAATGGGATTTTTTCCTTGATTTTGGCTTCTGCTGTTTCATTGTTGGTGTACAGAAATGCCTTTGATTTCTGGATATCAACTTTGTTTCCCACTGTTTTGCCAAATTCATTTACTAGGTCAAGCAGGTTTTTTGGTGGAGTCTATAGGATTTTCTATGTACACTATCATGTCATCTGCAAACAGTGACAGTTTTGTTTCCTCCTTTCCTATTTGGATGCCTTTTATTTCTTTTTCTTGTCTGATTGCTGTGGCTAAAACTTCCAGTACCCTGTTGAATAGAAGTGGTGAAAGTGGACAGCCTTGTCTTGTTTCTGATCTTACTGGGAAAGATTTTAATTTTTGCCCATTGAGTATGATGTTGGAGGTAGGTCTCTCATACATGGCCTTTCTTATGTTGAGGAATGCTCCCTCTATTCCCACTTTGCTGAGTGTTTTTATCATGAATGGGTGTTGTACCTTATCAAATGCTTTCTCTGCATCTATTGATACAATTATGTGATTTTTGTCTTTGCTTTTGTTTATGTGATGTATTACATGTACTGATTTGCAAATATTGTACCATCCTTGCATCCCTGGAATGAATCCCACTAGGTCATGGTGAATGATCTTTTTAATGTACTGTTGGATGTGGTTTGCCAGTATTTTGTTGAGGATTTTAGCATCAATGTTCATCAGTGTTATTGGCCTGACGTTTTCTTTCTTTGTTGTGTCTTTATCTGGTTTTGGAATTAGGATGATGTTGGCCTCATAAAAAGAATTTGGGAGTCTCCCATCTTTTTGGATTTTTTGGAATAGTCTGTGAAGGATAGGGGTTAGCTCTTCCTTAAATGCTTTGTAGAATTCTTTTGTGAAACCATCTGGCCCCGGGCTTTTGTGTGTTGGGAGTTTTTTTTATTACTGCTTCAATTTCTCTTGTTGTTATTGGTGTGTTTAGGCTTTCTGCTTCTTTTTCATTGAGTTTTGGAAGATTATATTTTTCTAGAAATTTGTCCATTTCATCTAGGTTTTCAAATTTCTTGGCATACAGTTCTTTGTAGTAATTTCTTACAATCCTTTGTATTTCTGTGATATCTGCTGTAATCTCTCCTCTTTCATTTCTGATTGTGTTTATTTGGGTCTTCTCTTTTTTTTTTTTTTCTTGATGAGTCTACTTAAAGGCTTGTCGATTTTGTTTATCTTTTCAAGAACTAGCTCTTGAATTCATTGATCCTTAGAATTGTGGTTTTAGTCTCCATGTCATTTAATTCTGCTCTGATCTTGGTTATTTCCTTCTTTCTGCTTGCTCTGGGCTGTCTTTGTTTTTGTTCCTCGAGTTCTTGTAGATGTAGGGTTTGGTTATTTGTTTGGAATGTTTCTAACTTTTTTAGGTGGGCCTGTATAGCTATGAACTTCCCTCTCAAGACTGCCTTGGCTGTGTCCCATAAGTTTTGGTTTGTTGTGAGTTCATTTTAATGTGTTTCCAGAAACATTTTGATTTCTTCCCTAATATCATTCCTGACCCATTCATTGTTTAATAGCATGCTATTTAATCTCCATGATTTTGAGTGTTTTGGGTTTTTTTTCCTTGGGGTTGGTTTCCAACTTCAGTCCCTTGTGATCCGAGAAAATGCTTGGTTTAGTTTTAATTTTCTTGAAATTGTTGAGGCTTGTTTTGTGTCCTATCATGTGGTCTATCTTTGAGAATGTTCCATGTACATTTGAAAAGTATGTGTATTTAGCTTCTTTTGGATGGAGGGCCCTGTATATATCAGTAAGGTCCACTTCATCAAGGGTATTGTTCAATGCCACAATATGTTTGTTGATATTTTGTTTGGAAGATCTGTCCATTTTTGATAGTGGGGTGTTAAATTCCCCCAGTATAATTGTGTTGGTGTCAATACCCTTCTTGAAGTCCTCTAAGATCTCCTTTATGTATTTGGGTGCTCCTATGTTGGGTGCATATATATTTACAATATTTATGTCTTCTTGGTGGATTCTTCCCTTGAGTTTTATGAAGTAACCTTCTGGGTCTCTTCTTATGGACCTTTTTTGGAAGTCTATTTTCTCTGATATGAGTATTGTTACCCCCGCTTTTCTTTCCTGTCCATTTGCTTGGAAGATTTGTTTCCAGCCCATCACTTTCAGCCTGTGCAGGTCTTTTATCCTCAGGTGAGTCTCTTGTAGGCAGCAGATATGTGGGTCATTTTTTCTTATCCATTTAGCTATTCTATGTCTTTTGATTGGAGCATTTAATCCTTTTACATTTAAGGTTATTATTGATAGGTACTTTTTCACTGTCTTTTATGCATGTGTCTTTCTCTCTCTCTCTCTCTCTCTCTCTCTCTCTCTCTCTCTCTCTCTCTCTCTCTCTCTCTTTTCCTTCCTTTCTTTAAAGCAGTCCCTTTAGTATCTCTTACACAGCTGGTTTGGTGGAAGTGTATTCTTTTAGACATTTTTTGTCTGGGAAGCTTCTTATTTGGCTTTCTATCTTGATTGGGATCCTTGCTGGCTAAAGTAGCCTTGGTTGAAGACCTCTGGTTCTCATTACTTGGAATATTTCTTACCATTCTCTTCTTGCTTGAAGTGTTTCCATTTAGAAGTCAGCTGTTAGCCTTATTGGGTTTCCCTTGTATGTTACTTCCTGTTTCTCCCTTACTGCCTTTCATATTCTCTTTGTCTTGAAATTTTGCCATTTTAATTATGATGTGTCTTGAGGTGGGACTCTTTGGGTTCCTCTTGATTGGGACTCTGTTTTTCCTGGATTTGTGTGACTTTTTGTCTCATTAAATTAGGGAAGTTTTCCTTCATTACCTTTTCAAATAGGTTTTCTATCTCTTGTTCTTCTTCTTCTCCTTCTGGTATCCCTTTTATATGGATATTATTACGTTTCATATTGTCTTGCATTTCTCTTAATCCCTCTTCATTCTTTCTGAACCTCTTTTCCTTTTCTTGCTCTTTCTGGGTATTGTTTTCTACTTTGTCCTCTAGCTCTCTGATCCAATCTTCTGCTTCATCAATCCTGCTTTTCATTCCTTCTACTGTGCTACTCAGTTTAGAAATGGAATTCTTCATTTCCTCTTGGCCCCTGCTGAGAGTTTCTATTTCCTTTTTCATGTTTATATAGTTTTCAGTGAGATTGTTTTAGCTTCCCTCTAGTTTCTGATAGCTCATTTTGAGTTCATTGAACTTCCTGGTAATCATTGTTTTGAACTCAATATCTGATAGCTGAGTTTCCTCTATTTCATTTAGCATGTTTTCTGAGGCTTCCTCCTTTCCCTTCATTTGGGGATTGTTTCTTTGTTTTCTCATTGTTCGTGGGTGTCTTCTTGTTAATCTCTGTTTCTTAAATTGATCTGTTCTGGTTCCCTGTAATTATGGTGTGAACTTCTGTGGTAGAATACTTGTGAGATTCACTGGTGCAGTCTCCTTCGTGTATCCTGGTGTTCACAACTTCCCCTTACTCTTTTTTGTGATCAGTTGGATGAGTAAGGAAACATGACTTAAGACAGCAAGAGAGTATACTATGATATTTACATTAGCAGCCACTAGAGAAGAGATGGGTTATCCTTTGGGTCCTTATAGCATTAATTGTGATCCTCCACCCCACTAGCCACATTTTAGAAAGTATGGAAAGAAGGTAAGTCTCTTATTGAGGATGAAAGGATTGTTAGTTGAATCTAGCAAGCTATGAGGCTGTGGGAGGTCAGATTCTAAGGTAGGGTTGGAATAAGGAATAGTAAATAGGAGTAGTTTGTAAAATAATAGAGACATCCCCCACAATAGTATAGTTCAGGAAATTGCAAAGTGGGCTGAGATCAGGTAGGGGTGTTGAGTAGTATTTAAAATTGTATGAACTAGGTCTTTTTAACAGTAATAGTAAATCAACAGTCTTGTGGCAGAATTGATGAGATCTAGATAACAAGAATAAGGAGTATAGAACTTTGAGAAGTGTATTAATGGAACACAGATGAAGGATAGTAAATTATCAACACACTGTGACTGAGATACCAGGGGTAACCTATCAAATGACAGTATAACCAGCCAAGCAAACAAGATTATACAGAAAGAAAAAGAATACCAAAATAGTATTAAAATAAAAAATGTCAGAAAATTGAGAAAAAGATAATACAAATTTACAAGAACTTGCAAGATCAAAAAAAATAGGAAAAATACAGAAGATGGAGTGCAGGAGAGATAAATTTGGAGTGGAAGGAATAATACTAGGGTGAATGGAAGAGAGACATAAGGCATTGAGAGATATAAAAATAAGAATTGAAAAATAAAAAGTTACTTAAAACACAAGATAAAATCAATCAAACAACAACAACCACAAAAACAAAACAAAACAAAACAAAACAAACAAAAAAAAAACCTCTTGTTGGTTTCTAACTGACCAGACCAGTTATTCTGATTTTGCTGGCTTCAGCTGGCTGAGGGAGGTTTGAAATGCTTATCACTCTTCCTAGCCAAATCTCAGTAAGTCTCTCAGGTACTATCCCCAGGGCCAATCTGACTTTCCCCTATAGGACCTTGGGTGCTCTGGAGCATGCTCATTCTCTGGTGCTCACTGCCGCATTCTCCCAGGATCTGGGGTCCCCGCAGGGTTTCTGTGACTTTTTGGTTTCAGGATGCAAGCTCCTGGGATTGCAGGGAGACTTGCCCTTCCACCAAATTACGCCACTGTGAGCTTTATGATCTCAGGAAGCACCCGAGACATTTTGGGATTCACTGTGCCATCTCTGGGGATCGTAAAAGGGCATGCCCATCCACCAAATTTTTGAGTTTTGGGCTCTAGGAACACACTAAGCACTGCATGGCTTCTGGGTTCACAGCGCGAGAGTTAGTACTCCCAATGGGGCACGAGCTTCCACAGTTCAGCACCGCAGGCTCCAGAAACCTGAGAATGCCCAGGTCCTTTCTTGGATCAGGGCTATGATGTCTGGGTTTTCACCAATCTACACTCCCACCAGGCTAGGGGTGCAGGCTCACTTCCAGGCCATCCCTGGTCGTGCCGGCTGGAGGCACTCACTTCTCCCAGGGCTATAGGTGGGTGTTCACAGTCCCTGGGTGATTTTTTTCCCCAGTCCAACTGGCCTCTCTGTGCCTTCAAGCAGCAAGGTCTCCCCTGGTGTTGCTCAACCCCCATAGTCCAGGGAGGGAGCAGCAACTCCCCTCTCCCGGGAGCCCTGGGGTAGACCTGGGAGCACCAGGCCTCGGACCGCAACCCCCCTGGTCCCCACACTGATCCCTGGGTCCCTTTTGTCCTGAAGCAGTCTCCTTACCATCTGATTTTTCAATGTCCACTATAATTTTTGATGTCCTGTTTTCAAAAATGTTTCGGTAACCTAGGCCACTTGCTCTGTTCCTCCACCAATCCGCGCGTTTCCCTCCTCTTCACAGAAGCCGAGAATCACACTGCCTAGGGTAAAGCTGCCATCCCCCCCGCCCCCCGCCCAGGTTATATCTTCTTGTTGGATTGATCCATTTAGTATTAAGTAGTGACCTTCTTTGTCTCTTGTTATTGCCTTTTTTTTTTTATTTTAGAGGTAGGCGAAAGGAGGTAGAAAGACAGGGAGAGAAACATGAATGTGTGAGAGAAACATTAAGTGGTTGCCTCTCACATGCCCCAACCAGGGACCTGGCCCACAACCCAGGCATGTGCCTTGACTGTGAATTGAACTCATCCCCTTTCAGTTTGCAGAACAATGTTCAACTCACTGAGCCACACCATTCAGGGCATTGTTATGACGTTTGTTTTGAAGAGATTTTTTTCAGATAAGTATTGCTTCCTCAGCTTTTTAAAAATCTCATTTGCATGGAAAAATTTTCCATCTCTTCAATTTAAGTCTGTGTAAATCTTTTGTTCTGAGGTCCGTCTCCTGTAATCAGTCTATACAGGTCATGCATATATTGTATTATATTATACATGTATTTCAAAGACAGACAACATGTATTATACAGTATAATACAGATCATATATTCTTATTCATTACACTACCATATGTCTTTTGTTTGGTGCATTTAATCCATTTACACTGAAGGTTATTATTGAAGGTACTTATTAATTGCCATTTTCCCTTTGTACCTGTGTTTCTCTCTCTATATATCTCTTCTTTCAGGAGTCCATTTAGCACCTATTTCAATGCTGGTTTTGTGGAAATGTACTCCTTTAGCCCCCTCTTTTTTTGGTCTGGGAAGCTCTTTACTTAACCTTCCATTATAAATGAAAGCTTTGCTGAATACAGTAGTCTTGGTTATAGGTCCTTGCTTTTCATTACTGGGAATACTTCATGCCAATCCCTGCTTGTCTATAGTGTTTTTGTTAAGAAACAAGTGAACAGCCTTTTCAGAACACTCTTGTAGGTAGCTAACTGTTTCTTTCTTGCTGCCTTTAAGATTCTCTCTTTGTCTTTAAAATTTGCCATTTTAATTATGATGGGTCCTGGTGTTGGCCTTTTAGGTTTATCTTGATGTGTGACTTTTTCCTTTACCAGGCTAGGGAACTTTTCTGTCATTTCTTCAAACAGATTTTCTATTCCTTACTACCTTTTTTCTCCTTCTGATTTTACTATTATGTAAATATTGTTGTATTTCATGTTGTACCATAGCTCCTTTAAACTATCCCCATTCCTTTTAAGTCTTTTTTGTTCTTTTTGTTGCTCTGACTGGGTGATGTGTTTTTTTTTTTACCTTGTCTTTGAAATCACTGTTACAATCCTGTGCTTCATTTAGCTTGTCTTTAATTCCTGCTAGTGTATTCTCTGTTTCAGATATTGCTTTCTTCATTTCCAACTGATTCTTATTCACAGTTCCTATGTCCATTTTCATGATGATGTAGTTCCCACCAAGTTCCTTGAGCATTTTTATAACCCTTACTTTGAACTCTATATCTGATCATTTTCTTGCCTCAATTTTATTTAGTTTTTTTTTTTTCTGGGGATTCCTCCTTTTCTTTCATTTTGAGGTTGTTTCTTGTCTCCCAATTTTAGGTGTCTGGTTTTTTTGTTTGTTTGTTTGTTTCTAAGTGTTAAGTGGATCTGTTTTGACTGCCTGTCTTTGTAGGGTGGCTTTTTGTGGTAAGAGTCTTGTGGGACCCACTTGTGTAATCTCCTTGATCTCTTCATCTGAATGCACTAGGAATGTCCTTCATGTTTCTATGTGGGCTTTCATGTATTTGGGTCTTGACTGTTTTGGCCTATTTGTTGGTGGGATCTCCCCTCCAGCTGGCTGACTTAGAAGCTCAACCTCCAGTACATCCTATATGCTGTTGTACAGGTGCTAACAGAACAACACAAAACAACACAATGACTAAGACCTAAACAAGCAAACCTCTGGCAAAATCAATGACAAAATAGCAAAGAATAATAAAAGTGGAAAGAGAAATAGAATGGAAGAGATATAGGAAAAAGAAAAAAGAAAAAGAAGACAAAATGAAAGCAAAGCAAAGTGATTATTATGAGAATAGTAAAGGAACAGATCTAATTTGAGTAATGAATAAAAAGAGAAAAATGGGAAAAAAGACAAAGAAAAAGAATTAAAAAATAAGTAAAGAGGGAAAAAAGATGAAGAAAGGGTAAGAGTATGAGGGATATGAAAGAAAAAATAGAGCAATAAAAAGAGAAGAAAAGAAAAATAAAAAGGCGATGAATAAGAATATATAACAAAAATAATGAAAAATAACAAAGTTGAATTGTCTCATTAGTTCTTGCCTGCTGGATACTCCCTCTGTATATGGCTCTGATGTTGCCTGAGGCTAGTGTAAGCCAATGTCAGATGCTATCCACGTCTAACCCTCAGCAGCCTGTTTGAAACTACAAACAATCCACAGTTTCTGATTGTTTTCTCCTGGAATTGGCTGCACCCAGGGTGTGCCAAGTTGCACTGCAAAGCTGGCTTTTATCAGCAATGGGCCTAGAAGTGGGCCAGCAAATGTCCCAAGGCACTGCAGGATCTGCCTACACCTGCCTCTGTCTGACAGCCTGCTGTCAGTTGTAAAATAGTCACTGATTCAACTGTTTCTGAGAGGACTTCTGGTAGAATCAGTGGATAGGACCCCTGGATCTCCAATGGGAGTTGCTGTCAGACTTCAGAGAAGATGGTGTGTGTGTTCCATTGTGCCCAAGGCACTCGTTTGAGCCTGCCTTGGATTATTTCCCTGAACTTGTCAGGATAGAGTTCCTAGCAGACAAGTGGGCAGGGCCTTCAGAGCCCAAAATTTGGGTCTGTCAGAAACTAGGAGGTCGTGTCTGTGGTTCTCCCATGAGGGAGAAGTGTCAGTATGGTTCCCAGGAAAGTATATGGAATGGCTGCACCCTAAAGCCAACCTCTGATACCCACTGAGTCTGTGTATTTTGTTGTCTCCTCAGCAGGGGTTAAGATGCCAGATGGAGGAAAATAAAGAAAAAATATGCAGGGTGGATTGAACAGGATTCCAGAGGGTGGGGAGAGTGGTATCCCACAGGGTGGTGTGATTGCTTTTCATCTGGGAGGGGTTTGTTCTTATCAAGAAAGATGGCTCCTGTGATATTGAGGTTTAACCCAGCACAGAAATACTTGAAGCCGCTCCTCTACATATCTCCCCAATGCCTCACTTCCCAGACTCTTCATGCAACTCCAATCCTCACTGCTGTTCCTTTTCCCAAGCCCCAGGTGAGTGACTGTGAACATAAAACCTGTTCTTTGTCCCTTTTAGGAAAAAAAAAAAACAGGTGTCTTTGTCTGCAGTGGGCTCTGTCTCTCTCCAGCAGACAGAAACCACTCTGCCTTTCACCGTTGGATGCTCCATGGGCATCTGATCCCAGCACTGGTGCTCTAGGGTTGGGAGCCCTTTCTGGGGTTCAGACTACTCTCCTCTGCCAAGAAAGTTCCCACAGACTGCTGCCTGTGGGAATGGGGCTATCCTCTTTTATGTCCGCACCCTTTCTACCAGTCTCAAGTTGGTTTCTTTCTGTTCCAGATTAAAGGTCACTTTTTTCAGGTAGTCATCAGGAGTTTATTTTGGATGGCTGTTCCTATCTTTAGTTTTACTTTCACTTTTGCTCTGGGAAGAAGTGTGAGAAAGGTCCTCTGACTCTGCCACCATCTAGCAGCCCAAATTTTTTTTTTCTATATACCAACAAACGTGTGGACACCAAAGCTAAAATTATGATATTATTTACAACTGTTCTAAAAATGACAAATATTTAGATGTTAATCTAACAAAATGTGTAAGTGGCTTCTATGCTGAAAACTATACAACACTGATAAAAGTAATTTAAAAAGACCTAAATAAATGGAGACATGAATTATGTTCATGGCTTGGAATACTCAATATAGTAAAGATGTCAATTTTCCCCAAACTGATAAATAATTTTGATGCATTTTTTATCAAAATCCCAGTAAGAACTTTTGTAGATACAGACAAGATACTTCTAATCTTTATATTAAAAGTCAAAATAACTAGAATAGCTAAAATTTATTTTTTGAAAAAGAACAAAGTGGGAAGAATAAATCTATCTGATCTGAAGACATAATGTAGCTACAACCATGAAGACTTTCTGGTATTAAAAGAGAGAAAGAGACAACAATCAATAGAACCCAATAGACCCAGAAATAGATTTAAACAAATATATCTAACTCAGTCTTGATAAAAGTACAAATTCACTTAAATGGTAGCAAGTTAATCTTTTCAACAAATCATGTTAGAGTAATTGGACATAGATAAGCTAAACAATTAAATAAACCTAGACCTTACACCTTGTATAAAAGTTAACTCAAAATGGATCACAACATACATTTGAAGTATAAAACCACAAAAACAATTGAAAAAAAATAGAACATCAATAATCTAGGGCTGAGTAAAAAATCTTAAATACGTCACCAAAAACGCAGTCCATAAAAGGAAAATTCATAAAGACCTTGATAAGGGTATGAAAATGCAAGCTATAAACTTGAAGTGTATATTAGCACATCATATATCAGACATAGGACTAATATCTAAAATATATTTTTTAAAGGCTCAAAGTCAACAGTAAAGACACAAACAACTCAATTATGCTAGGTGAAATAAGCAAGGCAGTGAAAGACAAATACCATATGATGTCATCTACAAGTAGAACCTAATCAATGAAACAAACAAGCAAGCAAAATATAACCAGAAGCATCAAAATTAAGAACAAACTGAGAGTAACTAGATGGAAGGTGGGAGAGGATAATGAGGGGAAAAGAGGGAAGGGTTGTCAGAAACATGCATAAAGGACACATGGACAGAGCCAAAGCAGGTAAGGATTGAGGGTGGGAGGTGGGGATGGCTGGGGTAGGGGAAACTGGTTGAGGGACAACGGGGACAACTGTACTTGAACAACAATAAAAACATGAGCAAAGATATTTCAGTGAAGTAGTTATATACACACAGCAAACAAGCACATGAAAAGATGTTCAGCATCATTTCCAACAGACAAATGAAAATTAAAATTACAACAAGATCACTACACACCTATAGAGAATAGATAAAATAAAAAATAATTATAACACCAAATGCTGGCAAGAGTAGAGAGAAACTGGATCCATCACTTATGGAAATGTAGACAGACATGGCTATTGTGGAAAAGAAGAAAAATACATACATGTAACTAACAGACAACCCACTTATTGTAGTCTTGGGAATTTATATCAGAGAAATGAAAAATTCTGTTTACACTAAAACCTGTACACAAATGTTTATTTCATCTTTATTCATAATAGCCTCAACTGGAAATAACACAGATGACGTCCAATTGGTGAACAAACTGTGATACATTTGGAATACTTCTCTGTTATATATTGCATGGTCATCATAGGTAAAGAAAGGGTGAATATGTGCATGCAAAGTGCTACACCTTCTGAGAAACAACATCAAAGGCTTCTCATGGTTGGGGAATTAGACTTCATTCAAATAATCCATTCAAATCATTAAACAAAGAATAAGATGACAACAAATGCAAGCTCCCCAAAGGAAGGAAGAAATAATTAGCCAGAGTTGTTATAATGCATTGTTTTATATATCTAGTATCCAACCCAAAATTACAAAATATGCAAAGAAACTTAATATGAGTTCTGCTTTATGAGGGAAATGGGCTCATCCTTTTTACTGGAGTCGGCTTCCTGAAACCAACTGGATTTCCAAAAACATGCAGGTAATTACACAACAAACACATACAAATCTTGCTGCGCTGAGATTGAAAAAAAAACTGTTGAGAGCCTAGTAACCTCAGATGCTAAACAAATTAATATGGCAAGAATAAACTCATCCTCTGGTGGCAACTATAAAGATTTTTTTAAAGATTTTGTTTGTTTATTTTTAGACAGAGGGGGAGGGAGGAAGAAAGAGAGGGAGATAAATATCAATGTGTAGTTGCCTCTTGTGAGCCCTTTACCGGGAACCTGGCCCCCACCAGGCATGTGTCCTGACTGGGAATAGAACCAGAGAGCCTTTTATTCACAGGCCGGTGATCAATCCACTGAGCCACACCATCCAGGGTGACTATAAAGATTTTTTACTCTAGGTCAGGAACTCCCAATATTTGCTGCACATTGGAGTCACCCAGCTCCCACCTTCAGCTATTCTGATATAGTTGATATGGGATACAACTTGGGCATCAGGGATTTTAAAAGCTCCCATATAACCCTTGATGATTTGGCTCAGTGGATTGAGCACCAGCCTATGAACCAAAGGGTTGCTGGTTTAATCTCTAGTCAGGACACATGCCTGGGTTACAGGCCAGGTCCCCAGTAGGGGGCACTCAAAAGGCAGCCACACAGTGATGTTTCTCTCTCTTTCTCCCTCCCTTCTCCTCTCTAAAAATAAATAAATAAAAATCTTTTTTGGAAAAGCTCCCCGCCCTGGCTGGCGTAGCTCAGTGGATGGAGCTCGGGCTGTGAACCAGGCATCGCAGGTTCGATTCCCAGTCAGGGCACATGCCTAGGTTGCAGGCCATGGCTCCCAGCAACCGCACATTGATGTTTCTCTCTCTCTCTTTCTCTCTCCCTTCCCTCTCTAAAAATAAATAAATACAATCTTTAAAAAATAAATAAATATATAAATAAAATATTTTTTAAAAAAAAGAAAGAAAAGAAAAGCTCCCCATATAATTCTTATGTGCAACTAAGTTCAGGAACCATTATTGGTATATAGAACAATAGCAATGCCTACCATTTTGTGAATTTACTGTGGGCCAAGAATATAGAACAACTCTGTTATTCTTATTATCATAAAGCCATTTTTTTTAAATTAAGAAAATAAGCTTAGAGTGGTTAAATGACTCTCCCAAGGTCACAACTCTAAGAAGTACCAGATTCAGGATTTGTGATCACATACATTTAATTGGATAGTGTACTATGCATAATGCATAATGCACTATATTAAGGTAGTAACAATTCAGTAACCATGTTATTGAAAACTTGTATGAATATCATATTTTAGTATATTGAATGATATTTTAAATGCACTAAAAAGCTTGTTATAACAACCCTGTAGTGAATACACATTTATCTTCTGCATTACTCTTGGGAACATGGCTTAGCAACAATAGTTCTTGTAAAGGAGCTTTCAGGATTTAATAGACAATAAGCTCAGAATGATCCAGTAAATATGGTACAAGCACCAAAACAAGTAAAGTGATTATTCTTAGGCTACATTAATAAAAATGTGATATCTGGACTGGCGGAAGTGATTAACTAGGTTCTGTTGTTATCGGAACATGTTGAAGAATTATGTGCAGTTTCTGGGCTTCACCATTCTTTTTTATTATTGCAATAAAGTATCATAGGCTCACAATACCATATCTAAAACACTGAAGACCAGATGTGTTTTAGAAATTCAAAAATTTTCAGGATTCAGGAAGATAATTCATTGTTATACCCTGTATATTTTTTAGTATATTCAGTGGGGCCTGGGACAGCACGCCCTAATCAAACACATTAATATTTCTGAAACAAAATCAGTAAATGTACATACTGCAATACTGAAGATTATAAATATCTTTATATCGGTTACAGTTTTGCTGAATAACTACCAAATTTTCAGATGAAGTGAGATTTAATGGTCAAATGTTAGGAAAACACTTTTCTATCTCAGATATTTTTGGGTTTCTGAATTATATGTAAGATATTATGGAACTTTCTGTGCTCATAGTAATAAAGATTTAAACAACACAGAAGAGTGAAAAAGGAGAAAAGAAATCTCTCTATCTCACTCATAGTCTGAGTTTCAGAGCAGTAAGTACTTTTAATCATTTCTCCTTGAGGGTTTCCTACTGGTTGTCACCATAACACAAAACATGTGCTTATATATCTCTTTCTGGACTTATAATTTTAAAAATAATAAAGTAGCTCTCTGTCAACATATAATTAGTTTATTCTACTCCTCCACTTTCTCCCAACTCACCTCCTGCTCCCATCATCCCCTAAAACCCCTGGTGGTCACATTTTTATTTTTATATATAGCTCTGTATACTGTTACTTAAATTTTCTTAACCTTTTCATTTTGGATAGTATTTTCCCCTTTCTCTTGCTATAGAATGGAATACCAGACCTTAAGCTTTTCAAATAGAATAACGATGGTATAATAGAGACATAAAATAATATAAGAAACATAGAGCTTAAAGAAGGGGTGACTCAACAAAAAGGTGAAAGGTGTCATCAAATAGTTTAACAATCATGAAGATGAGAGAACAGAGTGATCTGTGTATCCTTGAGAGAGTAGAACTAAAAATAATACATGAAATCTATGGAACAGATTTTGGATCAGAGTAAGCACACTTATAAGGATAAGCAAAGACTAACCAAAGAAAATGTAGACAACTTCATGAGGTAGTAAGCTCCTTATCACTAAAGGTATTTAAGCAAGAGCTTGGTAACCTCTTGACAGGGGATTTATAGAGGAATTCAAACATCAGTTAGACAATGTGCACTGGATGACATTTAAGATATTTTCCAACTCTGAAAGTCTATGACACAATGATTGTTTATTCTCTAGGGTCTCTTACAGTTTAAGAATATGTATAATCCCATGACATTAGTCTAAAAGCATTATGTCTCAAACTAAGTAGCCAGTTTTCCAGTAAGTTAAGGATCTACCATATACTGAACCAGAACCCTAAACTCAGAATTCTACCCTTTCTTTTCCTTCCAGGAAGTCTCACCAGCTCCTTCTTGATGTGATTTTTGCCCCCATGCAGAACTAGTTATTTGTGGATACCAAATGAACTAAACAACTGTTTGTAGTCACTTATTACTCTAAGGTACTACAGTCAGGAAATGATTGAGAGAAAGATGAAAGAAAGAGATTCAAGGGGAAAGAAATTAATTAAGCCTGAGGGCCAGAAGCTTGGATGTGAAGGAACAGGACAGTAGATTGTTAAGCCCTCAAGAGCATCAAAGGGATTTTCATTTATGTAAAGTTTGCATATTCGAAAATATTAATTCCAAATTTAAACTCCAGACCCACAAATTATTATTTTTAATTCTTGATAAGAAGACAACTACTCACTGAAGGAATACTGCTGCAGGCAAGTGTGGAGGGAATCTCCCTACATACCCAATCTTGAAAACTGCAGAGATAGATGGAGATCTCTCAGGAACATTTGTTGGTAAAGGAGACTTAAAAAATGTAGAAAGATCTTATCATTTGTTTCTAAGCATTCTCATTAATGAATTATTTCTCTTATTTTCTTTCCCTTTATGTTCATTAAACACCTTTACACAAAGTCCAAATAAGCCTTAAATCACCATGAACTAGCAAAAAATTTCCTCTTTATTGTGTTTTATTTGGCAGGTATGTTTATAATAAAATTTAATAGAAAATACACTCTGCACATTCTTGCCTCATCTCATCAGTATTTGATATTATGGAATTACAGGAAGTAATATCTACCACTGAATGACTGATTTACCTATGTGTGTGTTTATACTCATGCAAAGCTTCTTAAATGTGTAACAAATAAAAATCTGTGTATCCTTTCAAATGCATGAGTGAAAATTCAATATGTACAGTAAAAATTTTAAAGTATTTGAATTATTCCAATGAAATAATGTATTTTCCAGCAGAATAGCAGAAAATACAAAGCAATTTTTATTTTAAAATATTTTTCTGAGAAATCAGCATGTTTTATTTAAATGGTAACACAGGTCTCCACATGAACATAACTGTCTCCTCCCACCCATACACACACATACACACACACACACACACACACTTCTGATCATATTCAGAAGCATTTCTGCCCACAGATTTGGAGCCAAAGAGCAAATGTACATTTATTTCTGGAAGTAGGGGTGGTTTAAATTTGTTGGAGTAGGCCCAGAGACATATAGCTAAGTTAACCAAGAAAGAGCCCACTCACAAAGACTGGTTAATTAGATGAACCTTATTTAATCTAGGAAAATAAGGACTAAGGGAGTGGAGTAGCTGATACTCATAAATTAATTAAAAGAAATAAGGAGAATGATCTTGACTGTCAAGCTCCACAATATTGATTTAGAAGAGAGATTCACAAACATAAATAAGAAGTTTGAGCCCTGGCTGGTGTGGTTCAGTGGATTGAGCACTGGCCTGTGAACCAAAGGGTTGCCAGTTCGTTTCCCAGTCAGGGCACATGCCTGGGTTATGGGCCAGGTTCCTGGTGGAGAACGCATGAGAGGCAATGACACATTGATGTTTCTCTCCATCTCTTCTTCCTTTCCACTCTGTCTAAAAATAAATACATAAAATCTTTAATAAAAAAAGAAATTTTGAAAAGACTAAAACTGTGGCCAAGGAAAGGAATCTTGTATTGCAGGAAAATGAGAAGGTACATTAACAGTATTTTCTAATTTATAAGTCTGTGTTATCCTGAGTTTCAAAAATCATTTTAGTTATGTCATGGATAAAAGTCCCAATAATGTGTAAGCCACTCATATGATTTGTAAGTCAAGCTTTCATGGAGCACAATCATCTTTGAAAATGTTCATGTTCAAGAAGGTTCTTTTATTTTTGTGTGTTATCTGTTTCATTTACTGCTACTTCTCTATGAACTGAAATCATAAGATGACAAAGATATGCAGCAGGTTCTATAATGGAATATTAACCAATTATTCATATAATTATATCTTGGCATACCCTATGTCACATGTGTTCTCAAATGCCCTGTGCAGGATGTGTTGAGGGAATGAGGCAGCTAAGAAGTCTTGGACAAAATCAATCCACAATTGGAGGAAACTGAAAAAGTACATGAGACATCTCTGTATATATTTTTTTCAATTCTTTTCTGAATTTAAAGTTATTTCAAAGTTAAAACTTTTGAAAAATCAACCCACAGCGAGCAAATATGTCAACAAATAGGAAGAAACTGATAGGAGTTGGGATACAGGAAACAAGGAGTATCCTGGCCTATAGTAACAAATCAACTGCACTGAGACTGTTTTTAATATCTGTACATGACTCAGAAAATGAATAGCCAAATAAGATTTTTTTTCTAAATCTGACTTCAAGAAGTAAGTAAGTATTGTAGGGGACTTCTGATCATCACAGAGATCATGATAGAGAATGACTGTTATCTAAATTTTTTGCTTCTTAGAAGACAGGACTTGTTTGGTAGGCCCATGATGGTAACAGAACATAGTTTGTCCTCATGCATGCACTAGTCTTCCTCCTGTCATTCCCAGACCCAACTAATAAATCACAGTACTCTCATGTAAAATGATTCCAAATCCTTTCACAATAGCTGAGTTGTATGAGGAGATACTTTTATGTAAATATATACCCCTAGCTAGAATTTACCAAACTATTTCCCAAAATTCTTTCTCTATTACAGATAATCCCACCAAGCCCACCTAAAACCTCCCTCAGAAATAAGTAGAATATCTCCTCCCATTAAAAAAAAGTAGCTGGCATACACAATTATTTTTCCCAAGATAGTCAGCTATGCATGACTAAATGTAGTAAGCTAAACAGGATGCTTCCCCCGCACTCTTGGTGGCTTCTTTTTTAATGCCAGATCTTTGCACCCATGATACCACTGATTTCTACAAACACAAATTCTTTATTTGTATGTGGGATGGAAAGACATGACTGCTAATACACAAATCCTCAATGTCTGTGTTGTATTGGATCAATTCTGCAGTGAATGTTTCCAGTAGGCACTGAGGACTATTTTTTTTGTCTATTAATGGAGATAATAACTGCCAGGGAGAAAGGGTGTGGGGTAGGGATGTGGGGATAAAGCAGGGACAAATCCTTTACTATATGTCCTGGACAATATTGGGATTCAAATTGGCTAATGACAAAATGTTCCCTCCAGGCATTAATGAGTCAACTGACAACCTGACAATCACTCCTAAAGCCTCTTTAAGTCTGTCTTTAAATAAAATATTCCTTAAACCCATCATCTCTTCCTCTTATGTTGATTGCAGCAAGATAAATGTTACATTAGATCCTGTCACATATTTTCAATAAAAGAAGCTTGGAGCATGTTCATGTAATTTGAATTGAGGCATTTCAGTGTTTGAAGCTGGGGAAACAACGTGCTTCTTTGGTGCCTAATGAGCACCCTGAGTCATTAACCAGGTGAATAAAGATGGAGAGCATGTATGGGTCTCCTCCTCTCCATCATCCTTTTAATTTTAATTTGGGATTCAAACTAATGCTTTATTGCAGGAAGCAATTCTGCCACTGACAGGACATTTCATATCCCTCCTGCCTGAGTCACCAACAACCAAGGAGAAAGTTTGTCAAGTCACAATGAATACCTATACTATTAGTTTGTCCCATACCTATGTTTTGGCTATCTATGACATCAAAAGAAGGTTACAAAAGGTCAATAGGAGAAAAACAGGAAATTGAACTCATAAAGGAGCCAAGGATATAAAAAATACAGTGACCAACAAAGTTATTTTAGAACCCAGATGGCACTAGGCTGTCAGGGCATATGGCTTGCTTGGATAATCGAGAAAGAATCATAAATTTGCACAAATATCAAGACTAACATAATAAAAGATGGTCTTTCATGAATGCAGCAGACATATGCAGAGAGATGTTGTTTTAAGTGGTGCTCTAGGAAGCCTACTGCCCACCTCCTTAACCACTCAGTAGACAATACCCTTTTCTTCCACTGAAACAATTCATATGCAGAGATCCTGGATGAAGCAACACATTGGCTTAATTTCTCTTGAAGGTGGCCATGATGTCTGTTTCATTCTTAACTGTAAACCTTCCTACAAAGAAGGTATTATAGCCTGCAGGTGGGGGAGAGATAAAAGAATCACTAAAGGATGTTCAGAAGAGACTAAATGTAAGAATACACACTCAGCCATGTTGCCTTAAACAAGATCAACAGAGATCAGCCATATATGCAGAATCTCTGGCCTTTCTGTGGACCATATTACTAAGGGGGACTAAACACCCATCCATATGTGAATATCTAGGTTTGGAAAACCTTTCCTTTGCCACTATCCCTATCAAAGTCTCAGAAGTTAACCAGGCACTATGTCATCATAGCTCAAAATTGGAAGGTGTGGAAACAGTCTAGATATCTACTTGTGAGCCTATTACAAGGAAAAATCCACTTATTACAATATGCATTGAAGCACAAAATTTCTTGACATATCTTCACATCACTTTATGCCTTGAGAACATTTAAAGAATTCAAGTACAACTAGGGTCAGGCAATAGGAAACAAAACTCAAGCATAAGACAAAACCAGCTATGTAATTTTCTGTCTCAATGAAAAATTAAAATGTGAGACCCGTGTTAAAAATTTTCAAAATAGCAACAACAGAGTGCTAAGCCAACAATGAGGTTCTTCTGCACATAGAGCATTGTTTGACAACACAAAACTCATGCCGGTGAAGTAGATTCTTGTGCAATGTATTAGATTTTAAAGGAGATGTGTTTGACAAGTCAATATATCAGGTACGTATTTTTCCTCAAATCATTTATTTGCAATGAATTAAAGTATGGAAGGACCATGAGAAGGAACAAGCTATGAAGGAACAAAGCACATTGCATTGTTGTAATTGTTGTTTGATTTCAATATTTAGTTTGATTTTTTGTTATTTTTCTTATTCATTCCATAAATGAAATTTTTCTGAGTAGGGCACTGGAAAGATCAAATATTTTATTATTTTTATTGTTGTTCAAGTACAGTTGTCTCCATTTTTAACCCACCAAACACCCCCTTCCCCACATATCCTCACCTCCCACCCTTGAACCTACCACCTTTGGCTTTTTCCATGTGCCCTTGTACATGCTCCTTGATGGCCCTTTCCCTATTATCCCCTATTGTCCCTCTCACCACTCCTCTGTTAACTGTCAGTTTGTTCTTTATTTCCATGTCTCTGGTTGTATTTTGCTTGCTTGTTTGTTTTGCTGATTAGGTTCCACTTATACATGAGATCATATGATATTTTTCTTTCACCGCCTGGCTTATTGCACTTAGCATAATGCTTTCCAGTTCTATCCATGCTGTTGTGAAGGGGGTAGGAGCTTCTTCATTTTATCTTCTGCATAGTATTCCATTGTGTAAATGTACCACTGTGTTTTGATCCACTAGTTCACTGAAGGGAATTTAGGTTGCTTTCAGCACATGCTATAGTAAATTGTGCTGCTATGAACATTGGAGTGAATAGGTTCTTTTGAATTGGTGTTTCAGGTTCCTTAGGGTATAATCCCAACAGTGGTATTGCTGGGTCAAAAGGAAATTCCATTTTTAGTTTTCTGAGGAAGTTCCATACTGTTCCACAGTGACTGCACCAGTCTATATTCCCACTAACAAATACACTAGGGTTTCCTTTTCTCCACATCTTTGTGGTTTTTTATTGGTTTACGATGGCTCTTCTGACCAGTTTGAAGTGGTATGGCATCGTGGTTTTAATTTTCATCTCTCTGATGGCTAGTGATGCTGAACATCTTTTCATATATCACTGGGCCCTTTGTATGTCCTCCTTAGAGAAGTGTCTGTTCAGGTCCTTTGCCCATTTTTTTAATGGGGTTGTTTATGATTCCATATATATTGATGAAATGTTTGTTTTATATCTGTGAAATATGTAATTGGTATTTTAATAGGGGTTGCATTGAATCTGTAAATTGTTTTGGGTTTTATGGACAAAATTAACATTTTGATGGTGTTATTTCTTCCAATCCATGAATATGATATATGCATCCATTTATTTGTGTCTTCCTTGATTATTTTCTTTAGTGTTATATAGTTGTCTGAGTACAGGTCTTTTACCTCCTTAGTTAAGTTTATTCCTAAGTATTTTATTTTTCTTGTTGCTATAGCATATGGGATTTTTTCCCTGATTTCCATTTCTGATATTTTGTTGTTGGCACACAAAAATGCCTTTGATTTCTGAATATTGACTTTGTATCCTGCTGTTTTGCCAAATTCACTTTTTAGGTCAAGTAGTTTTTTGGTGGAGTCTATAAACTTTTCTATGTACACTATCATGTCATCTACAAACAAAGGCAGTCTTACTTCCCTCTTTCCTGTTTGTATGCCTTTTATTTCTTTTTGTCTGATTGCTGTGGTTAGGACTTCCAATACTAGGTTGAATAGAAGTGGTGAAAATGGACATTCTTGTCTTGTTCCTGATCATAGAGAAAAAGATTTTACTTTTTGCCAATTTAGTATGATGTAGGCTGTAGTTTTCTCTTATCTGGCCTTTATTATAAGAGGTATGCTCCCTCTACTCCTACTTTGCTGAGCATTTTTTTCATAAATGAATGCTATACCTTATCAAATGTGTTTTCCACATCTATTCAGATGATCATATGATTTTTGTCTTTCTTTGTTTATGTGATGTGTTATGTTTATTGATTTTCAAGTATTACACCATCCTTGCATCTCCTGGATGAATGCCACTTGATCATGCTGTATGATCATTTTGATTGCAGGATGCAGTTTGCCAGTACTTTGTTTAGGATTTTAGTGTCTATGTTCATCAGTGATGTTGGCCTGTGGTTTTCTTTCTTTGTTGTGCCTTTGTCTGGTTTTGGGATTAGAATGATGGTGGCCTCATAAAAATAGTTTGGGAGTCTTCCCTGTTCTTGGAATTTTTGGAATAGTCTGTGAAAGATAAGAGTTAGTTCTTCCTTAAATGCTTTGTAAAATTTTCCTGTGAAACCATCTGGTCCAGGGCTTTTGTGTGATGGGAGTTTTTTTTTTTTTTTTATTAGTGCTTCAATTTCATCAGCTGTTATCAGATCGTTCATGCTTCCTGTTTCTTCTTCATTCAGATATGTAAGATTATATTTTTCTAGAATTTTGTCCATTTCACCTAGGTTTTCAAAGTTCTTGGCATATCGTTCTTTGTAGTAAATTTTTACAGTCCTTTGTTTTTCTGTGGTATCAGCTATAATCTCTCCCATTTCATTTCTGATTTTATTGATTTGTGTCATCTTTCTTTTTTTTCATTAGTCTGGGTAAAGATTTGCCAATTTTGTTTATCTTTTCAAAGAACAAGCTCCTGGATTTATTGATCCTTTAAATTGTTTTTTTAGTCTCTATGTCATTTAATTCAGCTCTGATCTTGATTATTTCCTTCCTTCTACTCTCTCTGGGTTTTGTTTGTTATGGTTCCTCCAGTTCTTGGAGATGCAGGGTTAGGGTGTTTATTTGAAATGTTTCTATTATTAGGTAGGCCTATATCACTATGAACTTCCTCCTCAGGACTGACTTTACTGTGTCCCATAAGTTTTGCACTGTTCTGTGTTCATTTTCATTTGTTTCCAGAAAATTTAAATTTCTTCCTTGATCTCATTATTAAACCATTCATTTTTTTTAATACCCTCTATTCAATCTCCATGAATTTGAGTGCTTTTGAATTTTTTCCTGAGGTTGGTGTGTAGTTTCAGTCCCTTGTGGTCAGAATAAATGCTCGATATAATTTCAATTTTCTTGAATTTGTTGAGGTTGGTTTTGTGTCCTATTATGTGGTCTATCTTTGAAAATGTTCCATGTTCACTTGAAAAGACAGTGTACTTTGCTTCTTTGGGATGAAATGTTTATATATATACCTGTTCAGTGCATTTGATCTAGGAATTGTTCAATGTCACAATATAGTTGTTGATATATTGTTTGGAAGAATTATCTATTTTTGACAGTGGTGTGTTAAAATCTCCTATATAAGTGTGTTGCTGTCTATATCTTTCTTGAAGTCTTCCAAGATTTTCCTTATTATTTGGGTGCTTCTATGTTGGGTGCATATACATATGTAATGTTTATTTCTTGCTGATGGATTCTTCCATTAGGTAATATGAAGTGTCCTTCAGTGTCTCTTGTTATGGCTTTTGTTTTGAAGCCTATTTTGTCTGATATAAGTATTACAACTCCAGCTTTTTTTCCTGTCCATTTGCTCGGAATATTATTTTCCAACCCTTTGCTTTCAGTGCATATGTCTTTTTTTCTCTTTACTTTTGTTTTTGTTTTTTTTTTATTTTAAAAAACATATTTTATTGATTATGCTATTAGAGTTGTCCCACTTTACCTCTTTATACCCCTCCACCCTGCACAGCCACTCCCACCCACATTCCGAGCCCCCTTTAGTTTATGTCCATTGGCTGTACATATAAGTTCTTTGGCTTCTTCATTTCCTATACTATTCTTAACCTCCCCCTGTCTACTTTGTACCTATTATTTATGCTTCTTATTCTCTGTACCTTTTCCTTGATTCTCCCCTCCCTGCTAACAACCCTCCACATGATATCCATTTCTGTGATTCTGTTCCTCTTCTGGTTGTTTGTTTAGCTTGTTTTTGTTTTTGTTTTAGGTGTGGTTGTTAATAACTGTGAGTTTGTTGTCATTTTAATGTTCATATTTCTTATCTTCTTTTTCTTATATAAGTCTCTTTAACATTTCATATAAGGGCTGGGTGATGATGAACTCTTTTAACTTGACCTCATAAGCGAAGCACTTTATCTGCCTTTCCATTCTAAATGAAAGCTTTCTAGATAGAGTAATCTTGGATGTAGGTCCTTGCCTTTCATGACTTCGAATAATTCTTTCCAGCCCCTTCTTGCCTGCAAGGTTTCTTTTGAGAAATCAGCTGGTAGCCTAATGGGAACTCCTTTTAGATAACTGTCTCCTTTTTTTTTTTTTTTGGCTGCTGCTTTTAAGATTCTCTCCTTATCTTTAATGTTAGGTAATGTATTTACAGTGTGCTTTGGTGTGTGCTTCCTTGGGTCCAACTACTTTGGGACTTTCTGAGCTTCTTGGAATTTCTGGAAGTCTATTTCCTTTGCCAGATTGGGGAAGTTACCCTTTCATTATTTTTTTTTTCAAATAAGTTTTCAATTTCTTATTCTTCTTCTTCTCCTTCTGGTAACTCTATGATTTGGATATTGGAGCATTTAAAGTTCCAATAGGTTCCTAACCTTCTCCTCATATGTTTTGAATTCTTGTTTCTTCATTCTGTTCAGGTTGAATATTTATTTCTTCTTTCTGGTGAAAACTGTTGATTTGAGTCCCAGTTTCCTTTCCATCACTGTTGGTTTCCTGTACATTTTTCTTTATTCCATTTTTCATAGCCTTCACTTTTTCCTCTATTTTATGACTATACTGAACTATTTCCATGAACACCCTGATTACCAATGTTTTGAACTCTGTATCTGATAGGTTAGTGGTCTCTTCATCACTTAGTTGTATTTGTTCTGAAGATTTGATCTATTCTTTCATTTGGGCCATTTTTTTTTTGTCTTGACATGCCTGTTACCTAGTAATGGTGGAGCCTTTTCCCAAGGACAGGGCAACCAATGTCAGTGTGTGGTGAAACTCTATGTGGGGGAGGGGTCCAAAAGGGAACAATGCCACTTTCTGGGCTCTTGGCCAGCTTTCAGTCACTTCCTCCACTACCCCCAAGAAAATTGGGCTCTTTTGGTGCTGATTCCAAGGTAGGTGGGTTTGTGTATGTTCTAAGACCTCGTGTGTCTCTCCAACAAACTCTCCTGTGAAGCTGGGAGTTTCTCCCACTGCCTCAACTCCCACAGGTTTTTTCAATCATATATTTTGAGTCTTTATCTCACCTCACTGGAACGCTGGGTTGCAGGGTCTGCCTTGCTTCCCAGGTGTTCCTTCTGGTTTATTCATATGCAAATGTGGGACCTCCTAGACTTCCAGCCACCACTTCGCCTGGTTCGCCTGGTTCGCAAGTCACAGCCTTGATCACCCCTGTCCCCCAGCTGCTGCCTTGCCTTGAGTCCTCTCCACCTCATCTGCCCATCTCCACCCCTCCTACCAGTCTGGATGAATGTTTCTTCATTATCTTATGGTTTTCCAATTTGCAAATAGTTAAATTTTCTGGCAGTTCTGGTTGTTTTTTATTAAATTTGTTGTTGTCCTTCTTTTTGTTGTGCAAGGAGGCACTGCGTATTTACCTATGCCCCTATCTTGGCTGGAGGTCATTTTTTTTCCGAGGTTGGTGTTTTGTAGGCAGCATATGTGCGGGTCATGTTTTATCCACTCAGCTACCCTATGTCTTTTGATTGAAGCATTTAATCAATTTACATTTAAGGTTATCATTGATAGGTACTTGTTCATTTTCCCCCTTTGTACCTGTGTTCTTCTCTCTCTAACTCTTTTCCCTCCTTTTCTTATAACAGTCCCTTTTAGCATATCTTATAGTGTTGGTTTGGGGAAGGTGTATTCTTTCAGCTTTCTTTTGTCTGGGAAATTCCTTATTTCACCTTCCATTTTAATTGGGAACCTCACTGGGTAGAGTTGTCTTGGTTCCAGGCTTTTCTTTTTCATTACTTGGAATATTTGTTGCCATTCTCTCCTGGCCTGAAGTATGTCTGTTGAAAAATCAATTGCTAATTTTATCAGAGCTCCCTTATATGTTACTTCTGGTTTCTCCCTTGCTGTTTTTAAGATTCTCTCTTCGTTTTTTAAACTTGGCATTTTAATTATGATGTGTCTTGGAGTAGGCTTCTTTGGGTTCATCTTGATTGGGAGTCTCTGTGCTTCCTGAAATTCTGTTGTTATTCCCCTTTCCAAGTTTAGAAAGTTTTCTGTCATTTTTTTCAAAGAGGGTTTTTATCCCTTGCTCCTTTTATTCTCCTCCTGGTATTCCTATGATTTGAATGTTCTTGCGTTTCATGTTTTCATGGAATTCTCTTAAGCTAACTTCGTATTTTTTAGTCTTTTTTCATGCAGCTGCTCTACTTGAGTGTTTCTTTCTATCTTGTCTTCCAGCTCACTAATTAGGTCCTTTTCTTCATCCAGCCTGCTTGTAATTCCTTCTAGTGTTTTTTTTTTTTTTTTTAATTTCAGAAATTGTATTCTTTATTTCTTCCTGGTTCTTGTTTATAGTTTTTATTTCCTTTTTCATACTGTTGTAGTTCTCACTCAGTTCTTTGTGGTTGTCTGTGAGTTTCTTGACCATCCTTATAACCATTCTTTTGAATAGTATATCTGATAGTTTGCTTGCCTCCATTTTATTTAGCTCTTTTAGTGGGGAGTCTTCCATTCCTTTTGACTGCTTGTTTTTTCTTTGTCTTTCCATTTTAGGTGACTCTTTTTGTTTGCTTCTATGCTTCTTGATGCTCTGCTTTGCTAGGTCTCTTTGTAGGGTAATCTTCTATGGTAGGATTTATATGAGATTCAGTGATGTGGTCTCTTTGATTTCCTTGTGCAGATGTTCTTGGGTTTCCCTTTTTTCTGTCTGTGTGAACTCTCTTGTTGTACTTGGGTTTTACCTGTTGGTGGTTCCTTTGTTGGTAGGTTCTCTCCTCCAGCAGGTTTACTGGTGTTCACAACTCCCACCTTATCTAGCATGCTATCATTGGCCAGGTAAAAGCAAAAATAGTTTAAGACAACGGGAGAGTATTCTATGGGATTTAAAGTACCAACGGATATAGAACAGATAGGAGACCCTTTTTAGAAGCACAGTGATAACTGTGGTATTTCACCCAACTAGCCACTATTTATAAATATGCAAAAGAGATAAGACTCTCTTATTATAGGGGAGAAGGAATATAAGCTGAAACCAGAAAGCAGAGCACTTGTGCAAAGTTAGGTAGTGAAATACAGTGGGAATAAAAGATAGAAACTAGGCATAGTGTAAGAGGGAATAGAGTTAACCACAACAGTAATAAAGCTCTTGAAGATAGTGAAATGGGCCAAGACTGGGGGGCGGGGGTGGTTGCTGTGTAGTATTTATAAAAATATGGAACAGTTTTTTGCAATAATACTGGAACAACAATAATGTGACAAGAAATATGTGACCTGAATAAAAAGAATAGAAAGTAAAAGACACAAAGTGGTGTGTTATTGGAATATGATGGAAGTGAAAGAAGAAAGATTAAAATGCAATATGAAAGAGACAACAAGGAAAGCCATTCAAACAATGCCATTAAACAAATAAAATGAAGAAAACTAAACAGACACAGGAGAAATAAAAAATTATAATCAAATAAAAGAAATAAAAATAAACAATAGCATGCAAGTTCTGTGGTATAACAAAGTGGAATTTGTTTCAGTTTCTCAGTTTTTGGTGTTAACTTTGTGATCCCTCTCTGGGTCTGTCTTTAGTTCTTTTACAGCTCCAAGTGTTATTGTCTCACACTTAGGGAAAAAAAATCCTGCTGACTTTAAACCCTGAAAGGGAGTTCTGCTGGTCTTCCTGGATGTTGCAGGCAGATGGGCCTGTGCTTCACTTTTTTCCTTTCCTGTGTTTTTTTGAGGATGGAGATTAGGTCTGGACTACAGTATTCACAGATACTCAGCCTCCAGCCCATGCCTTCTGAGCACTGCAGGGCCCTCACTGTCCATCTGTGCCAGGCCAGTGTCTTTAGTCCACCATGTTTTCCACCTGTGAGATTCCCTGATGAAGGGCAACTCATACCCCACCTCCTCCCTCTTTGCTGGCTTGGGTCAAACACCTTTCAGGGAAGTTTAGTTCTGCTATTAAATTAAGTATCTCTTGGGACTGGTACCCGCTTTGAGCCCCTGCTGCCCCACTTTGACCAGTCCATGAGGTGCCCTGATTAGGAACAAATCACACCCCTCCCCGCTGCAGGATGGTTCCTTAATCAGCCTTTTTTTTAAAGTAAATTCTTCTTAGCACCCTCAGTTTTTAACAAGCTCCTAGGTTTTCACACAGCCCAACTCTCTGACCAGTCCAGAGACTATCTGGGTCAGGGTCCACCATGGCCCAATGTTTCTCCCTTCCCCAGGTATCACCCAGCTCCCCAATTTCTCTGGTAATGGCCTAGCTGGTGCCCACAGTTCCAGTAGGGGAACACTGCCTCTGTGCATCTCCCACTGCTTTATTCCCCCCAGCAATTTCAAGAATCCAGGTCTTTCCTGGTGTGCAGCTGTCTTCCCCATTTTGGTAGGGGAGGGAGCTGTGGATCTGGCTATCCTCCAAAGCTCCAGAGGCATCCACCAACCCCAGCACCATGCACCAGTCTCAGGATTGTAATAGCTTTCATCCCTGAGCCAGTACCAGAGATCTTACCTACCCAATGCAATTTCCTTACCATCTGTGTTTCAACGACCTCTACAATTTTGGCTTCCAAACTTCATATTAGCTGGGATTTCATTGGCTGTTCACTCTGTTCTTCAGAAGAACAGCTAGGTGTTCCAGTTGGGTGTACTGGCAAGTGGGTTCAACTCCCACCTACCTTGCCACCATCTCAGACCTCTAAAATCAAATATTTTTTTTTTTACAGAATCAAGTGTGAACTCAGGTACTTGGCCCACAAACCTTCCTAAGAGGAGGAGGAAAAGCTCAATTACTTCACATCTTAGGGATTAATCACTAAACTGCTTTGGCAATTCTAGATTCAACTATGGTTCAACTGTGTAATGCTGGAATAACTTATGGCCTTCCTGTGGCATACTGAATAATTCATATCACTGTTCCTATCAAGGAAAAATGGCCTTGAAATACTGAGCCAGCTACTAGTTTCTATGAAATCTTAGTTTAAAAAGTAAAGATTTGTTATTTTTCTGAGAAGAAGTTCCCTAGTCCCAAATAGAGTTCCATATGTGCTGGAAACATGAAGCAGTCTGGTCCTGCTATAAAGATATGGCATGTTATCTTATAGGGGGAAGCAGGTATGTTACTTAAAAGGTCAATATCACAGATATCATCTCAGCTGTGTTCATTAACTTTGTCTTTATATAATCACAGAACGAATACAAGCCTGGTTTCAGACTGAGCCCTGACTTTGGCAAGCCATCTTCTAGCTCTAACATTAATCATAACAAGATTTAAAAGGGAGAGGATAGAGAGTATAATTCATTGACTATATCTCTAACCCAGACCTTTTTCCTAACCTTCACACTTATGGAACATTTCCATGTGGATTTTGCCAGGGAAACCTTAAACTCAACATGTCCAGTATTAAACTTTTCTTCCATTCTAGTCCTTGTACCTCATCCCTAAAACAGCTCTCAAACTGTTCATCCTGCTTCCATTCAGTTGCACAACGTAAGCCCTTGGAGTCTTCCTTTTCTCATTGCCATTCCCTCTGGACTAATGTGAGAGTAGTTGGAGAATTTAGGTATTAATGGACAAATAATATAAGTTATTCCTCAAAGATATGCCAATGTTGAGCCAGAAAAGTGATTCCAGAATGGATTGTCAATTTATCAATATATGGTGTGTGTAGATGGAGAGAACTGGAAAAACTGAGGTACAGAACCCAGTGGAAGTGAAAGAACTGGTGAGAAAAAAAGCCAAAAAAAAAAAAAAAACAATGAACAACATCAAAGACATAACTGGGCTCATTCTAGAAGACATTCCATGTGCACTTGAGAAGTACATGTATTCTGCTGCTTTGGGGTGAATCCCAACAGCACTACTGAAAAGTTGGGTTTTTTTTTTTGCCTTGTTCATAAACCAAACAGAAGTTAACAAAGGTTTTTTTTTTTTTTCATTTGTTTTGTTTCTGTAGCAACAATTCAAGTCTGCAGTTGTAGCATGATAGTATTCATGGGGCAATATATAAATGTGTCAGTGTGATTCTGTGTCAATCAAATTTCATTTACAAAAACAGGTGGCAGACCATTTTTTGCCCATTGGGTGTGGTTTAGTGACCCCTGGAGTAGCCTATGCTGTGGCAATAAATTAACCCTTTAACATTAGAGATTGCACATAAAATTTTTTCTTGCTCATATCACAAACAAGATAGATGAGAATATTTTCCTTGATCTCACAACTAATACCATCTTAAACAATTGGTTTCTAAGGTGATATAGAAGGGAAAGCAAGAACTGAAGAATCTCATTAGTACAGGAAGTAGCTTACATATTTTTAACCCATATCCCATTGGCCAAAACCCAGCCTCATGGCCAGAATCTACTGAAAAGGAGGCTAGAGGCTAGATAATGTAGTGAAACAGATGAATATTTGGTGAGTAATTCACAATTATTGCTATAAAAAATGACAATGATTTCTGTTTCATATAGTTGTAAAACATTTAGCATAGTGTCTGACATATAAGCAACATTCAATAAATATTCAAACATTCCCAATCCATTCCTTCTGATCATTTTACCCTTTGGTAAGCCATAAAAATGCCCTTTACACCCAGACATAGATATTTATTAACATCCACATGCCTTTTCTTATTCTGTTTCTTTTAATGTTCCTTCTTTGTTATTCCCACCTAATACATATTCAGTTATATTTCATATTTCTACTGAAATGTGACATTTTCTTCCTTTAACTTTCCCAGACAGAGTGACTTAGGTGCCTGCTCTTGCACCACCACTTAGTTCACACAATCAGTACAATAATTAGTACGTTGTAATGTCATTAGTTACACATGTATGATTCTTCAGACTGTGAACTCCATGAGTACAGAGCAATATCATATTCTTATCTGTACTTCAGCATTTACCTGAGTCCCATATAGAACTGACAATCAATAAATGTTCATTAAAATGATTGGTGAATTCCAATGGTGTAAATTTCAGGTTGTAGGCAGCCTATAGGTATAGTAAGAGGGGCTTGAGACAAATGGGGAGCTTTTATTGTTTATGACAGCTACAGTCCCTGTGCTTTATTAATATCACTACAGAATGAAGCCTGGCAAATATAAAAACACTTAATAAAATTTTGCTAAAACCTATGGAAAAGAAAAAGGAGAAAAGATGGTTATTTTTCCCTGTGTGGGTCCTTAAAATATTTTTTTTTATTGTTCATGAAATCCAGTCCATTGAAAAGAAGCATTTACTACATTCAGGTAAAGCAATCAGTGTGAACAGTATATATGCCCCAGAGTACATTCACTATCATTTTAGAATGGGTCTATCAGGAATATTTGTGAAGCTGCAGTGAGTCAGCCATCTGTAGCCCAGGACCCTATGACCCTGATACCTGGGACTTCTCACTGCTGAGTGCTGAGCATTTCTATATAGAGAGACTCCCAGAGTAGTATCAGTAAAATCTAATTTTTACACTTCTCACTGTCAGTGAAAATCACCAAAAATATATTAATAAAAAGAACCCTAAACATTCCAGTCAGGCTTTTATTTCTCTCATCTTTTCTGAAGCCTAAGGAAATAATGCCTTTTATTTTTCTCTCTCTTTTTATTTTGAGAGAGAGGGACATCGATCTCTTGCCTCCCATGTGCACCCTGACCAGGAATTGAATCTGCAACCTTTTGGTGCACGTTAAGGCATTCCAACCAACTGAGCAACCCAAACAAGACATGCTTTTTTATTTTTTAGATCATATATTTCATTCAATACTTCTCTATCTTCATTATTATTTAAAAATAGTAATTATACCTCCATTAATTGAGCAAAACCATTGTGTCACGAACTTCACATTAACTCTACTAAGGACTTCAGAAGATTAAAAACACCTTTCCTGACCTGGGAACCCTTGATTTGGCCTACTGTTCTATATGGCTAACAGCAAAAACCATCATCTCATTCAAGCCCTAAAAATGGTAATGTTTGCTCTCTGCATCTCAGGGCTAGGTCCTCAATGATAACAGAGCCTATGAGTAAATGAGAGGCAGTGTGTAGTACAGATGTCTGTATGCAAATCTTAGCTCTAAAACTTACCATTGTATGGCTTTGAACTAGTTACTTGATTTCTCTGAGACTTTTTCATTCTATATAAAATTGAACTAATGATAGTGCCTATTTCAGAGTTATTGTAAAGGTTAAACAGGATAATGTTTTCCAAACACAACAAAATTTCAGGCATAATAAACACTCAAACTATAAGCTATTATTTTGAAAATGTGAATAAAATAAGCTAAAGATGATCCTGAGGGAGTGGACAATATCCCTTCCTGAGGGTGAATAAGAGAGCAGACATAAGTTCTCTTCTTGTTCTAGGAAAAATATCAGCACATCTAGTGGTGAGAACCATGAAGGAATCAGAAAGGAAACACTGATAAGTACGTGGTAATCAGTAATTTTGGAGACATTTATTCAGTGATATCTGTGTAGGATCCAGAGATATATGGAGTAGGAAGGGTTATTTGTCTTGATTCCATTCCAGGAAAAACAATAAAATGAGGACTCACAGATTCTCCTCAAGGTGAGGCTCAGCTCATCCAGATAAAGGGAAGCAGAAGTCAAGGTAAATGCAAAGAAACTGATTTTAAAATGGTAGAATTTTCGACAACATGAATAGACCTTGAGGGCATTATACTGAATGAAGTAAGTCAGACAGAAAAAGACAAATTCCATAAGAACTCACTTACATATAGAATCTTCAAAAAAACATAGAAAGAGAGAGTAGTTTGTTGGTTGCTAGAGGCAGTGAAGTGGGGAAAATGGAGGAGGTGGTCAAAAGATACAAGCTTCCAGTTATAAGTTGAATAATTTCTGGGAATATAATGTACAACACGGTGACTATAGTTAACAATATTGTATTGTGTATTTCAAAGTTGCTAAGAGAGTAAATCTTAAAAGTTCCCATCATAAAAAATATTGTAACTATGTGGTGATGAATGTTAACCAGTCTTCTTGTTGTGAACACTACAACACTATATTGTATCTAAAGAAATGAACCATAATTATTTAATTTCATAAAATATTGTCAGTGTTCTGATATCCTTGATTGTTGCATTATTTTAAAAAATATATATGACTTTTACTCCACCTTGATTTCTTTTACTTAGCATTGTACCATGGAAATGATTTCATAACACTATATACAAATATTTTAAAGCATTGAGACTTTCCCATGTATAAAGAAATCTGTATTAGCAAGGTAGGGATTTACTAGTCTTTTGAGGCTTCATTCAAAATAATCTGAGAAACCCAAGCACTTCCCACACTAAGTAGCGGGGCCATCCTACAATGGAGTCATAACTAATATACTTCTTATTCTTGACCTGGAAGCAAAAGGCAGAGGGAGAAAAAAGAGAAGGTAAGCTACACAGATAAGAAGCTCTTAGTACTTATATAGAACTAAAAGTTGACCAGCTGGGAAGGAGAAAGGAATATTTAACATTCTCTAGCTGCCATTTTGTATTTGTGATTATCAATTTGATGCCTTTCTTTTAGTGGACTATACTGCAAGCCCCTCAAGGTGTTGTTGGGAATTGTGGGCTGACATTTATTTGCACATCTCTGGTACTAACTGTGACCTTAGGAACAATCACTTCATTTCCTTGCATTTCAGTTGTATCATCTGTAAATTTTGAGGCTAGGTTATATCATCTTTAATGCTCCTTCAAACTCTTAACATTCTATATTTTTTTTTCAAAAAGTCAAATAAAAAAATAAAATCACCAGAACCATTTGTGGATAGTTAAATTTTTAAAAAGTCAGAGTTCATTCTTTTCAGAGAAAATTTACTCTTTGAAAACAAGAACAATAGATTTATTTAAACATGAAGCAGACTGCTAACAATAACCCAGCTGTAATTAAATAACTAAGTGAATAAATAAATAAATATTTGTAGGGATGGGTACATTTGGATGAGATTTATAGTAAGCTTCTCTCCGGAGAACATGAGCAAGTAGATCAGGTACATCAGAAAGCAGCCATAGCAGCAGAAAAGAAGGAAATAATATCCACCAGTAAAAATCCACTAAAGGACATCAGAGATTATGGCTCAATCTGATATGACTCTAAGTGATGAATACTTATGTGTCATTCCTACATACAGTGCTACATGTCCCCCATACAATGGGGAAAATTATCTTAAAAGTTTACAAGAAAATGGACAGAAATCTGAATTTCACAATATAAACAACTTCTCTCTAAAGACAAGTAAATTGAAGATAACATCGTTCCTGGTTGACAGAACCATATTACTTTAACATTTATTTTACTGCTAAGGGAAGAGAATAGCATGGTTAAGGGACATTCAGCACTTGTCAGATCAGTGGCAGCATAGATAATAGTTTCTTTACGTGAGATAGAATATGACCCAGAGTGATATTTCCAAAGTATTATGATCTAATGTGGAGGGCAGCATGAAGGATTCTAAATGGGAACAGTATAGGAGTTTCAGTCTCAGTTGAGACTAAATCCTAAATTTCCTAAGTAACCTTTGGAGAGTCCCTTGATGACTCTGGGTCTCAGTTTTCCCATCCATAAAATGACTGTAAAACTTTTTTTATATGTTATTTATTTATTTTAGAGACAGGGGAAGACAGAGAGAAAGAGAGGGAGAGAAACATCAATGTATGATTGCCTCTATGCACCTCTACCTGGGGACCTGGCCCACAACCCAGGCATGTGCCCTGACTGGGAGTTGAACCAGTGTCCCTTTGGTTCTCAGGCTGGCACTCATCCTCTGAGCCACACCAGCCAGGGCAAACTTTTTTAACTTAGTGAGAGAACCCATTGATCAGTTTGAGTTTGAAAAACAGTAATACTAACACTATTAATAATAATAATAACTGTAACCAAAAAAGAATGGCTCTGGTCACAATGCCCACAGCAACCTTTAAAGAAAAGTCTTTATGAAATTGCTTGGTTGCTCTTCTATTACCTGGTGACCTCTCCTTAAAGTGGGCTGGTATCCATTTGGGTTTCGCTGAAGCAGAGATGTTTCCTGACTTTGGTGCCTACCATATCTTTGACCAAACTTTAGCTAAACTTTATGTTCAGGTTCCCTGTGGAACTGAATTTTTTTTACTGTTCAAATACAGCTGTTCCCATTTTTCACCACCACATTCCATGCCCCCCTTTGGCTTTGTCCATGGGTCCTATATACAAGTTCCTTGATGACCCTTCCCCTTCTTTCCCCATTACACCCTCTCCCATCCCCTATGGTTACTGTAAATTTGTTCTTTATTTCAATGTCTCTGGTTATATTTTGCTTCATTTTTTGTTTTGTTCATTAGATTCCACTTATAGGTGAGATAATATGGTATTTGTGTTTCACCTCCTGGCTTACTTCACTTAGCATAATGCTCTTCAGTTCCACCCATGCTGTTTTGAAGGGTAGGAGCTTCTTCATTTTATCTGTTGCATAGTATCCCATTGTGTAAATGTACCATAGTTTTACTGATGGACACTGAGGTTGCTTCCAACATTTGGCTACTGTAAATTGTGCAGCTATGAACATTGGGGTGCATAGGTTCTTTTGAATTGGTGTTTCAGTATTCTTAGGTTATAATCTCAGCAGTGGAATTTCTGGGTCAAAAGGCAGTTCCATTTTTAGTTTTCTGAGGAAATTCCATACTGTTTTCCACAGTGGCTGCACCAGTCTGCATTCCTACTAAAAGTATACTAGGGAGGATTCCTTTTCTCTACACCTTTACTGGCACTTGTTTGATTTCTTTATGATGGCCCTTTTGACTGGTGTGAAGTGGAATCTCACTGTGGTTTTAATTTGCATCTCTCTGATGGCTAGTGATGCTGCACATCCTTACATATGTCTCTGGGCCCTCTGTATGTCCTCCTTGGAGAAGTTTCTGTTTGGGTCCTTTTCCCTTTTCTTAATTGGGTTGTTTGTCTTCCAGCAGTGAAGTCATGTGAGTTCTTTATATATTTTGGAGATTAAACCCTTGCCCAATATACCATTGGCAAATATATTTTCCCAAATAGATGGTTCTCTTTTCATTTTAGTGATCTTTTCTTTAGCCATGCAGAAGCTTTTTATCTTGATGAAGTCCCATTTGTTTATTCTTTCCTTTATGTCCCTTAATCTAGGGGATATACCAGTGAAAGTATTGCTGTGTGGAACACTTGAGATTTTCCTGCCTATGTTCTCCTCTAGGACTTTTATAGTGCCACAACTTATATTTAAATATTTTATCCACCTTGAGTTTATTTTTGTGTTTGGTGTAATTTGGTAGTCAAGTTTCATTTATTTGCATGTAGCTGTCCAGATTTCCCAACACAATTTGAAGATCCATTTTTATGTTTTTGCCCCCTTTGTTCACTATTAATTAACCAAAGAGACATGGGTTTGTTTCTGGGCTCTCTATTCTGTTCCATTGGTCTATGTGTCTGTTCTTATGCCAGTACCAGGTTGATTTGATTACAGTGGCTTTGGAATATAGTTTGATTACAGGTATTGTGATCCTACCTACTTTGTTATTGTTTCTCAAAATTGCTGCATATATTCAGAATCATTTATGGTTCCATATAAATTTTTGAAATGTTTCTTCTCTATCTGTGAAATATATCATTGGTATTTTAATAGGGATTGCATTTAATCTATAAATTGTTTTGGGTAGTATGAACATTTTGATGATGTTAATTCTTCCAATCCATGAACACAGTATATGCTTCCATTTACTTGTGTCTTCCTTAACTCCTTTTTTCAGTGTTGTGTAGTATTCTGAGGACAGGTCTTTTACCTTCTTTGTTAGGTTTATTCCTAGATACTTTTTTTTCTTGTTGCTAGATCAAATGGGATTATTTCCTGATTTGTCTTTCTAATATTTTGCCATTGATGTACAAAAATGCCGTCAACATCTGGACATTGACTTTGTATCCTGCTGCTTTGCTAAATTCATTTATTAGTTCAAGTAGTTTTTTTGGTGCAGTGTATAGGATTTTTTATGTACACTATCATGTCTTCTACAAATAATGACTGTTTTACTTCTTCTTTTCCAATTTCAATGCATTTTATTATCTTGTCTGATCACTATGGTTAGGAATCCCAATGCTATGTTGTACAGAAGTGGTGAAAGCAGAAGTCCTTGTTTTGTTCATGATCTCAGTGTGAAAGCTTTTAGTTTTTGCCCATTGAGTATGATATTGGCAGTAGGTTTTTCATATATGACCTTTATTTTGTTCAGGTATGCTCCCTCAACTCCAGCTTTCCTAAGTGTTTTTTATCATAAATGGGTGCTGTACTTTGTCAAATGCTTTTCCATCATCTATTGATATGATCATGTAGATTTTGTCTTTCATGTTATTTAGGCGGTGTATTACATTTATTGATTTGTGAATATTGAACCATCCTTGCATTCCTGGGATGAATCCCACTTGACCATGCATATGATCTTTTGAATGTATTGCTAGATGTGGTTTGCCAATATTTTGTTGAAGATTTTAGCATCTATTTTTATCAGCAATATTGGCCTGTAGTTTACTTTCTTTGCTATGCATATAGTTTTGGGGTTAGGATGATGCTGGCTTCATAAAAAGTGTTTGGGTGTCTTCCCTCTTCTTGGATTTTTTTGAAATTGTCTGAGAAGTATAGGGGTTAGCTCTCCCTTAAATATTTTTGCAAAATTCTCCTGTGAAACCATCTGGTCCATGGCTATGGTGCGCAAGGAGATTTTTTTTTTTATTAGTTCTTCAATTTCATCAGCTGTTATCAGTCTGTTCAGGCTTTCTGCTTCTTCTTCATTCAGTTTTAAAAGATTACATGTTTCTAGAAACTTGTCCATTTCAGGCTGATTTTCAAATTTCATGGCCTATAGTTGTTCATAGTAATTTCCCATGATCCTTTGTATTACTGTGGTATCAGTTATAATTTTCCATCTTCCATTTCTGTTTTTATTAATTTGGGTCCTCTCCCTTTATTTCTTGATTAGTCTTGTTAAAGCCTCAATTCTGTTTATCTTTGCAAAGAACCATCTCCTAGACTTATCTATCCTTTGAATTGTTCTTTTAGTCTCTATGTCATTTAATTCTGCTCTGACCTTAAATATTTATTTCTTTCTTCTTGCTCCATGCTTTGTTTGTTGTTGCTCCTCCAGGTATTGTAGATGTAGTGTTAGGTTGTTTATTTGAAGTGTTTCTATCTTTTTTAGGTAGGCCTGTATCACCATAAACTTCCCTCTCAGGACTGCCTTCACTGTGTCCTATAGGTTTGGGGCTGTTGGTGTTCATTTGCATTTGTTTGCAGAAACCTTTTGATTTCTTCCTTGATCTCATTATTAACTCATTCATTGTTTAATAGCATTCTACTAAATCTTTTTGAGCTTGAAAGTTTTTAATTATTTTTCTTGAGGTTGATGTCTAGTTTCAAGCCCATGTGGTCTGAGAAAATGGTTGGTATGATATCAGTTTTCTTGAATTTGTTGAGGCTTGTGTTGTGTACTCTTATGTGGCTTATCTTTGAAAATATTCCAAGCACCTTTGAAACAAATGTGTATTCTGCTTCTTTAGGAGGAAAGGTTCTGTATATATTAGTTAAGTCCATTTGATCTAGGGCATTGTTCAATGCTGAAATATCCTTGTTAATATTTTGTTTGGAAGATCTATTCCTTTTTTGACAGTGGGGTATTCAAATTCTCTAGTATAAGTGTGTTGCTATCTATATCTTTCTTGAAGTCTTTGAAGATTATTTTTATATTTGATTACTACTATGTAGGGTGCATATATGTTTGCAATGTTTATGTCTTCTTGATGGATTCCTCCCTTGAGTATTATGAAGTGTACCTCTGTGTCTTTTTATAGCCTTTGTTTTGAGGTCTATTTTTTCTGATGTTAGGTATTGCTACCCTGGCTTCTTTTTGTCCTGTCCGTATGCTTGGAATATTTTTTCCAGCCTTTCACTTCCAGTCTGTGCAGGTCTTTCATTCTGAGGTGGGTCTCACATAGGCAGCATATGTGTAGGTCATGTTTTCATATCCATACAGCTGCCCTATATCCTTTGATGGTAGCATTTAATCCAACAGCATTTAAGGTTATTATTGATAGGTACTGATTCACTGACATTTTACCTCCTTTGTACCTGTGTTCTCTCTCTCTCTCTCTCTCTCTCTCTCTCTCTCTCTCTCTCTCTCTCTCTCTCTCTCTCTCTCTCTAGCTCTTTTTCTGCCCCTTCTTAAAGCAGTCCCTTTAGTATATCATGCAATGCTGGTTTGGTGGAGGCATATTCTTTTAGCCCTCTTTTGACTGGGAAACTCCTTCTTTTGCCTACCATTTTAATTGAGAGCCTTGCTGGGTTAAGTAATCTTGGTTGCATGCCTTCACTTTTTATTACTTGGAATGTTTCTTTCCATTCTCTTCTAGCTTGTTATGTTTTTTTGTTGTTTGTTTGTTTGTTTGAGGAGTCACTTGATAGCTTTATTGGGGCTCCCTTGCATGTTACTTCCTGTTTCCTCCTTGGTGCTTTTCAGATTCTCTCTTTGTCTTTGAATTTTGCCATTTTAATTATGATGTGTGTTGGAGTGGGCCTCTTTGGTTTCCTCTTGATTGGGACCCTCTGTACTTTCTGAATTTTTGTGACTTTTTCTCCCTTCAAATTCGGGAAGTTTTCCACCATTACTTTTCCAGTCAGGTTTTCTATCCCTTGCCCTCCTCCCCCTTCTCCTCCTCTGCCTCCTCCCCCTCCTTTCCCTGTTATACGAACATTATTACATTTCATGCTGTTCTGCAGTTCCCTTAATCACTCTTTCTTCTTTTTGAATCTTTTTCACATTCTTGCTCTTTCTGGGAATTTTTTCTACCTTGTCATTCAGCTTACTGATTCAGTCCTCCACCTCATTTAGCCTGCTTTTAATTTCTTCTACTTTTCTTCAATTCAGAAATTGTGTTCTTCATTTCCTCTTGGCTCTTATTTATTGTGTCTATGCCTTTTGCATACTGATATGGTATGCAGTATATTCCTCATAGCTTCCCTGTAGTTTTTGGTAATTCTCACTAAGCTCATTGTGCTTCCTTATAACCATTCTTCTGAACTGAATATCTGATAATTTGCTTGCCTGTGTTTCATTTAGCAGTCTTTCTGAGGATTCCTTCTTTCTTTTCAATTGGGGATTGTTTCTTTATCTTACTATTACTCGTGACATCCTTCTTGTTTGCTTCTGCTTCTTAAATTGATCTGTTTTGACTCCTGGACTTTGTGGTGTGATCGTCTATAGTAGGAGAACTGTGAGACTCTGTGGTGCAGTATAGTCTCCTTGATCTCCTGAACTTGACGCTCTCAGGATACCCTTTATTCTGTTCATGTTAGCTTTCTTGATGTAATTTTTTAAAATATATTTTACTGATTATACTATTACAGTTGTCCCATTCCCCTCCCTTTATTTCCCTCCACCTTGCACACCCCCTCCCATCCACATCCCCCCCTGCTTTAGTTCATGTCCATGGGTCATACATATAAGTTCTTTGGCTTCTACGTTTCATATACTATTCTTAACCTCCTCCTGTTTACTTTCTACCTACCCTTTATGCTACTTATTCTTTGTACATTTCCCCCCTCTCTCCCCCTTCCACTCCCTGCTGAAACCCTCCATGTGATCTCCATTTCTGTGGTTCTGTTCCTGTCCTAGTTGTTTGCGTAGTTTGTTTTTGTTTTAGGTGTGGTTGTCAATAACTGTGACTTTGTTGTCATTTTACTGTTCATATTTTTTATCTTCTTTTTCTTAGATAAATCCCTTTAACATTTCATACAATAAGGGCTTGGTGATGATGATCTCCTTTAACTTGGCCTTATCTGAGAAGCACTTTATCTGTCCTTCCATTCTAAATGAAAGGTTTTCTGGGTAAAGTAATCTTGGATGTAGGTCCTTGCCTTTCATGACTTGGAATACTTCTTTCCAGCCCCTTCTTACCTGTAAGGTCTCTTTTGAGAAATCAACTGACAGTTTGATTGAAACTCCTTTGTACATAATTGTCTCCTTTTCTCTTGCTGCTTTTAAGATTCTCTCCTTATCTTTAATCTTGGCTAATGTAATTATGATGTGCCTTGGTGTGTTCCTCCTTGGGTCCAACTTCTTTGAGACTCTTTGAGCTTCCTGGACTTCCTGGAAATCTATTTCCTTTGCCAGACTGGGAAAGTTCTCCTTCATTATTTGTTCAAATAAGTTTTCAATTTCTTGCTCTTGCTCTTCTCCTTCTGGTACCCCTATGATTCGAATGTTGGAACATTTAAAGATGTCCTGGGGGTTCCTAAGCCTCTTCTCATTTTTCTGAATTCTTCTTTCTTCATTCTTTTGTGGTTGAATGTTTCTTTCTTCCTTCTTGTCCACACCATTGATTTAAGTCCCAGTTTCCTTCTCATCACTTTTGGTTCCCTGTACATTTTTCTTTATTTCACTTAGCATAGCCTTCATTTTTTCATCTAATTTGCAACTATATTCAACCAATTCTGTGAGCATCCTGATTACCAGTGTTTGAACTGTGCATCTGATAGGTTGGCTATCTCTTCATTGTTTAGTTGTATTGTTTCTGGAGCTTTGATCCTTTCTTTCACTTGGGCCTTTTTTTTTTTTTTTTTTGATCTTGGTATGCCTGTTCCATAGAAGGGATGGAGCCTTAGGTGTTCACCAGGGTGGGGCAACCCACACTGGTTTGAGACACTGTATGTGGGGGAGGGGTCCAAGAGGTAACAATGGTGCTTGCTCCACTCTGTCTGTTTTTGGTCATTTCCCCTGCTTCCCACAATCAAAATGGGCCTTTCTGATGCTCATTCCTGGGTGGGTGGGCTTGTGTATTTTTTAGGACCCTGTGGGTCTCTCCAACAAACTCTCCTGTGAGCCTGGGAGTTTCTCCCACCAGCTCTACCCCCACAGGTGTTTTCAGTTAGAGGCTTTGAGGCCTTATTTGTACATGCTGGAACCTGGGTTTCTCGGCCTGTCTTGCTCTCTAGTTGTTCTTCTAGGTTTATCTGCCCATGAATATGAGACCACACAGTCCACAATCTGCCGCCTTGCCAGGTCTGCCAGCCACCACCTTTCTGCAAGTCCTCTCTGCCCAGATGCTGGTCTCTGCCTCTCCTGCTAGTCTGGATGGACATTTCTTCTTTAACTTCTTGGTTGTTGGACTTCCATAGAGTTAAATTTTCTGTCAGTTCTGAGTGCCTTTTGTTTTTAAATTGTTGTTGTCCTTCTTTTGGTTGTGCAATGAGGCACAGTGTGTCTACCTACACCTCCATCTTGGCCAGAAGTCTGTAATTGGGCTTTGATTGTGGTTGGGTTGTTCTTTGGTGGGTCCTTCTCACCAGCTGGTTGGCTGAAGATCACTCTGCCCACAACATCCTGTATGCTGTTGTGCAGGTGCTTGCAGGACAAAACCACAAAGCCCAGGAAATAACCCCCACACACACAAAAATAACTCCCCCCACCATGATCCCACTATCAACAGCAAATGAACCAGTATTAATAGGGTTTTAAAGAGTTAAGACTGTTATAAGAAAGGAGAGCTTATGTGGGATGACCTACAGAAAGGAAAATTATTTTGAGAGGCTAGACATAGGAGCAATAATAAGAGTTGAGCTTCAGAGCAATATGAAGATAGAAAATAAAATTAACATCATGAATAAAAAACAGAATGAAGAAGGCAGAATGTGCATAATCTTGATGGAGAAGAAATGTATGTTAAAAAGCTATGCAGGAAAGAAAATATCGCAAATCATGGAAAAGACAGGATTTTGTCTCAATAGCTTCTAGTATTTACCACTGTTTTTTCTTTCTGCATCTGACTCTAGTGATGTTAGATGTTGACCCTGTCTCATCTTAGGCAGCCCGCTCCAAGGCTGCCAGGGATCTACTGTCTGTGTCTGTACCCTTCAGTTGTTAATCTATTCACTCTGCTCTCAACAGTCAGCCTTAAGCCCCATAGGGTAGGGCAGAATCCCTCCTGGGACCAGGGCTGTTGTTTCCCCTCAGGCTAATGCCTGGAGGGGCATGGTCTGCCTGAAGCAAGATGGCTGCTGCAGTGTGGGGGGTGACTCAGCACCAGGATCCTGGTATCTTCTCTCAGTTTTCTCCCCAAAACTTCTGCCCCATCTCTCTTCAGGCATCTCTAACCCACACTGCCACTCCCTTTGCCAAAGCCCCAGGTAAGTGGTTGCAAATGAACATTTGTGCATTGTCCCTTTAAATGGCTCTTTGCATCTCCAGCTGTCCATCTGTGCCAGATAGCAACCCTGCCACATTTTGTAGCTGGTTGTTATCTGTGTATTTTTTGGGCTCTGGTGCTCTAGGCTGGGGATTCCAGCTTAGGGTTTAGACTACACTCTTCCCAGGGGGATTCAACTGGCTGCTTAATTATCCCTCTGGCATTGCCACCTATGGGTACCCAGCCACCCTTCTCAAGTCTCCACTGTAGTCCTTACTGGACAGGTTGTACTGAAACTGATTCTTTTGCCTGTCTGAGGTTATAAAGCTTCTCTCTTGCTATTGTTCAGTTGTTCATTCTGGGTGATTTCTCCACAATTTAGTTATGATTCCAGCTTGGTACTGGAAGGGGATTAGTGTTACTTCCACTTACTCCTCCATCATCTTGCTGAAAAAACTCAACTTTGTTTTGAGAGTGGTCCTCATCATTGCTTGCTGTTGTCTCACTTTTGGCTGAGGCACCCTGCTGTTGGCACAAAGGACATCTCATGGCCAATGGGAAAATTTGGAAGGGAGGACACCTTGACATCTCTTTTTTTGACACTCTCCCCTTTATTGTCTAAGGTAGGGTGTATTTCCTGATTCAGGAGAGCTGAGAGGGTGGTGGCAGGAGAAAAGGAATGTTGGCAATGTGCCTGATGTTGATAATTTAAAAAACCCCAAAACAGCCCTGGTGGTGTTTCTAAGTGGATTGAGTGCTGGCCTTTGAACCAAACAGACACTAGTTTGATTCCCAGACTATGGTGTATGCCTGGGTTTCAGGCTAGGTCCCCAGTAGGGGACAGGTGAGAGGTGACCACACATTGATTTTTCTCTCCCACTCTTTCTCTCTCCCTTCCCCTTTCTAAAAATAAATGAATGAAATCTTTTAAAAGAAAAGAAACACAGGAACAGTTTATTATTCAGAAGCAGAATCCTCTGAATGCATGAAATGTGTTGATTGCCTAATATGTTCTCAGGATAGCTAGTGCCTTCCTCAAGAATGAACAATGAAAAGAACAATCTCTACATAGAACCCCATTTTTTCAGCAAATGGAGCCATAAGCACAAATCAGTACCTTTACAATTCTGAGGTGCACATATGAAGATCTAAATTTGCAGTGGTGTCCCATCAAGATGTGGGGAGGCAGAGGCAAGGAAGCTGGAATGAATTCTGTTATACTCCTGTCACTCCAGGTTATAAGAGATGTATATGAGATTCCAAACTCTGCTTAGATGAAGTGATTACTTAAATAGAAGACTTTAATTACTTGTTCCAACTCTGAAATCTTCATTTTCTTGCAGGTAAAGTGGGACTATAATCTGCACCTCATATGGCTAATGTGAAGATTTGTGGTGGATGCTCACTGAATGTTTCTTCACACACAAATTCATCCTTCAAACATAGGACAAAAAGGTCAGAAAAGTTGGAAAAAAGAAATTCCAGGAATCTAGCACAGACTTTTTCCAGGTTGTGTGTTATGAATGGGCCACAGTTTTAAATAGAGAGATGGGAGACTTTCAACAATAAAGCTTACATGGCTGGTTCTTGCAAGAGGCGATGAGTAAATTATTCTCCAGAATACTATGGGGACATGAAAGTGGCTACCATTATGTATGTATAATTGACATCTAATCATGACATAACATCAACAAACTCAATAGCGCACATTATACAACATAACTGGTCTGTACTCTTATAAAATATCAAGGTAAGGAAAGACAAAGGCTGAGGAGATGTTCCAAATTAAAACAAGTTTAAAGAGACATAACAACTAAATATAATGTGTAATAATCTTGGAATGGATCCTGGAGTGGAAAAAAACTACAAAGAAATTATTAAAATTATCAAAAAAATTAGATTATGGACTTTGAATTAGATGATAGAAGTTTATCAACATTAAATCTCATAATTCTTACAATTATACTATACTTATGCAAAATAATGTTCTGTTCTTAGTAAATACACACTGAGATATTTATGTGTAAAGGGGAACAATACCTGTAACTTAGTCTGTAAAAGAGAAAGGTAGAGTGAATATGGAAAAGTGTAAATTCATTGCACAGTATGGGAAAAGTGTGCATTGATGCACACTTTTCCCTATATTTGAAATTGAGTTAAACATTAAAAACTTTTAAATAGGATGAGAAACAGGAAATTCAGAGCTGTGACAAGGGATACATAACAGGGGCACCTGATGTCTTAGGTGGAAGAAAGGGTCAGAGAGGAGCTGACAAATAAGCTGTGATATGAAGAATAAGTCATTTTTCTAGGTGTAGTTGGGCAAAATGTTACAAAGGGAGCAGCATATATGAAGATCTGAAGGAAGTAAGAGGAACATGATGGATTTGAGTAGCAGTGGTGAACAATGAAGCTGGAAATATAAGCTGTATGCAGATCACAGTGAAAATTCTGGTGAATAAGTATTTGAGAGGATATACAAAAAGTTATAGGATATGAGGGAACGTTAGCAATATTTTATCTTTGGTTTTCTTAAAAAAGATTTTTTAGGAGATTTTTGATGTGTAGGTTTTTTTGGAGGGTGAGAAGCTTTTTGAGGGTTGTTTATGGACACAATTGACTAAGAAAAAGGAGTGGGGGAAACTCCCAAGCATTGCTTCACACATACATTTTATATCATTGGAAGGGTTTTGCTACATAGCACAGTGCCATATCATGAGTAATAGAAGGCATTATTTTCAAGACAAAAATCTATTTTCAGTGAAATCACAGAACCAATGACTGGATTAGGCTGGAGAAGGAACAGGTGGTGGATATGTTCCTCAGCATAGGAAGTGCTTAAGTGTGCATATTTTTGTCTTTGGGATAGAGTTTAGCACAGATAACAAAGATTAGAATGTCATAGGTACTAGGCAGGTCAACATATATAATTAAAGTAAATCAAATGTAAGAAAAGCAATATAGAGTCCAACAAGATGGTATAGATTCATTTCTCCCTGTTCCCCCAACTTTACACCCAAGAAACAAGTTATATGATAAGTTCAATTATAATCCTTGGGAACAATGTAAATTGGAACCCAAGGAGGAATCTGAAATGTAGAAAGAGGGAGGTGGACTAGTTAGGGACAGCAAGACTGGAGAAACAAAGTACAGCAGAGTACCTTAAGGCACAACTCAACAGAAGAGGACAATCCAAACCCAGCATCCTCCAACCTCTAACCTAGAAACAGCAAGTAATCCAAGGAGACGTACATCAGAAGCACTACTGACAATAGCATCCACAGGAAGCTCTTGCTTACCCTGCTGGGCCAGTTATTTCCCTATCTTATACCAGGCATGTGGGCAGCACCAGCAAGGAGATCCTGTCACAATACCCAGCTAGGAACTTTTTGTTTGTTTGTTTGTTTTTTAGTGTGTGTGTGTGTGTATTTCTCTTTTTTTATTTTTTTATTTTTTTTTAATTTTAATCAGTGTTCAAATACAGTTTTCTCCTTTTTACTCCCAATCCAGTCCCCGCTCCCACCCTCCCCACTTCCCTCCCATTACCACCCTCCCCTTAGTTTATGACCATGTGTCCTTTAAGTTTGTTCCTGAGAACCCTTCCCACTGTCCCCTTAAATTCCCTCTTCTCTCCCCTCCAGTCACCATCAGCCTGTCCTCTATTTCAGTGTCTTTGGTTATATTTTGCTCGTTTCTTTGTTTTGTTATTTAGGTTCCTGTTAAAGGTGAGATCATATGGTATTTGTCTTTCACTGCCTGGCTTGTTTCTCTAAGCATAATGTTTTCCAGCTCCATCCACGCTGTTGCAAAGGGTAGGGGCTCCTTCTTTCTTTCTGCTGCATAGAATTCCATTGTGTAAATGTACCATAGTTTTTTGATCCATTCATTTACTGATGGGCATCTTGGTTGCTTCCAGCATCTAGCTATTGTAAATTGTGCTGCTATGAACATTGGGATACATAGGTTCTTTTGAATTGGTGTTTTAGTATTCTTAGGATAGAGTCCCAGCAGTGGAATTGCTGGGTCAAAAGGCAGATCGATTTTAAGTTTTCTGAGGAAGTTCCATACTGCTTTCCATAGTGGTTGTACCAGTCTGCAGTCCCACCAGCAGTGCACTAGAGTCCCCTTTTCTCAACAACCTCTCCAACACTTGTTTGTTGCTTGCTTATGATGGCCATTCTGACTGGTGTGAAGTGGTATCTCATTGTGGTTTTAATTTGCATCTCTCTGATAGGTAGCGATATTGAACATCGTTTCATGTGTCTTTGGATATTCTGTATGTCCTCCTTGAGAAGTGTCTGTTCAACTCCTTTGCCCACTTTTTAATTGGATTCCTTGTCTTCTTAGAGTGCAGTCGTGTAAGTTCTTTATATATTTTGGAGATTAAACCCTTGTCTGAGGTATCATTGGCAAATATGTTTTCCCATACAGTTGGTTCTCTTTTAATTTCGATACTGTTTTCTTTAGCTGTGCAGAAGCTTTTAATTTTGATGAGGTCCCACTTGTTTATTCTTTCCTTTATGTCCCTTGCTCTAGGGGACACATCAGTAAAAAAGTTTCTGCGTGAAATATCTGAGATTTTCCTACCAATGTTCTCCTCAAGGACTTTAATGGTGTCACGGTTTATATTTAGGTCTTTTATCTACCTTGAATTTATTTTTGTATATGGTGTAAGTTGGTGCTGAAGTTTCATTTTTTTTTTGCATGTGGCTGTCCAGTTCTCCCAACACCATTTGCTGAAGAGGCTACTTTTACTCCATTTTACGTTGCTTCCTCCTTTGTCAAATATTAATTGACCATAGAGACTTGGGCTTATTTCTGGGCTCTCTGTTCTGTTCCACTTGTCTATGTGCCTGTTTTTATGCCAGTACCAGGCTGTTTTGATTACAGTGGCCTTGTAGTATAGTTTAGTGTCGGGTATTGTGACCCCTCCTACTTTACACTTCTTTCTCAAAATTGCAGCAGCTATTCGGGGTCATTTATAATTCCATATAAATTTTTGAAGTGTTTGTTCTATGTCTGTGAAATATGCCATTGGTACTTTAATAGGAATTGCACTGAATGTGTAAATTGCTTTGGGTAGTATGTACATTTTGATGATATTAATTCTTCCAATCCATGAACACAGTATATGTTTCCATTTGTTTGTGTCTTCCTTGATTTCTTTCTTCAGTGTTGTGTAGTTTTCTGAATACAGGTCTTTTACCTCTTTGGTTAGGTTTATTCCTAGATATTTTATTTTTCGTTTTGCTATTTCAAATGGGATTTTTTTCCTTCATCTCTGTTTCTGCTGTTTCATTGTTGGTGTACACAAATGCCTTTGATTTCTGGATATTGACTTTGAATCCCGCTGTTTTTGCCAAATTCATTTATTAGGTCAAGCAGTTTTTTGGTAGAGTCTATAGGATTTTCTATGTATACTATCATGTCATCTGCAAACAGTGACAGTTGTGTTTCCTCCTTTCCAATTTGAATGCCTTTTATTTCTTTTTCTTGTCTGATGGCTGCAGCTAAAACTTCCAGTACTATATTGAATAGAAGTGGTGAAAGTGGGCATCCTTGTCTTGTTCCTGATCTTAATGGAAAAGGTTTTAATTTTTGCCAATTGAGAATGATGTTGGCTGAAGGTCTCTCATAAATGGCCTTTATTATGTTTAGGAATGCTCCCTCTATTCCCACTTTGCTGAGTTTTTTTATGATGAATGGGTGCTGTACCTTATCAAATGCTTTTTCTGCATCAATTGATATGATCATGTGGTTTTTGTCTTTGCTTTTGTTTATGTGATGTATTGCATTTACTGACTTGCGAATATTGAACCATCCTTGCATCCCTGGAATGAACCCCACTTGGTCATGGTGTATGATCTTTGTAATGTATTGTTGGATGCGGTTTGCCAGTATTTTGTTGAGGATTTTGGCGTCAATGTTCATCAGTGATATTGGCCTGAAGTTTTCTTTCTTTGTTGTGTCTTTATTTGGTTTTAGAATTAGGATGATGTTGGCCTCATAAAAAGAGTTTGGGAGACTCCCATCTTTTTGGATTTTTTGGAATAGTCTGTGAAGGATATGTGTTAGCTCTTCCTTAAATGCTTTGTAGAATTCTTTTGTGAAACCATCTGGTCCAGGGTTTTTGTGTGTTGGGAGTTTTTTGACTACTGCTTCAATTTCTTTTGTTGTTATTTGTCTGTTCAGGATTTCTGCTTCTTTTTCATTGAGTTTTGGAAGATTATGTTTTTCTAGAAATTTGTCCATTTCATCTAGGTTTTCAAATTTCTTGGTATACAGCTCTTTGTAGTAATTTCTTACAATCCTTTGTATTTCTGTGGTATCTGTTGTAATCTCTCCTCTTTCATTTCTGATTGTGTTTATTTGAGTCTTCTCTCTTTTTTTCTTGATGAGTCTGCCTAAAGGATTGTCGGTTTTGTTTATCTTTTCAAAGATCCAGCTCTTAGATTCATTGATCCTTAGAATTGTGCTTTTAGTCTCTATGTTATTTAATTCTGCTCTGATCTTGGTTATTTCCTTCCTTCTGGTTGCTCTGGGCTGCCTTTGTTGTTCCTCGAGTTCTTGTAGATGTAGGTTTAGGTTATTTGTTTGGAATGTTTCTAACCTTTTTAGGTGGGCCTGTATCGCTGTGAACTTCCCTCTCAGGACTGCCTTGGCTGTGTCCCATAGGTTTTGGGATGTTGTGAGTTCGTTTTCATTTGTTTCCAGAAACCTTTTGATTTCTTCCCTAATGTCATTCTTGACCCCTTCATTGTTTAATAGCATGCTATTTAATCTCCATGATTTTGAGTGTTTTTGGTTTTTTTCCTTGGGGTTGGTTTCTAGCTTCAATCCCTTGTGGTATGAGAAAATGGTTGGGATGATTTCAATTTTTTTGAAATTCTTGAGGCTTGTTTTGTTCCTGTCATGTGGTCTATCTTTGAGAATGTTCCGTGTACATTTGAAAAGAATGTATATTTAGCTTCTTGGATTTAGCATTTGGATGGAGGGCTCTGCAAATATCAGTAAAGTCCATTTCCCCAAGGGTATTGTTCAATGCCACAGTATCTTTGTTGATATTTTGTTTATAAGATCTGTCCATTTTTGATAGTGGGGTGTTAAAATCTCCCAGTATAATTGTGTTGCTGTCCATATCTTTCTTGAAGTCCTCTAAGATTTTTTTTATGTATTTGGGTGCTCCTATGTTGGGTGCATATGTATTTACAATATTTATGTCTTCTTGATGGATTCTTCCCTTGAGTATTATGAAGTAACCTTCTGGGTCTCTCTTTATGGACCTTTTTTGGAAGTCGAGTTTGTCTGATATGAGTATTGCTACCCCGGCTTTTTTTTTCCTGTCCATTTGCTTGGAAGATTTGTTTCCAGCCCTTCACTGTCAGCCTGTGTATGTCTTTTATCCTGAGGTGGGTCTCTTGTACACAGCAGATATGTGGGTCATTTTTTCTTATACATTCAGCTATTCTATGTCTTTTGACTGGAGCATTTAATCCATTTACGTTTAAGGTTATTATTGATAGGTACTTATTCATTGTCTTTTATGTACGTGTCTTCCTCTCTGTCTCTCTCTCTGTCTCTTTCTTCTCTCCTCCTTAAAGCAGTCCTTTTAGAATCTCTTGCAGAGCTGGTTTGGTCGAGGTGTATTCTTTTAGACTTCTTTTGTCTGGGAAGCTTCTTATTTGGCCTTCTATCTTGATGGAGAGCCTTGCTGGATATATTAGCCTTGGTTGCAGCCCTCTGGTTCTCATTACCTGGAGTATTTCTTGCCATTCTCTTCTGGCTTGAAGTGTTTCCATTTAGAAGTCAGCCGTTAGCCTTATTGGGGCTCCCTTGTATGTTACTTCCTTTTTCTCCCTTGCTGCCTTTAAGATTCTCTCTTTGTCTTGAAATTTTGTCATTTTAATTATGATGTGTCTTGAGGTGGGTCTCTTTGGGTTCCTCTTGATTGGGACTCTCTGTGTTTCCTGGATTTGTGTGACTTTTTCTCTCATCAAATTAGGGAAGTTTTCCTTCATTACCTTTTCAACTAGGTTTTCAATCCCTTGCTCTTCTTCTTCTCCTTCTGGTATCCCTATTATACGGATATTATTACATTTCATATTGTCTTGCATTTCTCTTAATCCCTCTTCATTCTTTCTGAGCCTCTTTTCCTTTTCTTGCTTTTCTGGATGCTGTTTTCTACTTTGTCCTCCAGCTCTCTAATCCGATCTTCTGCTTCATCAATCCTGCTTTTCATTCCTTCTACTGTGTTCTTCAGTTCAGAAATTGTATTCTTCATTTCCTCTTGACCTTTGTTGAGAGTTTCTATTTCCTTTTTCATGTTTATATAGTTTGCAGTGAGATTGATGTAGTTTCCCTCTAATATCTGAAAGCTCATTGTGAGTTCATTGAACTTCTTGGTAATCATTGTTTTGAACTCACTATCTGATAGTTGAGTTGCCTCTATTTCATTTAGCATTTTTCCTGAGGCTTCCTCATTTCCCTTCAATTGGGGGTTGTTTCTTTGTTTTCTCATTGTTTGTGGGTTTCTTCTTTTTTCTTCTTGTTTGTTAATTTGAACTGTTCTGATTCCCTGTAATTATGGTGTGAACTTCTGTGGTAGAATATTTGTGCGTTTCAGTGGTGCAATCTCCTTTGTGAATCCTGGTGTTCACAGCTTCCCCCTACTCTTTTTTGTGATCAGTTGGAGGAGTAATGCAAAATGGTTTAAAACAGCAAGACAATATACTATGATATTTACTTTAGCAGCCAGTAGAGAAGAGACGGTTTATCCTTTGGCTCCTTATAGTGTTAACCGTGATCCTCCACCCTACTATCCATGTTTTAGAAAGGATGGAAAGAAGGTAAGACTCTTATTGGGGCCGAGAGGATTGTTAGTTGGATCTAGAAAGCTGTGAGGCTCTGGGAGGACATCTTCTAAGGTAGGGTTGGACTAAAGATTAGTATATAGGAGTAGTGAGTAAAAGAATAGAGACAACCCCCACAATAGTATAGTTCAGAAAATTGCAAAGTGGGCTGAGATCAGGTAGGGGTATTGAGAAGCATTTACAATTGTATAGACTAGGTCTTACTAGCAGTAATAGTAAAGTGACAGTCTTGTGGCAGAATCGATGAGGTCTAGATAACAAGAATAAAGAGTATAGAACCATGAGAGGTGTATTAATGGAACACAGATGAAGGATAGTAACTTATCAATACCTTGTGACTGAGATACCGGGGGAACCGGGGGACAGTATAACCAGCCAAGCCAAGAAGATTATACAGAAAGAAAAAGAATACCAAAATATTATTAAAATAAAAAAATGTCGGAAAAGTGAGAAAAAGATAATAGAAATTTACAGTAACTTGCAAGATTAAAAAAAAAAAAAGGAAAGAAAAGCAGAAGATGTAGTGCCGGAGCGATAAATTTGGAGTGGAAAGAATAATATTAGGTTGAATGGAAGAGAAACATAAGGGATTGCGAGATAAAAATAATAAGAATTGAAAAAAATGTCACATAAAACACAAGATAAAATCAATCAACCAACAACAGCCAGAGAAACCACACAAAACCAAACAAAACAAACAAAAAAACAAACAAAACAAACAAACAAACAAACAAAAAACCCTCTTGTTGGTTTCTATCTGGCCAGACCAGTTTTTCTGATCTTGCTGGCTTCAGCTGGCTGAGGGGCCTTTGAAATGCTTCTCTCTCTCCGAGCCAGATCTCAGATCTCAGCAAGTCTGTCAGGTACCCTGGGCGCTCCGGAACACAGTGGCACCCAAGAGTCAGTCTTGCCGGCAGTGCACGAGCCCAGCCATTTCCAGCTCCGTGTTCCCCGCTGAACCGCACTCCAGCCGGGTGTTGGCGCCTTTCCGGGCTCCCCGGGTCGGGCTGGCTGGAAATCTCTGAGCCACTACTGTAGTAATGCACCCAGCTCCATGTCCCTCCCTGGGATCGCAGCACGCATTCCGGCCTCCCTATGGAATGCGGAGTGCAGCAAGCGCAGCCCGGCTCGTACTCTCCTCTAAGTTGCACTTCCACCGGGCTAGGGTTGCGGGCACTTTTCAAGGCTGCCCCTGGTCCTGTCAGCTAGAGGCTCTCACTTCTCCCCGGTCTCTGAGCGGGTGTTCATATTCCCTGGGTGATTTTTTCTCAGTCCAACTGGCCAATCTCTTCCTTCTAGCAACCCGTTCTCCCCTGGAGTTGCTCACCCCCCGTATTCGGGGGAGGGAGGGAGCAGCAACTTCCCTCTCCAGGGAGCCCTGGAGCAGACCCCGGGGGCACCGGGAGGGCCTGGGGCCTGCACACCCCTAGACCCCGAGCTGATCCCTGCACTCCTTTTGTCCTGTATCAGGCTCCTTACCATCTGGTTTTCCAGTGAGTGCAATAATTTTTGATGTCCTGCTTTCAAAAGTGGTTCGGTAACCTAGCCCACTTGCTCTGTTTCTCCACCGATCCATGAGTTTCCCCCCTCTTCACAGAAGCTGAGAAAAACGCTGCCTAGAGTAAAGCCGCCATCTTCCTGTCCATTTTTTTTTCTAAATGGACCAGAGCTCTTTCTCTCATTAAAAAATCACTTGGCAGTTGAGTAGTACTGACAGTAGGAATCCCACTATGACAAGTGGTCCAGAACATGAAGCAGTCCTTATCCCTGATGAGCCCTGTAACTGCCCTTCCCTGCATAGAGACGCTGAATGACACTGGCAGAGTCATCAAACCACAACAAGCAGCCCAGCCAAGCAAGTAAGTTCTCTTTATTCCTTCACCTCTCTAGAGAGGCTCTTCCTACCCTCTCAAATAGCATCAGCAAGGATTAGTGTGAGCCTTGGTGAAACCAGACAAACCAAGCAAACAAAAATAGCATTACAAAGTCTCAGAAAATTAAATTGTCATTGGAACTATAGTCCACAAAAGTAGGCCAGGACATGCATGCTAAACCTAAGCAGAATGACTGCCTGCTGCAATAAATATTAACATAGTACCAAAAGTATTCTAACATAGTAGTCAAAATGTTCAGGGTACAATAGAAAGTGACCCATTAACCCAAGAAAGAGAAAAAATCACAAAAATGAGTGAGAAAAAAATAAATTGATATTAACACCAAGATGAACAAGATACTGGGATTATCTGGCAAGAATTTTAAAGCAATTATCATAAAAAAATGCTTCAAAACAATTAAAAGTTTTATTGAGACAAATATTGAAATTGAAAATCTCAAGGAAATAGAATTCATTTTTAAATGAAAATTATACCAAAATGGAAAAATACAATGACTGATTTTTTAAAAAAAACATTGGATTGGCTCAATAATAGAGTGAAGATAATGCAGGATAAAATTATCCAACTTGTAGTCAGAATTTACCCAATAGGAACAACAGAGAGAAAATAGACTGGTGAAATTTATACAGATCCACAGGGATCTGACAGACAATAACAAAAGATTCAAAGTTCTTATCATCAGAGTTTCAGAAGGATAGGAAAGATTGGATCTGAAAGAATATTTAAATAAATAAAATGGCTGAAACATTTCTGAATTTGGAAAAATATATAAGCCTTTGGATTCAAGAAACTGAATTAATCTCAAACAGAATAAATCCCCAAAGAAATCCATGGCAAAACATCTAATAGTTAAACTTCTGAAAATCAATGACATAAATGTAATTATAAATGTCACATGATATTCTGCTGCAGTGTCAAGATGTAGTAGGAGTAGTGGGGACTGTGGTAAACTGGAAAGTATATACATGTATTATCTAAAGGGAAGCTATTGTTTAGCTCCAACTAGTGAAATATGTGGGAATTCAGACCTGATTTCTTTGTGTGTGAAATCTAAACTTTAAGTGTAAGCAACTATTTTTTTTTTACATTTTAAATTAGTCTGCCAGTTTTCTAGTGAAAGGAAGGAATGACTTTGGAATAGGACCTAGGTTGATTCTGTATCATATAATCTTGTACAAATCCATAAACTCTCTGAGTCTCAGAGTCCCCATCTAAAAAATATTTTCCTAAAAGCTCTAACTCTATGCCCTGGCTGGTGTGGCTCAGTGGATTGGGTGCCAATCAATGAACCAAAGGGTTACTGGTTCAATTCCCTGTCAGGGAACATGCCTGGGTTGTAGACCAGGTTCCCAATAGGGGATGCATGAATGTAAACCATGCACTGATATTTCTCTCCCTCTTTTCCCCTCTCTCTAAGAATAAATAAATAAAATCTTTAAAAAAATCTCTAAGCCTATTTTTTAGTGTTTGAGTGCTGATAGCTTTTAAGTCTCACCTTCCTCTTTTCCCCTTCTACCTCACATCTTGGAAAGCTAATAAGAGAAAACCAAGGTGCTCTCTCCTTTGGTGCCATGGAAGATTCAAACTTTGCATGCTCCTGTACATGAGTATGAGCCCACAGACAGGCCCAATCCTAACCACAATGAAAATTCCAAGCCAGTCTCCTTTCCTCACTCTCTCAAACAATTATCAGACCAGCTTGATAAGTCTGCCCTACTGTCCTCAGAAGCCTCCTTATGTAAATAATAAACTTTTTCATAACCTCTTAGTGTGTGTATCATTATTAGTCTCTATATGTGGACAAAATTTGGAGTAAAGTTTTGTTCTGTGTGTATAAAGTACCACAACAAATAGAAAGTATCGTATTTACACTGTAAATTTCCCATAAAAATAGTGTATAAAGGATCCCTTGGCCACAATTCATGCTCAATAAATAGCAATTACTATTGTGACTAGAATTAGTGAATACTCACCAGTCCCTCTCTTCCTTTTTCAAAAAATGTGCCCTTTCCTTTATTTCAAGAGCACATGAATATTTTAATGGGGCAATCCTAGAGACTAGATAGAAGCAAGACCAGCCATTAAGGTTTAGAACTAGTATGGCTTGCTTGAAATACTTATATGTTCCCATTATATGTCCTCAAACTTGTTCTGGTGTACTCATTTAGTATGCCTGCAGAAAACTTGAAACAAAGCTGACCCAGAGATGTTTTTAATTTTTTGGCTTACATAGTGTTTTTAAATACATTTATATTAGTTGCCAATACCTTAAAATCAGGAGATGTCATATAAAAATCTGGGTTTCTAGTGCTCTTGAAAACTGGGAAGATTTGGCATCACTGTACTCATGTTTTTGCTTAGCTAAATAGTAGCTGCCACATTTAGAAAGAATGTGAGCTCTTCATTATACTTGATTCCCCACCATCCCATATTATTTCCATCACTAAGACCCAATATCAAATGTCATTTATCATTATCATTTCATTGTTGATATTTCTAATAATTTAGAATTATTTTTCTACACCAGTTGTAACAAAAGTAGGAAATGAAAGATAACCAAGAGGAATATAATTTTCAAAAAAAAAAAAAAACAGTTAAATCCAGCTTGCTGCATTCAGTGATACAATCCTTCTGACCCCCATAACACCATGAAGATCTCTGTTTTACTTCTTCATTTTTAGATGAAGATCACTAGATTTCCTGAGAAAATTTTGTAAGAGTTTATATTCTTTTATGCATGTTGAGGTTACAGAAGGTACCTGTAAGCTAAAATGGTTAGTAAAAGCCAATGATGTTTTACTTCTTCTTTGTTTCTAATCCTCATCAGAGGACATTTTTAATTGGCTTTAGAGAGAGAAAAAGACATTGATGTGAGAGAGAACCATTGATTGGTTGTCTCCTGTACATGCCCGTACCAGAGATCGTACACATCCAAACTAGATATTGAATCCACAACCTAGTCCTGTGCCCTGACTAGGAAGCAAACACACAACCTTCAGTTATAGGACAACACTCCAACCAAGCCACAATATTCAGAGCTGTTTTCCACTTTTTAAAATGAGAGTTTCAGAGAAGTTCAGTTACTTCTTATACATAGTTAAACAATAATTCAAATAGAAGACATATTGGGACATTAACAAAATGAGTATCTTCAAATGTATACTTAATTACTGTACACATCAACTGTTATATTTCAAAAAGATAAGTTCTATTCATTGTTGCTTTGGACACCTGATTTGTGACTTAATTTTATTTAATCTATTGTTCAACACCCAAACATATATTCACTGTATTTCACTGTTTTATTTTGTTTCAAATTTTGGACTAAAGAAAGTTTTATGTAAAACCCAGGAATCTTAAGATTCTTAAGTCCAGGGGATATAATGTTCCAGGTGCTGCAGGGAAGCCCTAGTGAAAAACATGTCCAAAATATGACTTCCAACATTCTGCTATGATGGACAGAATTCAGCAACTCAGTCATTCTTTTACATTAAAACATAAAAGTTTCCTACAAAATGTAAACCTAATGAAGTTAGGTATCATTAGATACCCTTTTAGAATCATACATTCTCAATTAACATGACCTAGGACCTATTAGATAGGAATTTTTTTATATGAGTTGTGGTTAGTGCCAAGAAAAAGGATTTCAAATCTTTAATCTGACAGCTTAAACAAAAAGTAAAAATCATCTAGTCCAGTTTTTCCTTAATGCAGGTATTTTGTCCTTTATACCATCCCTAAAATGGGACCATAAACCCTCCAGTCTCTGCTTCAACAATTCCAGTGCCAGAAAGCCTGCTGCTTCAAGCAGTATATCCGTTCAGTTTTCTAATCAGGTATTTTCTCTTTTTTGAACCAAAATGCAGCTTTCTCCATGTTTCATTAATTCATTCACTGATTTTATTTCAATTTTTTTGGAAAAAATCTAAAAGCCTCATTTAAATACATTTCCATATGAGAATTTACACCATGTTTTTAAGTAAACACAACATTAAGCTGACTACAAGTATCAGTTGAAGCACATTTGTAACAGAGAAGAGTATCCCTTCCCTATTTTGACTTTTCCTATGATTAATTTTCAAAGTAAAGAAAAATGCCTTTTCTCAATGAGCTTCTTAAAGAACAGAATGAGTCTGAGCCAAGTGCAAGCCAAATAATCAGGCAATCAAAAGGAAGAAAAATTCAGTAGTTTGATGTCCTAGGCTGTTAATATGTTCTTATTCTTGACTGGGTTATAAGTGGTGGTAATTATTTCTCATGAACAAATTTTAGGATTAAGCAAAAGCTGCTGAGATTAGTAAAAGGAAAATTACTCACAGACATCATTATTTCATCATGATTAACCAAAAACTAATGAGCTTTTTTTTAAGTAGAACTTGGATTTTTCTGTTTTAATGTTCTACTTCATTATAAGAATTACCATGAAAACATATCTATGAGTTATGGCTTTGGCCAACTAGAAATGCTTACATACATCCATACATCGAGAGCCCTGACCTTACCATGAAGCATTCTACCAAGAGCCACTAATACATTTTCCAATAGACCTCTCTAGTCCATGCCACAAATTTCATGTTTTGAATAAATCTCATGTTGCTTAATCCTTCCAGATAATCAGAACAAAATGACAAATCTGTTTTCATTCATTAAATATATTACTTAAATGTTACATTGAGAATGCAATATATTTTTCTCTTTTTCTTTTACAAGACACAACAAGGCAAAATATTTGAAAGAAGGGAATTGACATGTGGGAACAAATTTTGCCACTGAATGATTTTAAATAAATCAATCTTTGAACTTAATTTTCATTTACTGTGTGAACACATCACTACTGACAAAAGTAAATAAATAACAATTGCACACACACCCACAAACTACTTTCAATGATGATATTTACAAAATTTATAAATGAGTAGTGTAAACAATTCCTATATTCACCTGTATAGTAATCATAAAGTTATTAATGACTTGATTTCTACAGAAGAATTTACCAAAGATTAGTAAAAAATAAAAAAGCAATTGGGATTTGATTAGAGGATAGCTCATTTTAAGGCATGGTAAATTTCTTATACTTCTCATATTAATGATATTTGTTTTCAGTAATAAGTTTTCATTTGCTCTGCAGACTTAAAAAACACAAGCTTGCCAAATGAACACAAGCTTGGCTTATGGGCTTTCCCTTAGATTATTTTTATACACATGTTAAATTTAAACTATAATATTTTGTTCAGAAAAAAAATGGTCTAGCCAGTTTTAGCAGAAACAATCACTTCTGCTAAATGATTGGCAGTCATCAAAATAGCAGGTCATAGATTTAACTGAGTTATGTGACTTTGGGGAAGGTCATTCAGTCACTCCAGATCTCTTCAGCTCACCAGCTTTAGCATGAGTGAAGAGTCTCTAAGATCCCTTCCAATTTGAACACTTGTGTAAGGTTTTTATCCTATATATTGAACATGCCTTGGTCACTAGCTATTATGTAGCTAATGTTCATAATGGTTAGCAAATCAGTTTTGATTTTATGTAAGAATTTTTGAAATGCCTAACCAAATAGTTTTTAAAACCAGCAACCAGCCTCAAAAGTAAATTGTAAACTTTATTTTATCAGTTTTATGGGCCTTAGAAAAAATACCATTTGAGGTTGCATCTATAGAACAAAACCACATCATTTGAATTTAAAAGAGAGAAATAATAAAGCACTTTGAAGATGACCAAACTATTTTTAAAGAAAAGTTACAACCATAGTTAAGACAGTTATCCTCATTTCTAAATCCCCTTAGGGTTATGCTCCTGAATTTGTTATCCTATTGGTTAGGGGAAGGAACTGATGGATAGGTGTGGCCAATGCCACAGGGGAAGCTTTGGGTAAAGGGAATTACTGGCTTTGAAAACATAGCTATTAACCTTAAGCAATTTTAGTTACCCAGCAATTAAAAATAAACACCCTTAAGTGCCCAGTGATTAAACTTTATTACCCCAAGTTACTCCCACAGGCTTTTTTACTTACTTAAAGACAAAATATTAGAATGACAAATTGTAAATACTGTTAGCCTTTTCATAGTGCATTTTTGTTCCACTGATGTAAAAATTCTTTATTGCTCTTAAAGATGTGTTGGTCGCAATAGTAAAGAAAAAGGTCCTAAGATGTCTAAAATATTGAGTGAGGGCTTTGGGCAAAACTAGCTTTAGAGGAAGCAGTCTTGCAGCTGGTATAACTAGAAAATCAATAGACTAACAGTCAGGAGACCTAGATTTGAGATTCAATTCAGTATTACCATAATGACTAAGTCATCAACAAAATTCTCTGGGCCTCAGTTTCTTCCGATAAAATTGAGGACAGTTGTATCAGATTATCCCTAATGTCCTTTTCAGCTGTAATATTCTATGAGTTTAACCTATGCCTCTATGTTGAGCTAACAGACACTAATTCAGATAAGACATTTTATTTGGATGCTGAAGATAGGTTGATTACTATCTTCTTTGGGATGCTGGATTACTCTTCTGATTGCATTTGGACATTAGCCATTTCAAGAATATAAGCTGAAATATGTCTCCAGAACTTAAAGTACAACATTCTAGAAACAGAGCAGCAAGGTTGCTTTTGAGTATATCAAAAGCCCTCAAAGGGTTTTTTAATATTTGCTATCCTTTTGTAAGTTTGGATTTAGAGAGCTTTTGAGGCAGTTTCTCTGGAGCTACTCTGCCTGCCATTTAGGAAGGTGCTACCTTCCTAAGGTGCTATCATTATCAGAGGAGAAGTTCATGGGCTTCCTATGGAGAAGTAAGGAGTAAGGCCCCCTGTGGCTGGGGAAAACACAAATGCATCACATTTCATATTATAAAGTTCTACCTAACAATCCTTTTTTATAATAGATACAAAGAATAGCATTTACTAATCATCATATTGACAAATGTTTACTAAATACTATAACTGATAAGAGTAATAGATTTTTCTAAATATGATTCTAAGCCAGAGATGAAATACCTGGAAAAAAAATTATTTGGGTGTGGAAGAATAAGCCTGAAGTGGGCCCTGTACCTAGTGGCAAAATATAAAAGCAGTGCTAAATTGCTCTGAATGAAACAATGGAAAATACTGCCTATACTATATTCACTCTTGGGGGACAAGAGTGAACAGTCTAGAGAAAGCAGAGGAAGTAGAGGAAACAAAAAATAAGGTGAGGCCTGAAAGCCTGAGCTATTTCAAATGGCCAAAGAACTCTTTCAGAAAAGAGTTATCAATTACTCAAATTTTAAATAACTTGCATTGCTGAAATGAGACACCTTCTTTTCCTACAATCCTTCAGAAATTTTTACTACAAAAACCCCATATGAGCCCTAATTAGCATAGCTCAGTTGGTTGAGTATTGTCCCATAAATTGGAAGGTCTACAGTTTAACTCCTGGTTGGTGCTTATATCTGTGTTGTGAAGCTGTGTGAGAGAAGCAACCAATCGATGTTTCTCTCATGTATCAGTGGTTATTTTTACATAACCCTCCCTTTTTTTACATTGTGTAAAAAATATATATAAATAAAATCTTTTTAAAAAGAAAAGAAAAATCCTGTATGGGTGTTGTCTGTATGGGAATCAAGGAAAAGGATCATAGCTTCAAATCTGAGTTAGCATGAAACTGGCTTATGAAAGAAATGCAAGATAGTGCAGAACACAAATCTAGAGACAGGGGTGTCCAACATTTTGGCCTCTCTGAGCCACACTGGAAGAAGAGTTGTCTTAGGCCACACATTAAATACATAAATGTGAATGGAAACTGATGAGCAAAAGAAAGGTTATAAGTAAATTTACAATTTTGTGTTGGGCTGCATTCATAGTCATCCTGGGTCACATGCAGCCTGTGGGGGGAGGGTTGGACCCCTGACATAGCCAGAAATCGGAGCCAGAAAAACAAGGAAACTAACTTCATTTCTTTTCTACCCACATTCCTTCTCAGATTCTGGTAGCCTAACTTCACTTTCTTTTGATAAATTGCCTTTCCTCAATTTCCCATGGTATTTTTAACTTAGTCACATTATCTAACTTTATTCCACATGGTCATGGGGGTGGTCTGTGACCCAAGCCAAGTCAATTATAATTTCCTTTTTCTCTACTTGCAGGTCTAATTCAACATCAGTTAGAGAGACTTTCTCTTTAACTAATGAATCTTAGATGGTAGATGTAAATAACCTTGCCTAGATATTTTTATTGTGGTAAAATATAAAAATATATAATTTAACATTTTAAATATTTTTAATTATACAAGTCAGTGGAATTAAATATGCTAACATTGCTATGCAACCATCACCACAACCCATCTCCAGAACTTTTTCATATTCCCAAACTGAAACTCCATACACATAAAACAATAATTCTCCATCATCTCCACCCTAACTTTGGACACCATTAGTCTATCTATGAATTTTACTCAACTAGGTAACACATGTGAGAAATAAATATTATTTTTTCTTAATCCCTTCACATTTTTCACCCAGCCCCACAACCTCCATCCTCTCTGATAGTTGTCATTCTGTTCTCTAACTATGAGTCTGTTTCTATTTTGTTCATAGACACACACAACAGTATGGTGATTACCAGAGGGAAAGGGGGTGGGGGGGAGAAGAAGAAATTATCAGAGGGATATGTGATGATGGAAGGGGTGACCTGGCGTGGTGAACAAACAATACAATATATACATGGTGTATTATAGAGTTGTACACTTGAAACCTATAAAACTCTACTAACCAATATCACCCCAATAAATTCAATAAAAAAGAAAACAAAGTTCTATGGGAAATAACCTCACAGAGTGACCTGATCATAAATTCCTAGCTGGTTAGGTCCTGGTGGGTAGTCATGGTTCAGGCATATAACTTCTTTAGTGAAAGGTATATCTTTGCCCTTATCAAGGCATGACCATTGTTTCTGTGCATCTAGGTTAATATACTTTTGAAATACCTCTTTTGCATGTGGGTAGAGTTCTCCTAACAGTTTTTGTTGATGACTATGTTTTCCCCATTGAATAGTCTTGATAACTTGTTGAAAATCATTTGACTACATGTGTGAGGGTTTATTTCTTTTTCTTTGTTAAAAAAATTATTAATTCACTTTTAGAGGGAGGGGAAGGGAGGGAGAAAGAGAGGAAAAGATGCATCAATGTGTGGTTGTTTCTTGTGCACCCCCCACCGGTGAGCTGGCCCGCAACCCAGGCATGTGCCCCAATTGGGAATCAAACCAGCACCCACTGGGAATCGAACCAGCAGTCCCCTGGTTCACAGGCAAGCACTCAGTCTACTGAGCCACAACATCCAGGGCATGAGGTTTCATTTCTAAGGCCTCTGTTATATTTTTTTGGTATATTTTTTGTCTTTATGTCAGTATCACACCATTTTTGGTTACTGTATTTTTGTAGTAAGTTTTGCAATTAGGGCAGTGTTAGGCCCCCAGCTTGGTTCTTTTTCAGGATTGTTTTGGCTATTTGGGGCCCCATGAGATTCCCTATAAACCTTAGGATAGATTTTTCTATTTCTACAAATAAATGTGATTTTGAAAGAAAAGGACTTGCCTTGAACCTGTAGATTGCACTTAGTATTTACATGTTAACAAATGAAGCCTTTTATTTCATGAACATGGGATGTCTTTTCATTTATTTGTGTCTTCTTTCATTTCTTCCAGGAATGTTTTATAGCTTTCAGTGTACAAATGTTTGACTTCTTCAGTAAAATTTAGTCTTAAATATTTTATTCCTTTTGATGCCATTGCAAGTGGAGTTGTTTTCTTAATTTATTTTCTCAGATTGGTCATTGCTAATGTATAGAAACAGCTGGATTTTGTGTATTGATTTTATATCCTGCAACTTTTATAAATTATTTATTAGTTTTGACAGTTTTTAGTGGAATGTTTATAGTTTCCTACCCATAAGATCTTATTATACGCAAACAATGATAATTGTTTACTTTTTTGATAATTTTACTTTTTCTTTCAAAATTCAATTTTTTTTTATTTGATCTAATTGTTTTAGATAAAACTTCCAATACTGTCTTAAATAGAGTTGGCAAAGCAGGCATCTGCCCTGTTTCTGATCTTAGGGGAAAGATTTTCAGTAGCTGTGTGGTTCTCATGTATAACTTTTATTATGTTAAAATTTTTCTTTCTATTTCTAGTTTGTTGCATGTTTTTATCATGAAAAGTCATATATTATCAAATGCTTTTTCTGCATCAATTGAGATGATTATATGATTTTTTCATTCTCTTAATATTACATTGACTGACTATAACATGTTGAACCACCCTTGAACTCCAGAAATTTAACACACATGTTTTTCTGTATAATCATTTTAAAATGCTGCTGAAATCAGTTTGTTAGTATTTAGTTGAGGATTATCAACATTCATAAAAGTTATTAGTCTGTAGTTTTCTTGTAGTCTCTCTCTGGTTTGGGGATCAAGATAATGTTAGTCTAATAGAATGACTGAAAATCCTTTCTCCTCTTCAATTGTTTGTTAGAGCTTCAGAACCACTAGCATCATTTGTTTTGTAAATATTTTGTAGAATTCACTAATGAATCCATCTAGTCCAGAGCATTACATTTTTTTAAGGTTTTTGATTATTGATTCAATATAATTACTAGTTATAGGTATATTCATATTTTCTATTTTAAAATTTAATCTCAGTAGGTTAACTGTTTCTTCTAGGAATTGTCCATTTCATCATAGTTATAGAAGTTTTTTGGATTAATATTGCTCATAGTACTTCTAATAATCATTTTTATTGTTGTAGACCAGTAGTAATGTCCCCATTCTCATTTCCAATTATAGTAAGTAGTTCTACTCTCTTTTTTTTAGTCAATATAATTAAAAATTGTATTGATCTTTTGAAAAAGCCAACACTTGGTTTTGTTTAGTTTCTCTATGTTTTTATTCTTTATTTATCTTCACTCTGTTCTTCATTATTCCTTTCCTCCTGTTTATATAGATATTTTACTGCTTTCCAGAACATCTATAAGATTTTTTAAGTCATTTTTGGTAGATTTTCTTCTTTTTTTTATGTTTCTGTGTGGAAATAAAGGAATGGAGCTTTCTAGTATATCATTAAAGTCACATAATTTCTCCCTTGCCTAGATCTTGAAGAACAGAAACATAAACTAGCATCTGATTTCAACAAAGCTGACATATAACTTGAAAAAATGCTTGATATTGAAAGTAAAATTAATTAACTAATTCAATAATTTATTCTTTTGAATTGTAACTTAATATGACTCTGTTATTTACAGGCTTGAGTAGAAACTTTAAATTTTAATCTCAGTTGAGTACTACTTTTGAGCCCTTTATTTCTAAGGTAAAGTGAAAACACCATACATTTTTCTCAGATAATGAGATGACAGATGGTTTTAGGATCAGAGGCATAAAAATAACTGAAAGAAGAATGGAGTAGTCATCAAGAGGTATCATTTACCATATAATTTTTAGCAGTTTTGCTCCTGTCCCACAATCTTCCAACAATCCAGAAAATCACCAAGAGATTCCTAAAAATTGGTTATTTTGCAGTTCAAACAATTAAAAGTAGAAAGTTTTAATTGTTTATTGTGGCCTCATTTTATTTTTACTATATGAAGACCAACAAATTAGCCAGCTAGAATTAATTTGTCAAACTTTAAAGCATCTCTTAGGACTAATTTTCTAAAATCCAAGACCACCATATTATAAATATAACAGAGAGGAAGAATGACAAATATTCAAGGTTTCTTCCAATTAAGGAGGATTATTTTACTGTTAGCTAGATTCCTAGGCCATTGTGACACAGATCAGGTTAATGGATATAGTGAATGAAAGGACTAAAACAAGACTGAATACTTTACCAAATTGATTAAATGAGAGTTTCTCATTGAAAAGTAAAAACAGACAAAAGGAAAGCAGAGAGAAATGTTAGGTGGAAAATTAAAGACCAATATCACTTGATTTAAGAAAAAAATCTTAAGCCCTGGCTGGCGTAGCTCAGTGGATTGAGCGCGGGCTGGGAACCAAAGTGTCCCAGGTTCGATTCCCAGCCAGGGTACATTCCTGGGTTGCAGGCCAGAACCCCCAGCAACCGCACATTGATGTTTCTCTCTTTCTCTCTCTCCTTCTCTTCCCTCCCTAAAAATAAATAAATAAAATCTTAAAAAAAAATTAAAAAAAATCTTGAGGTATTTATGTAAACATGTGGAGGGATATGATATATCTGCCTTACATGAGGGTTTTGGGAGGAGACTATTTTTAGGCCTTACTGGGTGTTATGAATGAAAATTTCCTTTATAATGTTATAGAAAACTTCAGCAAAGATACTTTGGATGTTACACAAGTGTTCTTTGGCATGAAAATTCTTTAGATCCTCAGGTCACAAGCAGTTTGGATTTTTAATGACTGCATAACCAAGTAGGATGTTTCTAATTTTTATTTTTATTTTTTATTATTTTGTTGTTCAATTACAGTTGTCTGTATTTTCTCCCCAACCCTCCCTGCCACTGCCTCCATACCCACCTCCCTCCCTTGCTTCCACCCTCCCCCTTGGTTTTGTCCATGTCTTTTATAGTAGTTCCTGAAAACCCTTCTCATCACTGTCCCCTCCCCCTCTGGATATTGTTAGATTGTTCTTAATTTCAATGACTCTGATTATATTTTGGTTGCTTTTTTCTTTTGCTGATTGTGTTCCAGTTAAAAGTGAGATCATATGGTATTTATCCCTCACCACCTGGCTTATTTCACTTAGCATAATGCTCTCCAGTTCCATCCATGCTGTTGCAAAGGGTAGAAGCTCCTTCTTTCTCTCTGCTGCATAGAATTCCATTGTGTAAATGTACCATAGTTTTTGATCCACTCATTTACTGATGGGCATTTATGTTGACTCCAGTACTTGGCTATTGTACATTGTGCTGCTATGAATATTGGGGTGCAAATGTTTTTTTAGATTGGTGTTTCAGGGCTCTTAGGGTATAATCCCAACAGTGGAATTGCTGGGTCAAAAGGCAGTTCCATTTTTAGTTTTCTGAGGAAATTCCGTACTGTTTTCAACAGCAGCTGTGCCAGTCTGCTTTCCCACCAATAGTGCACTAGGGTTCCCTTTTCTCTGCATCCTCTCCAACACTTGTTTGTTGCTTTGTTTATGTTGGCCATTCCTACTGGTGTGAAGTGGTATCTCATTATGATTTTAATTTGCATCTCTCTGATGTCTAGTGATGCTGAGCATCTTTTCATGTGTCTCTGGGCCCTCTGTATGTCCTCCTTGGAGAAGTGTGTGTTCAAGTCTTTGGCAAATTTTTAATTGGGGTTTTTGTCTTTTTGGAACACAGTTATGTGAGTTCTTTATATATTTTGGAGATCAAACCCTTGTCCAAGGTGTCATTGGCAGATATGTTTTCCCATATAGTTGGTTCTCTTTTCATTTTAATGCTATTTTCTTTTGCCAAGTAGAAGCTTTTTATCTTGATGAGGTCCCATGTTTTTATTCTTTCTTTTATGTCCCTTGTTTTAAGGGACATATCAGTGAAGATGTTGCTGTGTGGAATGTTCGAGATTTTCCTGCCTATGTTTCCCTCTAGGACTTTTATGGTTTTATCATATATATTTAAGTCTTGAATTCACCTTGAATTTATTTTTGTATATGGTGCAAGGTGGTGATCAAGTTTCATTCAGTTTCCTCCATAATGTTCAGAATATATGAGTTTATGTATTGTGTTATAAGTAACTTAAAACTCAAACTGGTTTAAGCCATTAAAAGAATTTATTGGCTAACAATTCTGCAAACCGAGAGGAAAAGTAGAGAAAACAGGATTGTCTAATTCAATAATGTGAATCATCTAGTTTCTTTTGCTTTTATTTTTCCATAGTCTTAGTATGGTGGTAAAGTTGTTTTCCATCATGGATGGAATACTGCTGCAGTATTTGAAAGTTGAAATCCACATAGACTGTCAGGCAAGAAAATAAAACTGTTTCCTCTTAGAATTTTAAGGAAGAATATTGAGATATATCCTGAGTGGCTCACTTCTGTTACATGCTAAACTCAAAGCCAATGACTTGGCCAAGCCTACATAACAAACTATGCTATTTGACTTAAGCTACTCCTACTGCTTGGGGTTAAATTACCACAAAATTCTTCAAGGGGAAAGAATGGTGAATGAAAATGCAGACACTGTAAGAAAGGGAGAATAAGTGCAGATGATAGGTGGGCAATTTCCAAAATCCATGACAGTTACAGCTCATACCCAAATTTGTCTGATGTTTTCAACAAGATTATAAAATATGCAACTTCATAATTTTTTTCAGTTTAAACTTTATTTTTTAATTACAGTTTACATTTATTATTATTTTGCATTTTAAATGTACACCATCGTGGTTGGACAATCATATATTTTACAAAGTGTTCATCCCAGTATTTTCAGTACCCACCAAGCCCCATACATAGTTATTAAAATATTATTGACTATATTCCTTATGCTGTACTTTACATCCCCATGAATATTTTGTAACTACTGATTTGTATTTCTTAATCCCTTTACGTTTTTTCATTTAGTCTTCCAACCCTCCTCCTGTCTATAAAACATCAGTATTTTTACTGTTGTAGTTTTCAATAGGTTCTCTTTTTGTTTTGTTGATGATTTCCTCTGCTGTGTGAAAACATTTTAGTTTAACGTAGTCTGATTCATCTATTTTTCTTACCTTAAGAAATACATAAAAAAATACTACTATGAGCAATGTTGGAGATATTACTGCCTATAATTTCTTCCAGGAATTTTATGATTTTGAGTCTTACATTTAATTTGTCTTATGTTTATTCTTGTATATAGTGTAAGGAGCCATATAGTTTCATTTTTCTGCATGTATTTGTCCAATTTTTTTCAACACCATTTATTGAATAGACTGTTTTCACCCCATTGTATGTTGTTACTTCCACTGTCAAATACTAATTAACCATATAGCCTTGGGATTATTTCTGAGCTCTATATATTCTGTTCCATTGATCTATATGTCTGTTTTTTTAAGAAATTTTTAAAAGATTTTATTTATTTATTTTTAGAGAGGGAAAGGAGGGAGAAAGAGAGAGAGAAAGAAACATCAATGTGTGGTTGCTGGGGGCTGGGTTTTGCAACCCAGGCATGTGCTCTGACTAGGAATTGAACCTGTGATGCTTTGGTTCGCAGCCCGCACTCGATCCACAGAGCTATGCCACCCAGAGCTATATGTCTGTTTTTATGCCATCAACATATCATCTTGATTACTATAGCCTTGTAGTATAGTTTGATAATAGATAGAATTATGCCTCCAACTTTATTCTTCTTTCTCAAAATTTCTGTGGCTATTTGGGGTATTTAGTGGTTCTATACAAAGTTTTGGATTATTTGTTCTAGTTCTGTGAAATAATGCCATTGGTATTTTGATAGGAATTATATTGAATCTACAGACTGTTTTGGGTAGTATGGACATTTCAATGATGTTAATTCCTCTTACCCATGAACAAAATAAATGCTTCCAGTTATTTGTATCTTTTTCAATTTCTTCTTCAGTGTCATATAATTTTCCAAGTACAGGTACTTTACCTCCATAGTAAAATTTAATTGTAGTTATATTTTATGCAACTGTAAATTGTATTATTTCCTTACTTTCACTTTCTGATAGTTCACTATTGGTGTAGAAAAAAATATAACCTATTTTTGAACATTTATTTTATATTCTGCTAGTTCACTGAATTCATTTATCAGTTCTACTAGTGTTTTCGTATAATTCTTAGGGTTCTTTATATACAGTATATTGTCATCTGCAAATTATGACACTTTTACTTCTTTTTTCTTTTTTAAAGATTTTATTTATTTATTTTTAGAGAGGGAAGGGAGGGAGATAGAGAGAGAGAGAGAAACATCAATGTGCGGTTGCTGGGGGTCATGGCCTGCAACCCAGGCATGTACCCTGACTGGGAATCAAACCTGCAACACTTTGGTTCACAGCCCAGACTCAATCCACTGAGCTACGCCAGCCAGGGCTTACCTCTTCCTTTCTAATTTGGATTCCCTTTATTTCTTCTTCTTGTCTGATTGCTGTGGCTAGGATTTCCAGTACTATGTTAAATAAAAGTGGTGAAAGCAGATATTCCTGTCTTCTTCCTGATCTTAAGAGAAACACATTTAGTTTTCCTTCATTGAGTTTTGGAATATTGTATGTTTCTAAGCATCTACCCATTTAATCCATGTTGTCTAATTTGTTGGCATATGGTTGTTCATAATATCTTCTTACAATCTTTTGTACTTCTGGGGGGTTCAAAGATGGTGGCTTTGCTTGAGGGAACCTGATTCTCTGCTTCTGTGCAGGGGAGAGAAACTCGCGGATCAGCAGAGGAACAGAGCAAATGGTCTAGGTTACCGAAACATTTTTGAAAACAGGACATCAAAAATTATAGCAATCATTGAAAAACCAGACAGTAAGGAGACTACTTCAGGACAACAGGGACCCAGGGATCAGCGCGGGGACCAGGGGGGGTTGCATCCCCCGGGACCTGTGCTCCTGAGTCTGCCTCAGGGCACCCGGGAGAGCAGAGTCGCTGCTCCCTCCCTGGACAACGAGGGTTGAGCAACACCAGGGGAGACCTTGTGGCTTGAAGGCACAGAGAGGCCAGTTGGACTGGAAGACGATCACCCAGGGTCTGTGAGCACCCACCCATAGCCCTGGGAGAAGTGAGTGCCTCCAGCCTGCACAACCAGGGGAGGCCTGGAAGTGCGCCCGCACCCCCAGCCCAGTGGGAGTGTGGATTGGTGGAAAACCCAGACCTCACAACCCTGAACAAGGAAAGGGCGCAGGCATTTTCGGGTTTCTGAAGCCTGTGGTGGTGAACTGTGGAAGCACGCACCCCATTGGGAATCCTGACTCTCGCGCTATGAAGCCGGAAGGGACGCGGCACCTAGGGGGATCCTAGAGCCTGAAACTGAAAAATTGGTGGAAGTGCGTGCCCCTTTATGATCCCCAGAGCTTTCACTGTGAATCCAGATAAGATGCGGGTGCTTCCCCAGAACATAGCTCCCACCGCAGTGAAATTTGGGGGAAGGGCGCATCTCCTTGCAATCCTCAGAGCTTGCATTGTGAACCTGGAAAAGATACAGGAGTTCTGCATGGCCCCAGAGCCCAGGAGACCGTGGCAGTGAGCTCCAAAGAGTGTGCTCAGGAACGCCCAGGGTCCTGTAGGGGAAAGTCAGATTGGCTCTGGGGAGAGTGCCCTGCTGGCCCTGGGGAAAATACTCCAGAGACTTACTGAGTTTTGACTGGGAAGAGTGATAAGTATTTCAAAAGCCCTTCAGCCTGCTGAAGCCAGCAAGACCAGAAAAACTGGTCTGGCCAGTTAGAAACCAACAAGAGGTTTTTATTTTTCTTTTCTTCTTTCTTTCTTTCTTTCTTTCTTTCTTTCTTTCTTTCTTTCTTTCTTTCTTTCTTTCTTTCTTTCTTTCTTTCTTTCTTTCTTTTGCTGTTGTTGGTTGATTGATTCTATCTTGTGTTTTAAGTGACTTTTTATTGTTCAATTCTTACTATTTTTATATCTCTCAATCCCTTATGTTTCTCTTCCATTCATCCTAGTATTATTCCTTCCACTCCAAATTTATCTCTCCTGCACTCCATCTTCTGCTTTTTTTCCCTTTTTTTTTTGAGCTCGCAAGTTACTGCAAATTTGTATTATCTTTTCCTAACTTCTCTGACATTTTTTATTTTAATAGTACTTTGGTATTCTTTTTCTTTCTGTATAATCTTCTTTGCTTGACTGGTTATACTGTCATTTGATAGATTCCCACTGTTATCTCAGTCACACTGTGTTGATAATTTATCATCCTTCATTTGTGTTCCATTAGTACACCTCTCAAGATTCTATACTCCTTATTCTTGTTATCTACATCTCATAGATTCTGCCACATGATTGTTGCTGCATATTACTGTAAATAAGACTTAGTTCATACAATTGTAATTACTACACAACACCCCTCCCAGATCTTAGCCCACTTCACAATTTCCTGAACTCTATTATTGTGGGGGTTGTCTCTATTCTTTTACACACTACTCCTATTTACTAATCTTTATCCCAACCCTACATCATAATCTGACTTCCCACAGACTCACAGCTTTCAAGATCCAACTAACAACCCTTTCATCGCCAACAAGAGTCTTACCTTCTTTCCACCCTTTCTAAAATGTGGCTAGTGGGGTGGAAGATCACTGTTAACACTATAAGTAGCCAAAGGATATCCCATCTCTTCTCTACTGGCTGCTAATGTAAATATCATAGAAAACTCTCTTGCTGTCTTAAACCATTTTTCCTTACTCCTCCTACTGATCACAAAAAAGAGTAGGCAGAAGTTGTGAACACCAGGATACACGAAGGAGACTGCACCACTGAATCTCACAATTATTCTACCACAGAAGTTCACACCATAATCACAGGGAACCAGAACAGATCAATTTAAGAAACACAGGCTAACAAGAAGAATCCCAGAAACAATGAGAAAACAAAGAAACAATCCCCAAATGAAGGGAAAGGAGGAAGCCTCAGAAAAAAATGCTAAATGAAATAGAGGCAATTCAACTATCAGATATTGAGTTCAAAGCAATGATCATCAGGAAGCTCTATGAGCTCACAATGAGCTACCAGAAACTACAGGGAAGCTACAATGAACTCACTGAAAACTACATCAGCATGAAAAAGGAAATAGAAACTCTCAACAAGGGCCAAGAGGAAATGAAGAATGCCATTTTTGAACTGAAGAACACAGGAGAAGGAATGAAAAGCAAGATTGATGAAACAGAAGATCAGATTAGCGAGCCAGAGGACAAAGTAGAAAACAACACCCAAAAAGAGCAATAAAAGGAAAAGAGGCTCAGAAAGAATGAAGAGGGATTAAGAGAAATGCAAAACAATATGAAACATAATAATATTTGTATAATAGGGATACCAGAAGGAGAAGAAGAAGAAGAGCAAGGGATACAAAACCTGTTTGAAAGCGCCGGCTGGCATAGCTCAGTGGATTGAGCATGGGCTGCGAACCAAATTGTCGCAACTTCAATTCCCAGCCAGAGTAAATGCCTGGGTTACAGGCCATAAGCCACAGCAACCGCACATGGATGTTTCTCTCCCTCTCTCTCTCTCTCTCTCTCTCTCTCTCTCTCTCTCTCTCTCTCTCTCCTCTCTCCCCCTATCTATCTATCCCCCTTCTTTCCCACTCTAAAAAATAAATAAATAACATCCTTAAAAAAAATAAAACAAGAAAACCTATTTGAAAAAGTAATGAAGGAAAACGTCCCTAATTTGATGAGACAAAAAGTCACACAAATCCAGGAAACACAGAGAGTCCCAATCAAGAGGAACCCAAAGAGGCCCACCTCAAGACACACCATTAAAATGGCAAAATTTCAAGACAAAAAGAGAATATTAAAGGCAGCAAGGGGAAACCAGGAAATAACATACAAGGGGGCCCCAATAAGGCTAACAGCTGACTTCTCAATGGAAACACTCCAAGCCAGAAGAAAATGGCAAGAAATATTCCAAGTAATGAGAACCAGAGGTATGCAACCAAGGCTACATTACACAGCAAGGCTCTCATTCAAGATAGAAGGCCAAATAAGAAGCTTCCCAGACAAAAGATGTCTAAAAGAATACACCTCCACCAAACCAGCTCTGCAAGAGATTCTAAAGGGACTGCTTTAAGGAAAGGAAGGAAAAGAGAGAGAGAGAGGAACACACATGCATAAAAGACAGTGAATAAGTACCTATCAATAATAACCTTAAATGTAAATGGATTAAATGCTCCAATCAAAAGACATAGAGTAGCTGAATGGATAAGAAAACATGACCCACATGTATGCTGCCTACAAGAGACTCACCTGAGGATAAAAGACCTGCACAGGCTGAAAGTGAAGGGCTGGAAACAAATCTTCCAAGCAAATGGACAAGGAAAAAAAGCTGGGGTAGCAATACTCATATCAAACAAAATAGACTTCCAAAAAAGGTACATAAAGAGAGACCCAGAAGTTCTCTTCATAATACTCAAGGGAAAAATCCACCAAGAAGACATAAATATTGAAAATATATATGCACCCAACATAGGAGCACCCAAATACATAAAGAAAATCTTAGAGGACTTCAAGAAAGATATTGACAGCAACACAATTATAGTGGGGGATTTTAACACCTCACTATCAAAAATGGACAGATCTTCCAAACAAAATATCAACAAAGATATTGTGGCATTGAAAAGTACCCTAGATGAAATGGACTTTACTGATACATACAGAGCCCTCCATCGAAAAGAAGCTAAATACACATTCTTTTCAAAGGTACATGGAACATTTCCAAGATTGACCAGATGATAGGACACAAAACAAGCCTCAAGAATTTCAAGAAAATTAAAATCATACCAAGCAGTTTCTCGCATCACAAGGGACTGAAGCTAGAAACCAACCCCAAGGAAAAAAAACCCAAAACACTCAAAATCATGGAGATTAAATAGCATGCTATTAAACAATGAATGGGCCAAGGATGAAATTAGGGAAGAAATCAAAAGATTTCTGGGAACAAATGAAAACAAAGTCACAACAACCCAAAACTTATGAGTCACAGCCAAGGCAGTCCTGGGAGGGAAGTTCATAGCGATACAGGCCCACCTAAAACAATTAGAAACATTTCAAACAAACAACCTAATTCTATGTCTACAAGAACTCGAGGAACAACAAAGACAGCCCAGAGCAAGCAGAAGAAAGGGAATAACCAAGATCAGAGAATAATTAAAGACATAGAGACTAAAAGAACAATTCTAAGAATCAATGAATCCAGGAGGTGGCTCTTTGAAAAGATAAACAAAATCAACAAGCCTTTAAGCAGACTCATCAAGAAAAAAAGAGAGAAGGCCCAAATAAACACAATCAAATATGAAAGAGGAGAGAATACAACAGATACCACAGAAATATAAAGGATTGTAAGAAATTACTACGAAGAACTGTATGCCAAGAAATTTGAAAACATAGGTGAAATGGACAAATTTCTAGAAAAATATAATCTTCCAAAACTCAATGAAAAAGAAGCAGAAAGCCTGAACAAACCAATAACAGCAAAAGAAATTGAACCAGTAATCAAAAAGCTCCAACACACAAAAGCCCGGGACCAGATGGTTTCACAGGAGAATTCTACAAAGCATTTAAGGAAGAGCTAACCCATATTCTACACAGACTATTCTAAAAAAATCCAAAAGTTGGAAGATTCTCAAACTCTTTTTATGAGGCCAACATCATCCTAATTCCAAATCCAGATAAAGACACAACAAAGAAAGAAAACTTCAGGCCAATATCGCTGATGAATGTTGACGCTAAAATCCTCAGCCAAATACTGGCAAACCTCATCCAACAGTTCATTAAAAAGATGATACACCATGACCAAGTGGAATTCATTCCAGGGATGCAAGGATGGTAAAATATTCACACATCAGTACATGTAATACATCACATAAACAAAAGCAAAGACAAAAATCACATGATCACATCAATAGATGCAGAAAAAGCATTTGATAAGGTACAGCACCCGTTTATGATAAAAATACTCAGCAAAGTGGAAATACAGGGAGCATTCCTCAACATAACAAAGGCCATATATGAGAGACCTACAGCCAGCATCATACTCAATGGGCAAAAATTAAAATCTTTTCCACTAAGATCAGAAAAAGACAAGGATGTCCACTTTCACCACTTCTATTCAATATAATACTGGAAGTTTTAGCTGCAGCCATCAGAGAAGAAAAAGAAATAAAAGGCATCCAAATAGGAAAGGAGGAAACAAAACTGTCACTGTTTGCAGATGACATGATAGTGTACATAGAAAATCCTATAGACTCCACCAAAAAGCTGCTTGACCTAATAAATGAATTTGGCAAAACAGCAGGATACAAAGTCAATATCCAGAAATCAAAGGCATTTTTGTACACCAACAATGAAACAGCAGAAGCAGAAATCAAGAAAAGAATCCCATTTGTAACAGCAAAAAAAAATATATCTTGGAATGAACCTAACCAAAGAGGTAAAAACCCTGTATTTAGAAAACTACATAACACTGAGGAAAGAAATCAAGGAAGACACAAAGAAATGGAAACATATACCGTGTTCATGGATTGGAAGAATTAATATCATCAAAATGTCCATACTACCCAAGACAATTTACAGATTCAATGCAATACCTATTAAAGTACCAATGGCTTATTTCACAGACATAGAACAAACACTTCAAAAATTTATATGGAATCATAAACGACCCAGAATAGCTGCTACAATTTTGAGAAAGAAGTGAAAAGTAGGAGGCATCACAATACCTTACACTAAACTATACTACGAGGCCACTGTAATCAAAACAGCCTGGTACTGGTATGAAAACAGCACATGGACCAATGGAACAGAACAGAGAGCTCAGAAATAAACCCAAGTCTCTATGGGCAATTAATATTTGATAAAGGAGGCAGCAGCACATAATGGAATAAAAATACCCTGTTCAACAAATGATGTTGGGAGAAATGAACAGCTATGTGCAAGAAAATGAAACTCGAGTACCAACTTACACCTTACACAAAAATAAATTCAAGGTGGATAAAAGACTTAAATATAAAATGTGACACCATTAAAGTCCTAGAGGAGAACGTAGATAGGAAAATCTCAGATATTTCACGCAGAAACTTTTTTACTGACTTGTCCCCTAGAGCAAGGGACATAAAGGAAACAATAAACAAATGAGGTCTCTCTCATCAAATTGAAAAGCTTCTGCACAGCTAAAGAAAACAGTATTAGAATAAAAAGAGAACCAACTGTATGGGAAAACATATTTGCCAATGATACCTCAGACAAGGGTTTAATCTCCAAAATATATAAAGAACTTACACAACTCCACTCTAAGAAGACAAGCAACCCAATTAAAAAATGGGTAAAGGAGTTGAACAGACACTTCTCAAGGAGGACATACAGAGGATTCAAAGACACATGAAAAGATGTTCAATATCACTAGCTATCAGAGAGATGCAAATTAAAACCACAATGAGATACCACTTCACACCAGTCAGAATGGCCATCATAAACAAAACAACAAACAAGTGTTGGAGAGGTTGTGGAGAAAAGGGGACCCTACTGCACTGTTGGTGGGACTGCAGACTGGTATAACCACTATGGAAAGCAGTATGGAACTTCCTCAGAAAATTAAAAATGGATCTGCCTTTTGACCCAGCAATTCCACTGCTGGGACTCTATCCTAAGAACACTAAAACACCAATCCAAAAGAACCTATGCACCCCAATGTTCATAGCAGCACAATTTATAATAGCTAGGTGCTTGAAGCAATGTAGATGCCCATCAGTAAATGAATGGATCAAAAAACTATGGTACATTTATACAATGGAATTCTATGCAGCAGAAAGAAGGAGCTCCTGCCCTTTGCAACAGCTTAGATGGAGCTGGAAAGCATTATGCTAAGTGAAACAAGCCAGACAGTGTAAGACAAATACCGTATGATCTCACCTTTAACAGGAACCTAAACAACAAAACAAAGAAACAAGCAAAACATAATCGAAGACACTGAAATAGAGGACAGGCTAACAGTGACCACAGGGGAGAGAAGAGGGAATTTCAGGGGACAATGGGAAGGGTTTACAAGAGCAAATTTGAAAGACACATGGACAAAAACTATGGGGAGGGTGATAATGGGAGGGAAGAGGGGAGGGTTCGGTGGGTGGGCTATTTTGGGAGTAAGAGGGAAACAACTGTACTTGAGCAATGATTAAAATTTTTAAAAAATCCTTTATACTTTTTTGGTGTCAGTTTTTAGTTTTATGTTTCATTTCTCATTTTATGTATTAGGGTCCTCTCTTTTTTTATAAGCCTAGTTAAAAGTTTGGTACAGGGAAACAACAATAGAAAGGATGATGCTGAGAATCAAATCAATGATTTTGGAACCGAAAATCATTGGGTTCCAAATGATTTTGGGTTCCAAAATCATTGTTCATCATGTTCCATGAAGAACACCCAGTCCCAATAACAAAAGAAAAAACTGGCCAAAAAAATGAGGATGGTGTAAGGATACTCGAGGAAAACTTAAGGCATACCAACATTCACATCATGGGGTTGCTAGAAGGAGAAGGGAGAGAATAATAAACTGAAAACCTATTTGAAAAAGAATAATGACAGAAAACTTCCCTAACTTGGTGAAGGAAAAGAGACATACAAGTCCAGGAAGTATACTGATTCCCAAACAAAATGAACCCAAAGAGGCCCATACCTGGGCACATCATAATTAAAATGCCAAAGGTTAAATGCAAAGAGAGAATCTTAAAAGCAGCAAAGAAAAGCGGTTATCTACCTACAAGAAAGCTCCCATAAGACTATCAGCTGATTTCTGAAAAGAAATTTTGCCAGAGGGGTTGGCATGAAATATTTAAAGTGATGAAAAGCAAGAACCAACAACTAATATTACTCTACTCAGCAAAGCTATCACTTAGAATCAAAGGACAGATAAAGAGCTTCCCATACAAGAAAAAGCTAAAAGAGTTTATCACCACTAATCCACTATTATATGAAATGTTAAAGAGGGTTCTTGAAGAAGAACAACAACAACAGATATGAACAATAAAATGACAATAAATACCTGTCTATCAACACTTGAATCATAAAACAAAATAAACAAATGAGCAGAACAAAATATACTCAGAGCTACAGAGAACATTTTGAGATTTGCCAGATGGGGGATGGATGAAAAAGATGAATAGATTAAGAAGTACAAATTGGTTGTTACAGAATAGTCATGGGGATGTAAAGTACAACACAGGGAATATAGACAATAATCTAATAAATACCTGTGGTGTCAGATGGGTATGAGATTTATCAGGATGATCATGTTGTAAGTTATATAATGTCTATCTAATCACTGTGGTGTATACATGAAACAAACATAATAATGCATGTCAATTATAATTGAAAAATAAAAATGATTTAAAATGGACAAAAAGCCAGTGCTGAGTTGCTCAGTTGGTTGTATTGTAGTCCTGTGCACCAAAAGATTGCAGGTTCAATCTTTAGTAAGGGAAGATAGCTAGGTTGCAGGTTTGATCCCCACTCAGGTGCATATAGGAGGCAACTGATTGATGTATTTCCCTGGACAATAATTTGCTTTAATTTAATAATGTGTCACTCTTTATTCATGCCACTTGAAAGCCATGATTAATTGATAACATTATACTGTTGAGAGGGAGGACCTATGCCCCAGTAAAAGTTGCTCATCAACACATACAATAATAATTTAAACTTGATCTAAAAATTTGTTTACCTTCTCATTTGAATTACAAAGAGAGCCTACCTTAAAATATTTTCTAATTTTTTCTTTGCTTGGAGGTATTAGATGCTATTTGTTCATAACTAATTTATTTAATGAATTTATTATTTTTCAACATACTCATTTAGGGGGTGAAATAGGAAGGAGAATGGTGGAAACTAAGAGAATAGAGTCTATTAATTTTAATTGACAACATGGACACTGTACAAGCAAACTATCTGGATCTCACTGTACTTGAAATGTCCTTATGAAAAGCAATTGCTCTGAATAGCTCTTAATTTTCTCTTTAAACAAGAAAAATTTCAAGAAGGAACTCAAAGAAATTGGAAGAGAAATGTGTGTTGACAGATGGGCAAGCCTTCCAGTGCTCTGCTGCCAGGTAAAATGAGTCCACTGGAGTCACAATCCATTTCTTCCACAGCTGCAAGGCGGCTGGAGGCACATTTCACTACTTGTTAGTGCAGATACAGTCCATTTGGAAACTGTCATGGGAAATAAGTTGACATTTAATAATTCATTCGTTGCTAAACCAATAGTTTGGAATGGTATGTGAGGCATCCCACATTTAATAGCAAGAGCTTGAGCTATTGGTGGCAAGGTCATAACAACTTACTGTTTTTGAGGTTTGAAGTTTAATAAGTAAGTACAAGAAAAGAATGGCTTTTTATATACACATGACAACTCATGGAAAATTTTGCTTTATTAGTTCTGCAAATAAGTAAACATTTCCTTTTAAAAATTAACAATGTTTTTGTGAAGGCACAGAGTTTATGAAATGCTCTTTACCTGATAAAGCATACTTGTAGAAAGGATTAAACTTATTTATGTGATGAAGATAGAAAGAGAAGAAAATACTCCAGAGATTTTATATGTATTGTATTACTTAAGCTTCAGAAAACTTGTGATATTAGTATCACCTCCATTTCATAGAATAAAAAATGAAACTATTAAAGCACTAATTAATTTGCAAAAGATGACACAACTAATCAGTGAATTAACTGGATTTAAAGACAGTTTTGTCCAGTTACAAAGCCTGTATAATTGCTACTACATTAAGCTATTCCTCAAATTTTGTAGGCTGATAGTAACCAAGATTAATGTTCATTGGGAATATTTTGATGGTTAAAAATGAATACATTTTTAAAAAGAAAAGAATATCACCTTAATCAACCCCTGGAGGTGTACTAAAAATCTACATTTATGAATATACTTTTTATTTTAATCATTTGTACCACTTTTTAAAAAACAAAGAAACCTTGAAGAGCATAGTATGTGTGCCAGAATTCTCCAAGTTTTGGTCCATAAGGCATTAAATCTGATGGATTTTTAAAGGAATTGTTATCTGACAAGAGTCAACTTAGTTGGCAAGATGTTGGGATAAACAAAGTTAAGCAGATTTCTTCACCATTGAACTTTTCCAAGATTTTAATATGTTTATATGAATGGCAACATTCTAAAAGGCACTATGGAAAAAAAGGTCTCCTAAATGTAATTTTCCATAGGAACTTGCTTTGCCAAATGTGTTACACAAAACACTAGCTTGAAAAATACTCTTGTATTCTTTCAGTGACTGACTCCCAGGGTGAAGGAAGAGCAGCAGATTTGCTAAGGAAATAGGGACAAGTTCTTGAATACCTTGGAATCATGGAGATGTCTCCAGAAATAGAAGATTTCAGAGAGTTTAGAGCCCTGTCTAACAAACTGTGTATTTTATAATTGCTTAAGTTTGACTGCATTTCAAGAAATACCAATAAAGCAGATTTTTGTGTTCTGAACACTCTACATACAGTTTTTTTAGATTAATATATGATGGCTAGTCTCAAATTAGCATAATGGGCTTGTTTCTATGGCTATTTCAATGTGTCCAGTGCCAATTCAACAACAACTCTTCCCATTGGTTCAGCATGTGACAATAACACTCAATAAACCAAATGCAGGTGGCCAAGCCACAGAGAACTGATGGCATTATGCTAACATAAACCAAATTTAAGGAGTGTAATTGGCAGTCATTTATAAGTACCACTCTTAGGTATATTTAGACTAGGTGGTTGTTCAAATGCCATGACTTAAGTCATCCTTCTCCCAAATATCTTTCCCATAACCCCAAGAAATCATATCTGGAAATCTGCCATGGATAATATATTATTTGGGTTAAGTATTGCCATCTCTGCATATCCATTAGAAGTAAAAATACCTACAGAAGAGTAACATATGAAATTCCTTATCAAATTTATTTATGAGATACTTTTCCTCTGTAATAAGAAAAATTGGTCCCTATCTGGTGTAACTCAGTGAATTGGGCATGGGACTGTGAACTAAAGGGCTTCCAGTTCAATTCCCAGTCAGGAAAAATGCCTGGGTTGCAGGCCAGGCCCCCAGTAAGAGGCAGATGTGGGGCAACCCCACATTGACATTTCTCTCTCTTTCTCTTTCCCTGCCCTTCTTTCTTAAAAAAATAAATAAATACAATCTTTAAAAAGAAAGAAAGAAAAATTGGGTCCCACAAAAGGGAATTGGAATATGGGTTGTTGTAAGACAACACAGAAAAACTTCACTGCTCATTTTGACTATAAGCACTGAGTCAAACAAAAAAAATCAACAAAACAAGACATACAAAAATGCCTCCCTTGGCCTCTTCTTTTTTCTTTTCCCAAATAGCCTGAAACCTCTGTAACTGTGGAGAGAAACCCAGACCAGCAATCTTAACATTCTAGTATTACCAGTGTAGAAGAAGGCATAAATAAGTGTTGATGAAAGCCCTGCCATAATGGCCATTTGGGAAAACCTCTCAAATATATATTTGGGAGAGAATTAAGATCCTTGGGAATGAAGATGGCCATCAAATCAGTAGAAAGTGGATCCAGCTGCTCTTGCCCCTAACTCAGATATTTGGCTGATCTTCTGAAAAATAAACTAAACATTCAATTGAATCTTAGCTTTTATGAAGTTTGGAAGCCAAGGAGTACAAAAGACACTTCACAATGGGCAGTAAGGAGATTTATTAGATTGAAGGGGAATTAACCCATGCGTGGTGCCTGCAACCACAGAGAGCCTGGTCAGAGATTGTAGCTTTGTAGCTTTGTGGGTAAAAATAAGTAAGTCATGCAAGTATAGAAAGCACAGAGAGTTCCAATCAAGATGAACACAGTAAGGCACATTCCAGGACAAATCATAATTAAAATGACAAAATTTAAAGGCAAAGAGACAATTTTGAAGGCAGAAAGGGAGAAACAGCTAGCAACATGCAAGAGAACTCCAATAATGCTATCAGCTGATTTCTCAACAGAAACACTACAAGCTAGAAGGGAATGTCATGAAATATTCCTATAATGAAAAGCAAAGACTTGCAACTAAGACTACTCTATCCAACATTGCTTTCATTGAAAATGGTAGGCAAAGGCCCTGGCTGGCGTAGCTCAGTGGATTGAGCGCGGGCTGGGGACCAAAGTGTCCCAGGTTCGATTCCCAGCCAGGGTACATGCCTGGGTTGCAGGCCATAACCCCCAGCAACTGCACATTGATGTTTCTCTCTCTCCCTCCCTCCCCTCCCTAAAAAAATAAATAAATAAAATCTTTAAAAAAAAAGAAAAAAAGAAAATGGTAGGCAAAATAAAGACCTTCCTAGACCAAAAAAAAAAAAAAAAAAAACCACCTAAAAGAGTACATCTCCACCAAAACAGCATTACAAGAGATGCTAAAGGAACAGAAGAAGGAGAAGAAAAGAAGGAAGAAGAAGAAGAAGAAGAGGAAGAAGAAGAAGAAGAAGGGGGAGGGAGGGGGGAGGGGAGGAGGAGAAGGAGGAGGAGGAGAAGAAGGAGGGGAGGAGGAGGAGGAAGAGAAGGAGGAGAAGGAGGGGAGGAGGAGGAGGAAGAAGAAGGGAGAATGAGAGACAGAGGGAAGAGAACAAAAGTGTGAAGGGAAAAATGGCAAGGAACAAGCACCTATCAATAATAACCTTAAATGTAAATGGATTAAATGCTCCAATCCAAAAGTAAATGGTAAGTGAGTGGATAAAAAAATATTCTGAATACATGCTGACTACAAGCGACCCACCTCAGAAAAAAAGATTTACACAGGTTGAAGGGGTGGAAAAAACACTCCAAGAAAATGGACATAAAGAAAGCTGGGGTAGCAATATTTATAGCTCACAAAAAGACTTCAAAATAAAGACCATAACAAAAGACAAAGAAGGTCCCTACATAATTCTTAAGGGAGTTGGCCAACAAGAGGAAACAACACTTGTAAACATATATGCATCAAACATAGGAGCACCTAAATACGTAAGGAAAACCTTGGAGGACTTAAGGAGATAGAGAGCAATACAGTCATTGTAGGGGATTTTAACACCCTACTGTCAACAATGCATAGATCTTACAAACAAAGAATCAAAAAGGATATTGTGGCATTGAAAAACACTCTTGATCTAAAGGACTTAACTGATATTTACAGAACATTTCACACCAGAAATGCAAAGTATACATTCTTTTCAAACACACAGAGATCATTTTCAAAGATAGACCACAAAATAGGACACAAGTCTTAACAATTTCAAGAAAACTGAAATCATATCAAGCATCATTTGACATCACAGTGGCTGGAAACTAAAAGCTAACCTCCAGAGAAAAACTCAAATCCTTTCAAATACATGGAGATTGAATACCATGTTAGGAAATATTGAATGGATGAACAATAAGATCAAGGAAGAAATTAAAAAGTATCTGAAAATAATTGAAAATTAACACACAACAACCCAAAACTTTTGGGACACAGAGAAGACAGTTCTGAGAGGGACATTCATAGCGATAAAGCCTTACCTGAAGAAGACAGAAAAAATGTCAAATAAACATCCTAACTCTACATCTAAAAGAACAAGAGGAACAACAAACAAAGCCCAGAACAAGTAGAAGGAAGGACACAATAAAGATCAGAGCAGAATTAAATGACATATAGACTAAATGAAAAATTCAAAGAATCAATGAATTCAGGAGTTCATTCTTTGAAAAGATAAACAAAATTGACAAACCCTGAACCAGATTCATCAAGAAAAATGAGGGAGGATCCAAATAAATAAAATCAGACATGAAAGAGGAGAAGCAACAATGAATACCACAGAAATACAAAGGATTGTTTTTAAAAATTACTATGAACAACTATATGCCAAGAAACTGGATAACATGGGTGAAATGGAAAAATTTCTGGAAACATACAATCTGCCAAAACTGAACCAAGAGTAAGCAGAAAGCCTGAACAGACTAATAACAACAATTGAAATTAAGGCAGTAATCAAAAAGCTCCTGGCACACAAACCCTGGACCAACAGCGTGGGTTTGAAGATGGCTTCACAGGTGACTTTTACCAAACATTCAAAGAAGATATAGCATCTATCTCTCTCTAACTGTTCCAAAAAAATCAAGAACATGAAAGACTCCTATTTTTATGAGGCCAGTACTACCCAAATTCCAAAATCAGGTATAGACACAAAAAAGAAAGTTACAAATCAATAACTCTGATGAACATATATGCTAAAATCCTCAACAAAATACTACCAACCCAGATTCAGAAATACATTAAACATACCATACACCATGATCAAGTGGGATTTTTCTCCCAGGGATGCAAGGATAATATAACATTTGCAAATCAATAAATGTAATACATCACATCAGCCAAAAGAAAGACAAAAACCACATAGTCATATCAATAGATGTTTAAAAGTATTTCATAAAAATCAGCTCCTAGCCTTGTCTGGTGTAGCTCAGTGGATTGAGATGGATTGCACACCAAAGGGTCATTCGTTCAATGCCCAGTCAGGGCACATGCCTGGGTTCTGGACCAGGTCCCCATTGGGGCCTATGTGAGAGGCAACCACACGTTGATGTTACTTTTTCTCCTTCCCTTCCTCTCTTTCTAAAAATAAATAAATAAAAGCCTTTAAAAATAATCAGCACCCATTTATGAAAAAACACTCAGGAAAATGGGAATAGTGGGAGCATAAATGAATGTAATAAAAGTCATATATGCAAAATCTGCTTTCAACATCATACTTGATTAACAAAAACTAAAATGTTTCCCTTAAGATTCAGAACAAGCCAAGGGTGCTCAGTTTTACCAGTGTTATTCAATATAGCACTGGAGGTTCTAGCCACAGGAATTTGACAAGAAAAATAAATAAAAGGCATCTGAATTGGAAAGGAGGAAGTAAAACTCTCATTATTCACAGGTGACATGATAGTATACATAGAAAACCCTATAGACTTCAACCAAAAACTACCCGACCTTATAAGTGAATTTGGCAAAGTAGCAGGATACAAAGTCAATATTCAGAAATTGATGGAATACTTGTGCACCAATGAAAAATTATCAGAAACATAAACTAAGGGAAAAATCACATTTACTATAGCAACAAGAAAAATAAAGTACCTAGGAACAAATTTAACCAAGGATGTAAAAGATCTGTACTCAGAAAACTATAAACACTGAAGTAAGAAACTGAGGAAGATACAAATAAATGGAAGCATATACCTTGCTCATGGATTGGAAGAATTAACACCATTAAAATGTCCATACTGCCCAAAGCAATCTATAGATTCAAAACAATTTCTATTAGAATATCAATGGCATATTTCACAGATTTAGAACAAATATTTCAAAAATTTTTATGAAACCAAAAATGACCCAGAATAGCCTCAGCAATCCTGAGGGAAAAAAGAACAAAGTTGGAGGGAGCACAATACCTGATATTAAACTATACTACAAGGCCACTGTTATCAAAACAGCATGGTACTGGCATATGAACAGACACAAAGATTAATAAACACAATAGAGAACCCAGAAATAAACCCATGTCTCTGTGGTCAATTAATATTTGACAAAAGGGACATAATTATGCAATGCCATAAAGATCATCTCCTCAATAAATGGAGCTGGGTGAATGAGACTGGTAGGTGCAAAAAATAAATAAATAAATAATACACCAACTCACACCATATACCAGAATAAACTCAAAATGGATAGAAGACTTAAATATAAGTCATGATACCATAAAATTCCTAGAAGAAAAAAATAGTAAAATTTCAGACATCCTACATAGCAATATTTTTGCTGATACATTTCCTAGGGCAAGGGAAATAAAGGTAAATAAACAAATGGAACCATATCAAATTAAAAATGTTTCTGCATGGCTAAAGAAACCATCATTGAAGTGAAAATGGATCCAACCATATGGGAGAACATATTTGCTAATGATACATTAGAGAAGGGTTTGATATCCAAAGTATATAAAGAACTCATATGATTCAACACCAGGAAGACAAACAATGTAATTTTAAAAGGATCTGAATAGTCATTTCTCCAAAGAGGACACACAGAGGGTCCATAGACATATGAATGGATGCTCAGCATCACTAACCATCACAGAGATGCAAATTAAAGCCACAATGAAATATCTCCTCACTCCTGAGAGAATGGCCATCATTAATAAATCAACAAACAAGTGGCAGTAAGGATGTGGAGAAAAGGGAACCTTAGTGCAGTTAGTGGGAATGCAGACTGGTGCAGCCACTGTGGAAAAGAGTATGGACCTTCCTTTAAAAACTAAAAATTGAACTGCCTTTTGACCCAGCAATTCTGCTGCTGGGAATATACCCAACACCATATGATCTCATCTGTAAGTGCAATTTAATGAACAAAATAAACTAATGAACAAAATAAAACCATAGACATGGAAACATGGAGCAGACTGAGAGTGACCATGGGGAGGGAGGAGGGGGACAATGGTGGAAAGAAGGGGAAGGGACTAGACAAAGAACATGTATGAATGGCCCACAGTCGTGGACAACAGTGTGGAAACTTACTGTGGGAAGATGGGGTGGGATGGGTGGAGGAGGGCAAAGGGGAAAAAATGAAATAACTGTAATAGAATAACAATAAAAATTATTTTAAAATCTTTGGCATAACTAAAGGCTAAAATTTGGGATACTAACTATATAGTAATAAGATTTTTCAAGGAAGACAAAATAAGTATGGGCTAGAAAAATCAAGAAAACTGCCCTGGGTGGTGTGGCTCTGGACTGGGTGCCGATCTGTGAACCAAAGGGTCGCTGGTTCAATTCCTGATCAGGACACATGCCTGGGTTACAGGCAAGGTCCCCAGTGGTGGGCTCATGAGGAGCAACCACACAGTGATGTTTCTCTCTTTCTCTTTATCCCTCCCTTCCCCTCTCTCTAAAAATAAATGAATAAAATCTTTAAACAAAAAAAGGAAAATTTACTGGAGGAAGGAAGATTTTAGCTGACTTTTTGAGTCCCTAAATCCAGAATGAGATACAAGAGTGGTAGTTGTTTCATAAGATCAAGCAGAGCTACTAAATTGGTTTTACCTCTTATGCTAATTCCAAAAGTAGATAGTGGCTGCTGGCTGCCCAGAGTTCTGTGTCAAGAAGGATGTTGAAATTGCTTCCAGGCTTGGCATAAAAGAGTGGTATGATCAATTAAGTGATATCTGACGTGGGCTACAACCATCTTATCTGAGTATGGAAGCAAAAGCTCTCCAAGTACAATTTTGAGCTGATACTGATAAGATCAAACACTTTAATCTCACCCAGGCTAACAGAAACCAATAGAATATATTATCCAGCACTGGAAAATTCTTATTCCCTACATTTACAGAATTTTATAAAGGAATCTTAATTACCGTTTCTCAGAATTACCTCTTTTAGCAGGTTGGCAGGTACACCCTTGTAATATGAAAAATTTTAATTTTTGGTTTAGTTGAATTCAAACCATGTTTCATGTTTTAAAAAATAATTAACATGGGCTCAGATATAAAATTATGTATGCAGTGGGAATGTTAAAACATAGTCTGCCTAAATGTCTGAGAACTAAAAGGATCTATCTCCATTTAGTGCCAATTTCTGGCCCCACGCCAGATGGGCCTACTAATGGCTATGGTTCTGTGGGTTCTAAGAGGAAATGTAGAGACAGAAAAGTTCCCTCATAATGCTTCTCCTCATTACTTTCAGCATGGCTCTTCTCATAATTGCATCTTCTCACAAATCAAAGAACTCTAAGTCCTTTTTAGTATGTCCCTGATATTCATGAATCTAACATTATATTTAAATATACCATGTTGGTTGAGTTTTACTCTAATCCCCAACAAATTGTCATGTTTCCCTTTAACAGAATACTTTGCATTCTGTTGTCATAGCAACAAAATGTGCTAGTAGGCTGAAAAACTGACATTTTCTCCTGATGTTTATTATTCATGATACAGACACCATTTCCCCCATCACCTCCATCAGCACTAAAAGGTCTCTCCATTCAAATGTAAAGTCACCATAAAAAAAAATAAAAGGCTTCAATTATACTAGCCAAAAAAGGTGTCTGTCTTTCCCATGCTTTTATTCATTCTTCTGTGCTTTTGACTCAATACTTCCATAAAGGAGATGCTCTTTAAAAGTTGAAGGGACATTTGCCATTCTACCATAATCTGGGAACTTTTTATGCACATTATATGCCAAAAGAGAGGGAAAATTGTTCTTACCAACAGGAAGAATAATGCTAGCTAACATTTACACATATAAATTTATGCTTTTCAAAGTATTTTCACAAACATATCAACCAGTTATCTCTTGTGGACTCCAGAGAAGCACAAAATGTGATGTCTTCTCAACAGTCTTCACAACAAAGGGTCACACAATCAGCCTGTTTCCATTTTAGAAATAAGACATTCACTCTTCTTTCAGGATGAATTCATTAAAAGGTTTTTTTATGCAGATAATTTCTGTGAGACTATAGAAACTAGGCTCCCCATTGCTTGTAACCCACCACTGTTTCCTCAGACAACCTATTGGGCACATGCTTTCTTCTTTCCAGAACGCAGGATCCAAAAAAAGTAAGCTCATCGGCCCTTTCTACAGTTGTATGTTGTACAGACATGAAAGCAACCATTCAGTGGACTCTATTTGTTCATTTATATTTTTAGATTTTGATAAATGATAAATAATAATTTACTTTTCAGTATTTATGGAATCTAATGGTTGGATGTGATAATTTGTTCTGAACATAAATATATGTTTATTAAAAGACTAAAAAGTTGTATGAACTTAATGTTTTATTGAAAGCTTTGAGAAAATTTCCCAAGGTTAACTCCAACTCCAAGCCATTCAGATTTTGAAGTACATTCATATCATTAAGTGATTCCACAAATAGTCAGAATGCTGTGGGTAGAGAACAAAAATTGTCCTCATTTCTTCTAATTGTGATAAAGATTTTTCTATATCTATACCCACACATTCCTGCTTTATTAAGTAGAGACTAAAACAAAAACAAGGATTGCATTTTCTTTCTTTCTTTGTTGTTGTTGTTGGTAATGCCCATGTAGAACTTCAAATTTTATACTAGGAGCATCATTGATTTTTTTCCTACAGTGGCAGGTTGGTGTGGCAATATAGCTAGATGTTCAAGCACTAAAATCCAACACAGTTTGGTTTAAGTCCTTACTATGCCACTCACTAGCTATGTGATTCTTGGAAGGTAAACTTAACTTTTCTAGGCTTTAGTTTCTCTACCAATAATATATACCTTATATCAGTGTTAATTTCATTTATCCTTGTGAACATTCAATAATATAATTCATGTTGTGCTTATCCCAATATTTGGCATATAATAAGTATTTACCAATGTGAGCTAATTTTATTAATAAAGGAGCAGGAGCTAAGTATGACTATCCCCTGGGCAGTTGCTATTTAAGTCAAGCCCCTGATATGAGCTCTTTGATTCCCTAAAAAAGAGGGGGAATGCAGAGGGCAACCATATCATCAAATCTGCTCTCTAACCATTTTCATCACAGCCACAATAGCTTCCTAGGAGAAAAGTAGGAGAGCATTTAAGAGTCACCTAGTTAAAAACTATTCTGGGGGGTGGGGGTTGAGAAATAAAGCCAAAAAGGAAAAAGAACTCATAGACACAAACGAGAGTGTGGTGATTGCAGGGAGTGTGGTGGAGGTAGAAGAGGATATAAGGAAGATAAATGGCAGTGGAAAAAATACAATAAAATTAACAATTAAAAATTACTCCAAATATATGTGATAATATTGATCTTAAAACTCACTGATAAAGAATTTTATATTCAAGCAGCTCTTTTTGGGATCTAATTGGAAACTGTCTAGCTAATATATGAAATAATTTCTTCTTCCTCTTTGATGATGAAGAAACACTGATCTTCATGATTGTTTTAATAATCCTTAACAAAGCAAGAATTTAATCACAGAATTATAGGCATCAGGTTTGTAAATGGTATTAGGGATCTGTTAGTCTGAAGAATTCATTTTAAAGATGGGAAAACAAATGGAAGCTGTCACAAAAACTGACATGCCCAAAGTCATGAAGTTAATGAATGGTGGACTCAGCCTAGAACACAAGTTTCCTGGCTACTGATCCATTTTGTGCAGCATTGGCTGTGTAATAAACATTACTAGTTATCTTAGTTTGGGTTCTCCTGTTAGGGGAGCCTGAGACAAGAACACAGGTACAGATAGTTTACATAGGAAGTGATCTTTAAAGAGCACAAGTAAGTTGAGAGATGGAAAGCCAATAAAATGTATGTTATTGAGTTGTTATCTGTGAACAATGGGGCTTAATTCCCCTTGAGACCTTTTGAGAAATGCTTTAGAAAGCACCTCAGAATTTTTCCTTTGAAGGGGTAGATGTTTGAAACATTTATGCACTGACTGCTTAACCCTCATTTGTTGAAAGTTATCCTCAAGCCTTTCAACTCTATCACCTACTCAGGCTACACCTTTATGAGGGTTGAGCAGCCTTCCAACCTTTTGGGGGTAGCACAAAGGTACAAAAGCAGAAGCAGGGATGTCTAAACTGTTGATGTCTCTGGGACACATTGGAAGAAGAATTGTTTTGGGCCACACATTAAATACACAAACACTAACAAAAACTGATGAGCAAAAAAAGGTTTTAAGTAAATTTATGGTTTTGTGTTGGGCTGCATTCATAACCATCTGGGTTGCATGTGGTCTATGGGCTGTGGGTTGAAAACCCCTGCTAGAGTGCATAAGGTAAGGTGAACTATCCAATATAGCTGTGCTGAAATCAGGTGGACTATGGCGATGTCATATGAAACAATGCAAGTATCTGCCATACTACTGTCCACCAGTATCTAGTGATCTTCCATTTCTGAACAGAGAAAGGAAACCATGCATTTCCTAGCTCTTATGCACTAAGGGGAGTATAAGACATGAAAATAAAATAAAATTTATAAAATACTCTATAAATTCCAGCCTGAGGCAGTTAAAAAGTCATGTAGAATTCTCCAGTACTTCATCTTCCCTGACATAGCACCTATTAAGGAGGCCTTGAGATGCCAAAGTACCTTGGATTATGGAGTCACCATATGGGTGGGCAACTGTCTTCTGGAATCACCTAGGACCCACAGTGAACTTTTTCTAAGCAAGAAATAACTTCCGTTGTGTTAAGGCACAGATATTTGGGACCTTGCTTGTTACAACATGCTTAGCCCATCATGACTAATAAAGGCTCTGCCATCTGAAATACATATCTTAAGATATTTCTGAAGTTGTAAGAATGTTTCATACAGAAATATCTCATGTTATCTAAACTATTTTCTAGGATGATCATCAATATATTTTTATGAGTTTTCAAAATTAGGGCTGAAATCTGTGATCAGACTAAAAAGTAAAGCTTATGTGGAGACTGGATATATATCCTGGATCTCGTTGTCAACATACTCTAATAAAATAAGATAATTAGCCTCATTCAAACTGTAGATTGACATAACTGTTTTGCTGTTGTTGCAATATTTGTACCCAATGCAAACACTTCAATGCAGAAATAAAGAAAAGCATCCAATACTTTTATATGTGTCTGTCCATCAAAAAATTCTGCTTTTTGACATAATAACAGGTTATGCCTTTTTGAAGCCACATCTACTGTGAGAATATTTAGCACATCTTTACTACCAAGATTGAAGCTATTTGAAGACACTGTTAATCAGGTTACAAAGATGCAATAGTTATTAACCCACTGATTTCTTTTACATAAATCTCCTTTTTCCTTAGATGAAGGGAAAACACAATTCCAAGAATTGAGAGCCAAGCCTTCAAGGCTTTCTCAAGATGTAGTAGCAACATAGAAGCCCAACTTTCAAACTCCTCATCTCGGATTTATCTCTTCATAACACCTTTGTATTTTCCCATGGTTTCCAACCTAACCATGATAGTTTCTGTTCCTACTGCATTACATTACCCTGATCAAACCCCTAAATTTAGTTTTTCTTTATAGGACAGGTTTTGTTTACTGTTTCTCTCAGACCTGTTTTTCCCCCCTTTTTACTTCTACTCATCACTGACACCAATACAATAAATTCTACAGAGAGAGATAGGAGATTCATTGAGAATTTTACTTCCACCAAGTCATTTGAAGGCTTCCCAGGTATTACACCCTGTTCCAGAAATTTTGGTGCTTGAGGCAGTTTTGGTGAAGAATTTCTTTTAAACAAAAGATTATATTTATTTATTTATTTTTACAAAGGGGAAGGGGGAGAAGGAGAGAGAAAGAAACATCAATGTGTGGTTGCCTCTCACAGGCCATCTATTAGGGACCTTGCCTGCAACCCAGGCATGTTCCCTAGACTGGGAATCAAACTGGTGACACTTTGGTTCACAGGCTGGCACTCAATCCACTGAACCACATGTGTGCAGCCAGGGCTGGTGATAAATTTCTGACGCACATTTGCAAATGACATGCAAAAGCATCCCAGAGCCCCAAACTAGAAGATAAATTGCCAAGATGCATTTCTTTCTTTTTCCCCATTTAGTCTTGGGAATACATTTTCCCATTTATTATAGTCCTTAACCTACATGAGCATGACCATTTCCACTGGGCAAGGTGAACAAAAGTGTCCAATGCTCAGATTTTCTTCAAAATGAGTCAGCATATTTGAGTCTAAATGTGACATTTAAGTCATGTTCTTTTATACATTGTAATTAAATTAACATTAATTAGTTTCACTCCTACCCCACTCCCTGCCCCAGTGCTTCATATACTTGCTGTGCTGTGAGTTTCAATTTATTCTAAATATCTGAGTCACTTCATAAAGGAACTACTATCATGGTTGTTAAAATAACACAGAAAGATCATATAATGAATAAGTGGTAGGGGTTTGGGGGAGAGAAAAGAAGCAGGGATTGTGAAGTTATTTTTGTTTAATTATAATGCTTTAATTTCTTATTTATTTATTGGGTGTTTATTATGTACAACACAGTTCTAGGTATAATCAGTGATACAGAGTCATGAAAAAGATATAGTTTTCCAGAAAAAAAATGTATCTATATATACAACAAGAAAGTGCCCTGACTGGGGATCAAACTTGTAACCTTTTGCCTTTTGGTGTATATGATAACACTCCAACCAATTTAGCCACCCTCTTAGACCAAGAAAATAACAGTTTGAAAACATTGTGATATTTTTTGTCTACCCTTTCACTCAAGATATTTAGGCCCAGGAGTGAGCTTGTTATAGGAACATGAGTAAGCTGTTTCCTCAGCAGGTCTCTCAGTTCTTGTGGGACTCTCATATAACAAGCATCTCACCATGCTGAGTGCCATTCTGTAGTTAAAATATATCCATTTTGTTTCAGTATGACATCACTTCAAAACACAACCTTTTATCTAGTGCTCAAGAAAAGAGTGAGCCATTCCAATCTTATGGCAATTGTTTTCTGATCCTGATCATTTGCAGCTTATGATGTGTTACTAAGAGTTTTCAACTGCTTGTCTTATACACTGAGTTTTATAACCTAAACTCTATAAAATGTGTTATTCTAGTATTATGTGATTGCATAAGTGATATGTAATGGTAGTAGTGGGAGTAAAGAGTTCTAGAGAGAGAAGATGGCAGCCGAGTGAGTGGAAGCTGAGTTCACTTGCTCTTACCCCCAACTCAAATTCTCACCTTATCTTCTGAAAAATAATCTGAATAATCAATGGAATCTTCACTGATATGAAGTTTTGAAACTAAGGAGTACAGAAGACACCTAACAATGGTCAATAAGGATTTTATAAGTTGAAGGGGAAACGCCCAGTGCATGGCACCCACAGCTGCAGAGAGACTGGTCAAAAATCGCAGCTTTCTGGCTCCCTCCCCTCTCAGGTCAGAAAGCCCCGATCCCACACATGGGACCACTAAGCCCTGGCTGAGAGGAATTTTGGAGGATATACAGAGGCAGGAGATACAGGCTACACACACAGTGAGCATCATGTCCATGGGTGTAGTTCCAAATGCCAACCAGGAGAGTTCCAGGGAGGGAGAGAAGGACTCCATCTCCCAAAATGATCATGGAGCACATATCTATTGGGCACACAGGGACTTAAGCTACAAAATATATAAGGAACTCAGACAATTCAACACCAAGAAGACAAACAACCCAATTAAAAAATGTGCAAAGGACCTGAATAGACACTTCCCCAAGGAGGACAAACAGATGACCCATAGACATATGAAAAGATGCTCAGCATCACTAAGCATCAGATAAATGCAAATTAAAACCACAATGTGATACTACTTCACACTGGCCAAAATGGCTATCATAAACAAATTAACAAATAACAAGTGCTGGTGAGGTTGTGAAGAAAAAGGTGCCCTAGTACCCTGTTGGTGGGAATGCAGACTGATGCTGTCACTGTGGGAAACAATATGGAGTTTCCTCAAAAAATTAAAAATGGAACTGCTCTATGACCCAGTGATTCCACTGTTGGGAATATACTCTAAGAATCCTGAAACACCAATTCAAAAGAACTTATGTACCCCTATGTGCATAGCAGTGCTATTTATAATAGCCAAGTGCCCATCGGTAGATAGGTGTATTAAAAATTGTGGTACATTCACACAATGGAATACCAACCAGAAGAAAGAAACAAGGAATCCCTACCTTCTGTGACAGCACGATTGGAAGTGGAGGCCATTATGCTAAGTGAAATAAGCTAGTCAGCCAAAGGAAAATACCATATGACCTCACTTACAACTGGAATCTAATGAACAAAATAAACTAACAAGAAAAATATAATCAGAGACATGGAAATATGGAAGACTAATAGCTGTAGGAGGGGAGGAGGAGGAAGGAAGGAAAGGGAAAGGCTTAGTCAAATAACATGGATGAATGACTCATAGACATGTACAACAAAGAGGGGATTGACTGTGGGAGAGAGGAGTGGGCTGGGCGGAGGGGGCAAAAGGGAAAAATTGGGACAACTCTAATAGAATAAACAATAAAAAAAGAGTTCTATATCAGAAGTATAATCTATAGTAGCTTTTCAGCTGATTGATATATCTTAAATGTGAGACCTGGATAACATATAGAAATATGGAATTTGAAAGAAGCAATAGATTGGGGTAGTAAAGATAATGAGGTGGGTCTTGGACAAATTGAGGTCAAAGAATAATGAACCAACCAGATTTCTAATAGAAAGTTGTAATTACAAACTTAGACCTAGGTCAGTGGTTCCCAAATGTTGCTGCACAATGGAGTCACCTGGGGATCTTTTAAAATAATGATTTTTGGTTATTATCATTTAATTAGTATTGTGTTCAGTATTGGCATTGAATTTTATAAGCTCTCTAATAAGTACCAACTTTTGGGAACCACTGACACAAGCAGAGAAATCCAGTAGTCCCCCTTATTAGTGGGGGATATATTCCAAAACCCCCAGGGGATGCCTAAAACTTCAGATATCACCAAGTCCTATACATACCATGTTTCTTTTTCCTATACATACACACCTATGATAAAGTTTAATTTATAAATTAGTCACAATAACAGACTAACAATAACTAATAATAAATAGAACAATTACAACTATATACTATAATAAAAATTATGTGAATGTGATCTTTCTCTTGCTTTCTGATAATCAATCTGATAACCAAGATGGCTACTAAGTGACTAATGTACAGACAGCATACGCAACATGGACACACTGGACATAGGGGTCATTCACATCTCAGACAGGACAGAGGGGTATGATGCAAGATTTCATCAAGCTATTTAGAATGGTGCGCAATTTAAAACTTAATAATTATTTATTTCTGGAATTTTCTATTCAATATTTTCAGACCATAATTGATCATGAGCATCTAAAACCATGAAAATCAAAACCATGAATGAGGGGGAGCCATTGTAGGAGCTAAAGATGAAAATTTCTGACTAATACACAGAAAGATGATGATTGAAGATGTGAGAGCATTGTCAATTGCTTAGCAGGTATAATAAGAGAATGATGGAGGGCAGAGGGCAGAACCTTGGAGGATTCCTGTTCTCTTATTGGCTATGAGAAAGTAATAAATGATGAACAGATAGAGTTAAGGATGCAGACTCTGGCCTTTGAGAGAATGAAATTGCAAAACTAATGTACACGAACCTTTCTCATTAATATTAATAATTATAATAACTTCTGTTTGCCAAGCATGACACTTATCACTTTGTCATTATCAATGTTACCATTGTAAGCATCATCATTATCAATATTATTCAACAGTCATTGAATGATTAATATATGTCAACTTATACACATTTTTTTCATTTAATCTTCACAACAAAACTGAGGTGCTTATTATATAAAGAATGGAAATGAGGTTTAGAGCGAGATTAAGTAACTTGTCTAAAGTCACATATGGCAGAACCAAGCCTTGAACCCATAAATACCTGACTTCAGAGACTAAGATATAGTTTCATTAAGCTTTTCCAGTCCAGGTAACTACCTTTAATAATAACAGAAAACAAATTGGCATTAACTTTTCTCAAAGTACTTTTACATTCCTTCTTACACTTGATTTATTCAGAGATGGTATTGACATAGTTTTACAGATGATAAAACTGACACATAAAGGTTACAGCACTTCCTTAGAGTTACACAATTTTATTGGTGAAGCCTGAATTAGGTTAGTGCAGATTCTTTGATTTTATAAAATTTCCCCCTGAAAGATGTGTGTGACCCACTCTCTCTCCCTAGCTAGATCAAATGGCTATCTTCTGTGTTTCCAAGGCACTATGAGCATTCCTTTATCAAAGTGTTTACCAAACTACATTGTGATTTTTTGCTTAGCTGTCTTTATGAGACCATGAGCTTAGTAAGGGCAAACATCTCGCTTCTAATGTCCAAAGCATTAAAGCTCTACCTTGCTTCTACTAGGCACTCAATAAATATTGGCTTAAATGAATTGAGCTTATTAACCCTGCCTAGGTGATCTATAGGGAACAGATAGATGAAAACAACAGCCTCTGTCCACTATATAGGCAAGCTTTGAACTGATAGCATTATTTACTATCTGCATTATAATAGTTTGCAAAAAAGGTTGCAAAAGAGAAAAATAGGACTGGCATGTACAGCCAGAGAATTTTCTAGCTTCTGCCTCATGAAGCCAAGAGCTTCTTTTTTATTGTTAAGTACCAAGCTAGTATAACTGGATAATACAAATAGGTAAAATGAAGGGTCAATAATGAAACCAAAGTTAAGAGTTAGTTTCCCAAGTGGGAACTTTACTATAGTCTCCATTAACTACTATTGATCAGAGCACAAAAGGAAAGGAACATGGTGTCAAATTGAGCTAACTGTGAATAGGGCCTAAAAGGGAGTATGAAGAGTTCCATATTTGTGAATTTGCCTCAATCCCTGATGTCAATTAGTTTTCTAATAACTTGATTCTATCTCCTCAAAGTAGAGGGCACATTCATAAGAAAGTGAGATAACAAATGTTCTATTCAGTTTGCCTTCAGATTGTTGCAAAGGGGATACAATATGTGGACAACATTGATCCTACACTTGAAGACATTCCAGCTGACATAGAGCAATTGGTTTGACATAAAAGCAACTTAGCTAGCTATTTAAGGTTATATGGGAACAATTTCTTAAAGGTTCCAACTGTACATATAAATGTAGCCCGGGAAAGTATAGTATCAGCAAGATCAGAGAGAGGGATAGATGGAAACTGTAAATGTGGGTAGAATCACAAAGGGAAAAAGAAGATTGAGCTAAAAATATGTAACTTGGGGCAGACTGCAGAATCATCCACCCTGAATCCCACTGTCATCCTCTTTTATGTCTACTTTCAGGAAGAAGTAGGGAAGAGCTTTATTATGGCCTCAGTTGAGGAAATGAGATTTAGCCTCAAGGGAAAATTAGTAAAATTAAGAAAATGATAGGCCAGGGCATTGGCACTTGTGGACTTCTGAAAGATTTCAGAAAATGTTCAAGTTCTGTGACTTGCTTTGCTGGCTCAGAGAAATGTCTGTGAATGCCTTATCCTATCCTTTGTTGCCAGAACACCCACCAGTCTGCTGTGGGTTTGGTTTATTCTAAGCAAAGGAAGAAAATGAATATCTCTACAGTTTTATTAACAAAGTCACCCCAATAAATTTAATAAAAATTTAAAAGTAAAATAATAAAATAAAAGGTATAAATATAAAAGAAGAAAAAAAAGAAAATGAATACCTGAAAATTCCACAGGACCATTTTAACACTGAAATTTTACATGTGATAGATTGTTTAAAAATCACAGTAATTTTTTTTCTTCCCTTTTCCAGTTTTTGTAAAATGGTACAATTCTGGAAACAATAGAACAAGAAGACAATCATGGATGAACAGGAAGATTTGGAACACAGATTTCAAATGACTCACATTAGGAAGTTAGGCAGATGACTCATCATGTTAAGGTTTTCATAGAAAATTGTAAATTGGGACAATCTTCTTCATAATCTGAAGTACCTTGCAGAAAGTACATATTTCAGGTACCTAGGTGAAAAAGTACTTGCTGCCACCCCTTTAAAGCAAATGTAAAATCACTGACAAAGGAAAAGAAAATCACCAAGGGCATCTTTCACCACTTATAAAGAGTCAATTTGGGGACTCTTACTTCCCTCTGCTAGAGAACAGAAACCCTGTTCTCCACTCTCTCAGCCACCCATCCCTAGTCACATTTTACACCTACCTTGTCATAAAAATCTGAATCCTTGAAATCACTAATTTAGATATCTCACTCTCTATAACAATATCCTGTTTTTCCAGTTCACTTGCTCACATGGCTTTGCTGAAACAGGTTTTCTTTTCATTAAGATTCCCATTGAACACTTCATTGTTTTCTACTTCTCACTTGCCTCCTACTTCGCATTTTCCCTATTCATGCTATATCAAATGGTTCATCATTACTATCAGTCTTTAGAAAATGCTGTCATTGCTCTTTTCTGTTCCTTCTTTTATACCACCAGTAAAATACAACACTGTATGAAGCCTGCAACTGAAAGGTTCATAGAGAAAATTTCAGAGCCAGGAGAACTGGACATCTTTTATACAATTATGACAAATTATCAACTTAGCATTAAACACTGCAAAAGTGTTATGTTTCTCTAATAAGTTTGCTTTCTCTTTTTTGTGATAACTAGTTCTTATTTTTTCTCCCTTTTAACTCACCAAACTCACCTTCCCCCACTACTAATCTCTCTCTTGAGAATGATCTTTCCTCATACCTCTTATGGAAAATAGCCCTCAGGCAGGAATTACCACATCTTGCATCTGTGTTCATCTTCTTCCCCTTCCTTTTAATTATAATGGAAAAGCAGCCCTCACTCCAACAAAGACCAAATCCTTGCCAAGAGCTCTGTCTTTATCTATTCCTACCTCTCTATGACCATAATAAACAGTATTCAAAGATGCTTTATTCACTACCACCTAAAATAAAATTTGTTCTTCATCCTTTGGTTTTCCAAAATTTTTCTGTCTCTTTTCAATAAATTCAAGTTTCCTAAAAGAACTGTCTATTCATTAACAACACTTCCTCACATCCCATTAACTTATCTGTGGCTTTAATCTTCATCATCCATTGAAATATCTCTTGGTTACATAGTCCCTTTTGACTTGTGTGGTGCTATTCTAGTAGATACTTTTCAGTTCTCATCTTACTTGACTTTTTGACATTGATAGTTAAGTTGTCCACTTTATACATTTGAAACTCCATATATTTCCTTCTAATATTGTGGCTTTTCCTTCTCAATTTATTTTTGTGTGTGTTGTCACAACCTGTCTTCTGGGCCCCAAATGTGTACAGAATATTTATATGCTTATTTGGCACTTGATTTCTTACCATTATATCTAACTCAGCATGCCTAGAACTGGACTCAATCTTTCCACACTACCAAAAGAAATCTTCCCCATTTCCAATGTTTCTGGTTTCTGTAAATAGCATCACCTGCTCTTTATTAACTTAAAAGAAAGTACAAAACCTTTAATCAGACCTTCAATGAGCAAACATTGATAACCTCTCCAGCCACATGTCTGGCCAGCACCCATTCCTACCCAGTAAGAACTAGTCCTACTAGCCTTCTTTCAGCTCTTCAAATAACATCCCTCAAGATCTTGGTACCTACTGTTCCTTCTGTTTGGAATTTTTTTTCTAACTAACTTCCACTTACTCTTCAAGACTCAAGTTAAATTTTTGTTATTCAGAGTAGATTTTCCTGACATATAACTTAAATTAGATCTCCTCATAACTCATAACTATAAATTTATTGCGTAATTGTTTATTTAACATCTACATCACCACAAATCCATTCACACCATAAGAGAAAAGGATACTTTTTTGTTTATTACTGTATGTACAACATCTAGTACAGTGCTGTTACATGGTGGGTAATTAAAAATAGTTAAGGATTGAATGACAAATAATTAAAAAGTAAAATTCTCAATATTAAGGAAAGGATGCCCTGTTTAGTACAATTATTTAATGTACCTCTCAAAGTTTTGGCCAAATAAAGAAGATACAGTAAAAGATAGAAGGGCTTTAAAAATTGGAAAATAACTTGTTCACTGCCTACTGAGAAGAACAGTGAGATTCTACTGAAAAATTAATAAAACACTTAAGGTGCTGTAATAAAGCAACTAGTTTCAAACTAAATATATCAAGCAAATATTTTTCTACCATAAATAAGGAGTTAGAAAGTAGATTGTGGAAAAGATTCATTTTAAATAGAAAAAAACATTTTAAAATTAATTAATAAATAAGTTCAGGTTACAGTTATCAAAGCAAAGGTGGCTTACTGGTGCTCTTTTCTAAAACCAGATGAAACCTATAAAGAGAGTGAAAAATAGAGAAAAAATACATTCTCAATAAAAGCAAAATACAAACACAACCTCAAGTCACCATCTATGAATAAGGTGGTCAAGTACAGAGAAAATTTGACCTGGTTGAATTAGAAAACCAAGAGTAGGACACAAATCTCAACAGATCTTTGGTAACATACTAGGTCCTTTAGAAGGGGGACATACCTCCTTATGGTCCAAACCAATAGTCTCTTCTTTCCTATTATTTTTTACATTTTTTAAATTACAGTTTGCATTTCATATTACCTTGAAGTAGTTTTAGGTGTGCAACATTGTGGTTAGATTATCATGTACTTTACAAAATGTTTCCCCTGGTATTTCCAGTTCTAATGACAACATATATAGTTACTAAAATATTATTGAAGATATTTTACATGCTATAATTTACATCCCTGTGACTATTTTGTTTTTTTTCTGTTTATTTTAATATTTTATTGTTATTCAAGTACAGTTTTCTGACATTTACCTCCATCTCTCCCCACTACCCCAACCCTCCCCAACTCCCTACCCTGTTTCCACCCCCTCTTGTTATTGTCCACGCATGCTTTATAATTGATCCTGTAAACCCTTCAGCCTTTTCTCCCATTATCCCCTCCTCTCTCCCCTCTGGTCACTGTCAGCCTGTTCTCAATTACAATATCTTTGGCCATACTTTGCTTGCTTGTTCATTTTGTTGATTAGGTTCCTGTTAATGGTGAGATCATATGGTATTGGTCTTTCACCACCTGGCTTATTTAGCTTAGCATAATGCTTTCCAGCTCCATCCATGCTGTTGCAAAGGGTAAGAAATCCTTCTTTCTTTCTGCTGCATAGAATTCCATTGTGTAAATGTAGAACAGTTTTTTCATCCCCTTGTTTATTGATGGGCACTTAGGTTGCTTCCAGCATTTGCCTATTGTAAATTATGCTGCTATGAACATTGGGGTGCACAGTTTCCTTTGGATTGGTGTTTCAGGGTTCTTAGGATGTAATCTTAGCAGTGGAATTGGTAAGTCAAAAGACAGTTTCATTTTCAGTTTTCTGAGGAAATCCCATACTGTTTTCCACAGTGGTTGCACAAGTCTTCAATCCCACCAAAAGGGAACTAGGGTTCACTTTTCTCCACAACCTCTCCAACACTTGTTGTTTGCTGCTTTGTTTATGATGGCCATTCTGACTGGTGTGAAGTGGTATCTTATTGTGGTTTTAATTTGCATCTCTCTGATGGCCAGCAATACTCAGCATCTTTTGATATGTCTCTGGACCCTCTGTGTGTCCTCCTTGGAGAAGTGTGTGTTCAAGTCCTTTGCCCATTTTTTAATCGGGTTCCTTGTCTTCTTAGAGTGGAGTTGTGTGAGTTATTTATATATTTTGGAAATCAAACACTTGTCCAAGGTGTCATTGGCAAATATGTTTTCCCATAAGGTTGGTTATTTTTTCATTTTAATGCTGCTCTCTTTAGACATGCAGAAACTTTCTGTTTTGATGAGATCCCATTTGTTTATTCTTTCCTTTGTATCTCTTGCTCTAGGGAACATATCATTGAAAATATTGCTGGGTGGATTATCTGAGATTTCCATGCCTATGTTCTCTTCTAGGACTTTAATGGTGTCATGACTTATATTTAAATATTTTATCCATCTTGAATTTATATTTGTGTGTGGTGTAAGTTGGTGCTTGAGCTCAATTTTTTGCATGTAGCTGTCCAGCTCTTCCAAAAACATTTGTCGAAGAGGTTATTTTAGCTACATTTTATGCTACTGTCCCCTTTGTCAAATATTAATTGACCATAGAGACTTGGGCTTATTTCTGGGCTCTCTATTCTGTTCCATTAGTCCATATGTTTATTCTTATGCCAGTACCAGGCTGTTTTGATTACAGTGGCTTTGTAATATAGTTTGATATCAGCTATTGTGACCCCTCGTCCTTTGTTCTTTCTTCTCAAAATTGCTGCAGCTATTCAGCATCGTTTATGGTTCCATATAAGTTTTTGAACTGTTTGCTGTATATCTGTGAAGTATGCCATTGGTACTTTCATAGGGATTGCACTGAATCTATAAATTGCTTTGGGTAGTATTGACGTTTTGATTGTGTTAATTCTTCCAATCCATGAACACGGTATATGTTTCCATTTGTTTGTGTCTTCCTTGATTTCTTTCTTCAGTGTTGCGTAGTTTTTTAGTACAGGTCTTTTACCTCAATAGTTAGGTTTATTCCAAGGTATTTTATTTTTCTTGTTGCTAAATCAAATGAGATTTTTTTCCTGATTCCCATTTCTGATGTTTTATTCTTGGTATACAAAAATATCTTTGATTTCTGAATATTGACTTTGTATACCACTGTTTTGCCATATTCATTTATTAGGTTGAGCAGTTTTTTGGTCAAGTCTATAGGATTTTCTATGTGCACTATCATGTCATCTGCAAACAGTGACAGTTTTGTTTCCTCCTTTCCTATTTGGATGCCTTTTATTTCTTTTTCTTCTCTGATTGTGGTAGCTAGGATTTCCAGCACTATGTTGAGTAGAAGTTGTGAAAGCAGGCATCCTTGTCTTGTTCCTGATCTTAGTGGGAAAGCTCTAAGTTTTTGCCCTTTGAGTATGATGTTGGCTGTAGGTCTCTCATATATGGCCTTTATTATGTTGAGGAATGCTCCCTCTATTCACACTTTGCTGAATGTTTTTATCATAAATGGGTGCTGTACCTTATCAAATGCCTTTTCTGCGTCTGTTGATAAGATCATGTGATTTTTGTCTTTGCTTTTGTTTATGTGATGTATTACATTTACTGATTTGTGAATATTGAACCATCCTTGCATCCCTGGGATGAATCCCACTTGGTCATGGTGTATGATCTTTTTAATGTATTGTTGGATGTGGTATGCCATATTTTGTTGAGGATTTTAGCATCTATTTCATCAGCAATATTGGCCCATAGTTTTCTGTCTTTGTTGTATCTTTATCTGGTTTTAGGATTAGGATGATGCTGGCTTCATAAAAAGAGTTTGGGAGTCTTCAATCTTCTTGGAATTTTTGGAATAGTCTGTGAAGGATAGGGGTTAGCTCTTCCTTAAATGCTTTGTAGAATTCTCCTGTGAAACCACCTGGTGCAGAACTTTTGTTGTCGTAAGCTTTTTGATTACTTCTTCAATTTCATCAGGTGTTATTGTTCTGTTCAGGCTCCACTTCTTCTTCATTGAATTTTGGAAGATTATATTTTTCTAGAAATTTGTCCATTTCACCTAGATTTTCAAATTTCTTGGCATACAGTTCTTTGTAGTAATTTCTTACAATCCTTTGTATTTCTGTGATATCTGCTGTAATCTCTCCTCTTTCATTTCTGATTGTGTTTATTGGGTCTTCTCTCTTTTTTTCTTGATGAGTCTGCTTAAAGGCTTGTTGATTTTGTTTATCTTTTCAAAGAACCAGCTCCTGGATTCGTTGATTCTTAGAATTGTGCTTTTAGTTTCTATGTCATTTAATTCTGCTCTGATCTTGGTTATTTCCTTTCTTCTACTTGCTCTGGACAGTCTTTGTTGTAGTTCTTGGAGTTCTTGAAAGTGTAGTCAGGTTGTTTATTTCAAATGTTCTATATATTTAGGTGGGCCTTTGTCACTACGAACTTCCCTCTCAGAACTGCATTAGGTGTGTCCTATAAGTTTTGGTTGTTGTGAGTTCATTTTCGTTTGTTTCCACAAACTTTTTGATCCTTCTTGATCTCATTCTTGACCCATTCATTATTTAATAGTATGCTATTCAATCTCCTTGAGTTTGAGTATTTTTAAATTTTTTTCCTTGAGGTTGGTTTCTAGTTTCAGGCCCTTGGGGTCAGAGAAAATGCTTGCTATGATTTTAACTTTCTTGAATTTGTTGAGGCTTGTTTTGTGTCTTATCTTGTGGGCTATCTTTGAAAATGTTCCATGTGCCTTTAAAAAGAATATTTATTTTGCTTCTTTTGAATGAAAGGCTGTTTATCAGTTAAGTTCATTTGATCTAAGACGTTGTTCAATGCCACAATATATCTGTTGATATTCTGCTTGGAAGATATATCCACTTATTTATTTATTTATTTATTTTTAGAGATAGAGAGAGAGAGAAACATCAATGTGCCATTGCTGGGGGTCATGGCCTGCAACCCAGGCATGTACCATGACTGGGAAACAAACCTGCGACACTTTGGTTCGCAGCCTGCACTCAATCCACTGAGCTATGCCAGCCAGGGCCGTATATCCATTTTTGACAGTGGTGTTTTGAAATCCCCTAGCATAATTCTGTTGCTGTCAATACCTTTCTTGAAGTCCTCAAAGATTTACTTTACATATCTGGGTGTTCCTATATTGGGTGCATATACATTTACAATGTTTATATGTTCTTGATGGATTCTTCCCTTGATTATTATAAAGTGATGTTTTGAGTCTCTTTTTATGACCCTTTTTTTTTAGTTCATTTAGTCTGATATAAGTATTGCTACCCCAGTTTTCTTTCCTGTCTGCTTGGAAAATTTGTTTCTAGCCCTTCACTTTCAGTCTGTGTAGGTCTTTTATCCTGAGGTGGATATCTTGTAGGCAGCATATGTGTGGGTCATGCTCTCTTACCCTTTCATGGATAAGCTCTTCTATGTCTTTTGATTGGAGCATTTAATCCATTTACATTTAAGGTTATTTTTGATAAGTACTTATTCATTGTCATTCTTTCATACCTGTGTTCTCTCTCTCACTCTTTTCCGTTCTTTCCTTCAAGCAGGCCCTTTAGCATCTCTTGTAAAGCTGGTTTGGTGTAGATGTTTAAAAAGAATTTTTAGACTCCTTTTGTGTAGGAAACTCCTTATTTGGCCTTCCATTTTAATTGAGAGCCTTGCTGGGTAGAGTAATCTTGATTGCAGGCCTCTTGTTTTCATTACTTGGAATTTTTCTTGCCATTCTCTTCTGGCTTGGAATGTTTCCATTGAGATGTCAGCTGCTAACCTTATTGGGGCTCCCTTGTATGTTACTTCCTGTTTTTCCCTTTCTGTCTTGAAGATTCTCTCTTTGTCTTGGAATTTTGTCATTTCAATTATGATGTATCTTGAAGTAGGCCTCTTTAGGTTGCTCTTGATTGGAACTCTCTGTGTTTCCTGTATTTGTGTGACTTTTTCTCTCATCCAGTTAGGAAAGTTTTGCATCATTACTTTTTCAAACAGGTTTTCTATCCCTTGCCCTTCTTCTTCAACTTCTGGTATCCTTATTATATGGATATTGTTATGTTTCGTGTTGTCTTGCAGCTCCCTTACCATCTCTTCCTTATTCCTGAGTCTCTTTTCCTTTTCTTGCTCTATCTGGGTGTTTTTTTCTACCTTGTTCTCCAACTCACTGATTCAATCCTCTGCTTTATCCAGCCTGCTTGTAATGACTTCTAATGTGTTTTTTTTTTATTTCTGAGATTCTATTGTTCATTCCTTCCTGATTTTTGTTTACAGTGTCCATTTCCTTTTTCATGCTGATGTAGTTTTCACTCAGTCCCTTGTAGGTGTCTGTAAGTTCCATGAGCACCTTTTTACCATTAATTTGAATTCTATATCTGATAACTTGGCTACCTCCATTTCATTTAGCTCTTTTAGTGGGGAGTCTTTCATTCCTTTTGATTGCATGTTCTTTTTTTGTGTCCCCATTTTAGGTGACTCTTTTAGGTGTTTATTTTTGCACTTGCTGATGTGTAACTTTGCTAGCTGTCTTTGTAGGGTGAGCTTCTATGGTAGGAATTCTATGAGGTTCAGTGGTGTGGTCTCTTTGATCTCTTTGTTTGGATACTCTAGATTTGCCCTTTCTTCTGTTTATGTGGGTTCTCTTGTTGTACTTGGGTTTTTATCTTTTGGTGGTTCCTTTGTTGGTGGTTTTTCTCCTCCAGCAGGTATACTGATGTTCACAGCTCCCACCTATTCTTGTATGTGATCAGTGGCAGAGAGTAGGCAAAATGGATTAAGACAGCAGGAGAGTATTTTATGGGATTTAAAGTACCTGCAAGTAGAGAAGTGATAGGAGATTCTTTAGATAAGTATAGCATTAGCTTTGATATTTCACCCCATTAGCCACTTTTTATAAAAGGTGAAAGAGAGATTAGACTCCTGCTAGAGAAGAGGGGAGACTCTTGCTAGAGGGGAGCTGAATCCAGAAAACAGAGTGCTTGTTCAAGTTTAGATGATGAGATATAGTGAGATTAAAGGATAGAAAGTAGGCATAGTGTGACAGAATAGAGTTAATTGCAACAATAATAATGCTCAGGATTAAAGTGAAGTAGGCTAAGATCATGAAGCATTGCTGTGTAGTATGTACAATTGTATGGAACGACAATTATTTACAATAGTACTGGAACAACAATAATATGACAAGAAATATATGATTTGGATAACCTGAATAGAAAGTACCCAGTCAAGAGCTATGTGTTTTTAGAACATGGGTGAAATGAAAGAAGGAAAATACAATAAAGAGAAAATAAGAAAAACCAGTCAAACAATGCAATTAAACAGGGAAATAAAATGAGGAAAACTAAACTTAAGGAGGAGAAATATAAAAATACTAATAAAATAAAAGTGGTAAAAATAATGACAAGATAATAATAATACACATCCACAATAAAATGACAGCTCTATGGGATAGCATAGTGACATTTGTCTGTTTCTCAGTTTTTGGGGTTAGCCTTGTGTCCCCCCTTTTGATCTGTCTCTGGACCCTTTGTAATCCCACATCTTATTGTCTCACTTGGGGTAAGAATAAAAAAGAAAGAGGATCCAAAAATAAATAAAAGATAATAATAAGCCTCCTGCTGACTTTAAACCTGTTCAGCAAGTTCTTCTGGTCTTCATAGATATCACAGGAAGAGGAGGGATGAGCTTTGTTTTTCTCCTTTCCTATGGTTTTGAGAGGATGGGGACCAGGCATGCTTTGTAATATTCAGTTCGCTGGCTTCAGGCCCAGGTCCTCTGTGAGCTGCCAGGCTCAAATCAGCACCACAGCTGCTCACATCATGAGTCAATCTCATGACAAGCAGGGCACACAGTTCCACTCAGCCACTCACTCTGGGCACACAATGCAAGAAAAGTGGGGTGCACAGTTCTGCTCAGCTACTGTCTCTGGGAGTGCAGTAAAAGACAAGCAGGGCTCACAGTTCTGCTCAGCTACTGTCTCTGAGCATGCAGTGCAAGACAAGTGGGGCACACAGTTCTGCTCACCCACTCACTCTGGGTGAGAGCAACTGAAATCACCCTTGGGGTGAGCCAGCCACTGCTGGAGAGTTCCTTACAAAGCAGCTGCCCACAGTTCCCAAGAAGTGCACAGGTTTTCAGACAGTCCTACTTTCCAACCAGTCCAGAGACTATCTAAGTCAGGGTGTGACACAGCCCAACTCCTCCCTTCTCCAGGTATCACTTGGCACCCCAATTTCTCTGGTGCTAATGTCCACAGTCCCAGCAGATGTGTATGGCCTCTGTGAGTCTCCCATTTCATTTCTATATCCCCCAGCAACTTCTAGCATCCAGGTCCCTCCTGGTGCCTGGCTGCACTGCCTGGTCTGGTAGGGGAGGGAGCTGGTGCTCTAACTCTCCTCCCTGTTTCTTTGGCAGGTGCCAGGTTGGGGGTTACAGCAGCCTTGATGCCCACACAGATCCCAGGGACCCTACCATCCAAGTGCAATCCCCTCTCAGTCTGTGTTTCAATGTCCTCTGCAATTTTTTGCCTCTAAACTCCATATAAGCTGGGACTCCATTGGCTGTTCAATCTGTTCATCAAAATATCCGCCAAGTGTTCCACCTGGGCACAGGGAGAACTGGGCTTCACTACCATCTACATCGCTACCATATTCTGACCTCCTCCTCTGTGACTATTTTGTAACTACCAAACTGTACTTCTCAATCCATTCACTTTTTTCACCAACTCTCTGAACCTCCCTCCACTCTGGTAGCCATCAGCCTGTTCCCTGTATATATGAGTCTTTCAGTTTTGTCTGTTCATTTATATTATTCTTTATATTCCAAATATAAGTGAAATCATATGACATTTGTTTCTCTCTGAATTACTTATTTCACTTAGCATAAAACCCTCTAGGTACATCTATGTTATAAGACATGATAACATTTCATCTTTTTTTAATGGATGAGCAACATTCCATTTTATGTATATACCACCACTTTTTATTTTATTTTTTAGATTTTATTTTAATCATTGTTCAAGTACATTTTTCTGTCTTTTACTCCTATTCCAGCCCACCCATGCATCCCTCCCAACCTCCCTCCCACTTCAACCCCCCACCAAGTTTATGTCCATGTGTCCTTTATATTTGTTTCTGTAAACCATTCCCATTCTCCCCTGAAATTCCCTCCCCTCTCCCCTCTGGTCACTGTCAGCCTATCCTCTATTTCAGTGTCTTTGACTATATTTTGCCTGTTTCTTTGTTTTGTTAATTAGGTTCCTGTTAAAGTTGAGATCATATGGTATTTGTCTTTCAACGCTTGGCTTACTTAGCTTAGCATAATGTTTTTCAGCTCCATCCATGCTGTTGCAAAGGGTAGGAGCTCCTTATTTCTTTCTGCTGCATAGAATTCTATTGTGTAAATGTACCATAGTTTTTTGATCCATTCATTTACTGATGAGCAGCTAGGTTGCTTCCAGCACTTGGCTGTTGTAAATTGTGCTGCTATGAACATTAGTGTGCATAGGTTCTTTTGGATTGGTATTTCAGGGTTTTTAGGATATAGTCCCAGGAGTGGAATTGCTGGGTCCAAAGGCAGATCCATTTTTAGTTTTCTGAGGAAGTTCCATAGTGTTTTCCATAGTGGTTGTACCAGACTGCAGTCCCACCAACAGTCCACTAGGGTCCCCTTTTCTCTACAACCTCTCCAACACTTGTTGTTTGTTGCTTTGTTCATTATGGCCATTCTGACCAGTGTGAAGTGGTATCTCATTGTTGTTTTAATTTGCATCTCTCTGATGCAATATATATATTTTGGAGATTAAAACCTTGTCTGAGGCATCATTGGCAAATATGTTTTCCCATACAGTTGGTTCTTTCTCAAAATTGCAGCAGCTATTTGAGGTCATTTATGGTTCCATATAAATTTTTGAAGTGTTTGTTCTATGTCTGTGAAATATGCCTTTGGTACTTTACTAGGAATTGCATTGAATGTGTACATTGCTTTGGGTGGTATGGACATTTTAATGATGTTAATTCTTCCAGTCCATGAACATGGTATGTGTTTCTATTTGTTTGTGTCTTCCTTAATTTCTTTCTTCAGTGTTGTGTGGTTTTCTGTATACCGGTCATTTACTTCCTTGGTTAGATTTATTCCTAGGTATTTTATTTTTCTTTTTGTTATATAGAATGGGATTTTTTCTTGATTTCTGCTTCTGCTGTTTCATTTTTGGTGTACAAAAATGCCTTTGATTTCTGTATACTGGCTTTGTATCCTGCTGTTTTGCCAAATTCATTTATTAGGTGAAGAAGTTTTTTGGCTCAGTCCATAGGATTTTCTATGTACACTATCATGTCATCTGCAAACAGTGACAGTTTTGTTTCCTCCTTTCCAATTTGGATGCCTTTTATTTCTTTTCCTTGTCCGATTACAGTAGCTAGGACTTCCAATACTATGTTGAGTAGAAGTGGTGAAAGTGGACAATGATACCTTGTTCCTGATCTTAGTGGAAAAGATTTTAGGTTTTGCCCATTGAGTATGATGTTGGCTTTAGGTCTCTCATATATGGCTTTTATTAAGTTGTGGAATGTTCACTCTATTCACACTTTGCTGAGTGTTTTTATCATAAATGGGTGCTGTACCTTATCAAATGCCTTTTCTGCATCTGTTGATATGATCATGTGGTTTTTAGTATTTGCTTTTGTTTATGTGATGTATTACATTTACTGATTTGTGAATAACATACCATCCTTGCATCCCTGGGATGAATCCCACTTGGTCATGGTGTATGATCTTTTTAATGTATTGTTGGATGTGGTTTGCCATATTTTGTTGAGGATTTTAGCATCTATGTTCATCAGTGATATTGGCCTGAAGTTTTCTTTCTTTGTTGTGTCTTTATCTGGTTTTGGGTTTAGGATGATGCTGGATTCATAAAAAGAGTTTGGGAGACTCCCATCTTTTTGGATTTTTTGGAATAGCCTGTGAAGGATAGGGGTTAGCTCTTTCTTAGATGCTTTGTAGAATTCTCCTGTGAAACAATCTGATCCAAGGCTTTTGTATGTCAGGAGTTTTTTGATTACTGCTTCAATTTCTTTTGCTGTTATTGGTGCACTCAGGCTTTCTTCTTCTTTTTCATTGAAGATTATATTTTTCTAGAAATTTGTCCATTTCACCTAGGTTTTCAAATTTCTTGGCATAGAGTTCTTCATAGTAATTTCTTACAATCCTTTGTATTTCTGTGGTATCAGTTGTCATCTTTCCTCTTTCATTTCTGATTATGTTTATTTGGGTCTTCTCTCTTTTTTTCTTGATGAGTCTGCTTAAAGGCTTGTTGATTTTGTTTATCTTTTCAAAGAACCAGCTCCTGGATTCATTGATCCTTAGAATTGTGCTTTTACTTTTTATGCCATTTAATTCTGTTCTGATCTTGGTTATTTCCTTCCTTCTACTTGCTTTGGGCTGTTTTTGTTGTTTTTCCTTGAGTTCTTGTAGATGTAGGGCTAGGTCGTTTGTTTGAATGTTTCTATCTTTTTTTAGGTAGGCCTGTATCACTATAAACTTCCCTCTCAGAAGTGCCTTTGCTGTGTCCCATAAGTTTTGGATTGTTGTGAGTTCATTTTCATTTGCTTTTAGAAACTTTTTGATTTTTTCCCTAATTTCATTCTTTACCCATTCATTATTTAATAATGTGCTATTTAATCTCCATTAATTGAGTGTTTTGGATTTTTTTTCCCTTGGAGTTAGTTATACCAGCACTTTTTAATTCACTTGCATGTTGATGGACACTTGGGTTACTTCCATAGTTTGGCTATTGGAAACATACTGCAATACACATAAGGGTCCATATACTCTTTCAAATTAGTGTTTTAGGTTTCTCCATATATACTGAGAAATGGAATTGCTGAATCAGAAGACAGTTCCATTTTTAATTTTTTAAAAAGATATTATTTAGTTTTTAGAGAAGAGAAAGGAGGGAGAGAAAAGGAGACAAACATCAATGTGTGCTTGTCTTTCATGTGCCCTCTACTGAGGACTTGGCCTGCAACCCAGGTATGTGCCTTAGACTGGAATTTAACTGATGACCCTTTGATTCACAGGCCAGCACTCAACCACTGAGCCACAATAGCCAGGACCCATTTTTAATTTTTTGAAGAAACTCCATACAGTTTTCTGTTTCAAAATGTGTTATTTCTTTTAGAAAGCAGGGAAAGAAAGTAGAAAGAGAGGGAGAGAAACACTGATGTGTGAGAGTCCTCCCAATTGAGGACCTGACCTGCAACCCAGGGATGTACCCTGACTAGGAATCTAAGTGGTGAACTTTTGGTTTGCAGATCAGTGTTTAATCCATTTAGCTACACCAGCCAGGGCTCCATACTGTTTTCTATAGTGGCTGCACCAGTCTACATTCCTACCAACAGTGTAAAAAGGTTCCCTTTCCTCTACATCTTCAGCAGCACTTGTTTGTTTGTTTGTTTGTTTTTGCTGAACATATACACTGACTGGTGTGAGGTGAAATATCACTGTGGGTTTAATTTGCATTTCTCTCATGGTTAGTGACATTGAGCATCTTTTCATATGTGTATTAGCCATCTGTGTCCATCCTCTTTGGAGAAGTGTTTATTCAGATCTTTTGACCAATTTGCAATTGGATGGCTTGCATTTTTGGTGTTGAGTTGGACTAATTCTTTATAAATTTTGGATTTTAATTTCTTACTATCTGTATCATTAGAGAATGTGTTTTTGCATTGAGTGGGCTGTCTTTTTATTTTCTTTTTATGACTACCATGCTGTTTTGCTTACTATGGCCTTGTAGTGTAGTTTGATATCATGTAGCATGATTCCTCCAACTTCATTTTTTTTTTCCTGAAGATTTCTGTGGCTATTCAGGGTCATTTGTGGTTCCATATAAATTTTTTAAATTGTTTCTTCTAGTTCTGTGAAATACCTCATTGGTACTTTGATAGGAATCTGGGTCAACCTATAGATTGCTCTGTTAAGCATGGACATTTAAACAATGTCAGTTCTTGTTAACTGGGAACATATTATATACTTCTTTTTATTTGTATCTTCAGTTTATTTCTTCAATGTCTTACAACTTTCTGAATACAGATCTTTTGCCTCATGGGTTAAATATATTCCTTGGTATTTTTGTATGTATTGTAAATTGGATATTTTCTTAGTTTTTTCTTCTTTTTAATTTTTCTTTCTTTTATTTTGAGGTCATTTTCTGTTGTTGTTGAGTTACAGTTGTTCACTCCTTTCCCCATTACTCACCTGCACCCTGCGCCTCTACTCCCACAGTCAATCGCACCCCATTGTATATGTCCATGGTTCCTCTATTCCTATTCCTTTGCTTGCCTCTTCCCCTTCTTTCCCAAGTAAAACTCCTCCCCCTTCCCCTCTGCTCCCTGCCCCTTTCTTCCTTATTTCTCAGTCTCTAGTTCTATTTTACTCATTTGGTTTGTTGGTTAGGTTCCATTTATAGGTGAGACCATATGGTATTTGTCTTTCACCTCCTGGCTTATTTCACTTAGCATAATGCTCTCCAGATCCATCCATTCTGTCTCAAAGGGTGGGCATTCCTTCTTTCTTCTGCTACATAGTATTCCACTGTGTAAATGTACCACAATTTTTGATCCACTCATTTACTGATGGGCAGTTAGGTTGCTTCCAGCTCTTGTAAATAAGACTTCTATGAGCATTGTGGTGCATAGGTTCTTTTGAATTTGTGATTTACAATTCTTAGGGTGTAGTTCAAGCAGTGGGATTGCTGGATCGAAAGGTAGTTCCATCTTTAGTTTTTTAAGGATATTCCATACAGTCATAGTGGCTGTACCAGTCTGCAATACTGCCAACAGTGTATTAGGGTTCCTTTTTCTCCACAACATCACCAGCACTTGTCATTTGTTGATTTATTAATGATGGCCATTCTGACCAGTGTGTAGTAGTATCTCTTTGTTGTTTTAATTTGCATCTCTCTAATGACTTGTGTTGTTGAGCATTTGTTCACGTGTCTATGGACCCTCTGTATGTCCTCCTTACAGAAGTGTTTGTTCAGGTCCTTTGCCCATTTTTTAATTGAATTGCTTGGCTTCCTGCTGTAGATTCATGTGACTCCTCTTTATATATTTTGGAGATCAAACCTTTCTTGCAGGTATCATTGTCAAATATGTTTTCCCATATTGCTGGCCCCATTTTCATTTTGCTGATGTTTTCTATAGTGATGCAGAAGCTTTTTATTTTAATGAACTCCCATTTGTTTATTCTTTCCTTCATATCCCTTGCTTTAGGGATCATATTGGTGAAAATATTGGTGTGTGTAACATCTGAGATTCTCCTGCTGATCTTCTCCACTAGAACTTTTATGGCGTGATGACTTATGTTTAAGTCTTTTATCCATTGTAAGTTTGTTTATTTGTATTATATAATTTGGTGGTTGAATTTCATTATTTTGCATGTAGCTGTCCAGATTTCCCAGCACTATTTGTTGAAAAGGCTATTTTACTCTGTTTTATGCTTCTGATCCCTTTGTCAAATATTAATGGAACATAGAAACTTGGGTTTATCCCTGGGCTCTCTATTCATTCCCTCGATCCATGTGTCTATTCTTATGCCAGTACCAGACTGCTATGATTACCATGGCTTTGTAATATAGTTTGATTTCAGGTATTGTGATCCCTCCAACTTTGTTCTTCTTTCTCAGAATTACTGAGGCTATTCAGGATAATTTATCGGTTCATATAAATTTTTTGAATGATCTATACCTTTGAAGTGTGTCATTTGTATTTTAATAAGGATTGCATTGAATCTATAGATTGCTTTGGGTAATATGGGCATTTTGATTATGTTAATCTTCCAATTAATGAACATCATATATGTTTCCATTTGTTTCTGTCTTCCTTAATTTCTTTCTTCATGGTTGTGTAGTTTTTTGAATAAAAGTCTTTAACCTCCTTGGTTAGATTTATTCCTAGTCACTTTATTTTTCTTCTTGGTAGGGCAAATGGAATTTTTTTTCCAGATTTTTGTTTCTGATAGTTCTTTGTTGGTGTGCAAACATGCTTTTGATTTCTGAATATTGACTTGTTATTCCACTGTTTTGCAAAATTCACATATTAGGTTGAATAGTTTTTTTGGTGGAGTCTCTATGGTTATCTATGTACATTATCACGTCATCTGCAAAAAAAATGATAGTTTTGTTCCCTCTTTTCCAATTTGGATGCCTTTTATTTCTTTTTCTTCTCTGATAGCTTGGCTAGGATTCCAATACTATGGTGAACAGAAGTATTGAAAGTGGACATCCTTGTATTGTGATTGATCTTAGTGGGAAAGATTTTGGATTTTGCCTGTTGAGTATGATGTTAGCTGTAGATTTCTCACATATGGCCTTTATTATGTTGAAGTATGCACCGTCTACTCCCACTTTGCTGAGTGTTTTTATCATAAATGGGTGCTATACCTTATCAAATGCCTTTTTCTGCATCTGTTGATATGGTCATGTGATTTTTGTCTTTCTTTTTGTTTATGTGATGTATTATGTGTATTGATTTGTGAATACTGTACCATCCTTGCATCCCTGGAAGGAATCTCAGGTGATGATGGTGTATGGTCTTTTCAATTTTTTTTTTTTTTTTACTGGATGCAGTTTGCCAATATTTTGTTGAGGATTTTTGCCTCTATATTCATTAGTGTTATTTACTTTTAGTTTTATTTTTTTGTTGTGTCTTTACATGGTTTACAGATTAGGATGATGCTGGCTTTAAAAAAAGTATTTGGGAGTATTCCCTCCTCTTGGATTTTTGGAATAGTCAGAGAATGATAGGGGTTGGTTCTTCCTTAAATGTTTTATAAAGTGCTCCTGTGGGACCATTGGTCCAGGGCATTTGTGTGCTGGGAGTTTTTTTATTACTTCTTCAGTTTTCTCAGCTGTTATTCATCTCTTCACGCTTTCTGTTTCTTCTTCATTCAGTTTTGGAATATTATAATTTTCTAGAAATTTGTCCATTTTCCAAAGTTTTCAAATTTCTTGGCATATACTTGCTCATAGTAATTTATTAAAATCCTTTGTGTCTGTGTGTTGTCAGTTGTTATCTCTCTTCTTTCACTTCTGATTTGATTTATTTGGATCTTTTCTCTTTTTTCCTTGATGAATCTGCCTAAAGGCTTGATGATTTTTTTACCTTTTTGAAGAACCAGCTCCTGTATTTATCAATCTTTTGAATTGTTCTTTTAGGCTGCATGTCTTTTAATTCTACTTTGGTCTTGATTATTTCCTGTTATTGTTCCTCTACTTCTTGTAGGTGTAGTGTTATGTTGTTCATTTGAAATATTTCTTTCTTTTTTAGGTAGGCCTGTATTACTATGAACTTCCCTCTCCTTTGCTGTGTCCTATAGGTTCTGGACTGTTGTGTATTCATTTTCATTTGTTTCCAGAAACTTTTTTAATTTTTCTTTTGATATCATTATTAATCTCTCCATTATTTAATAGCATGTTATTTGATTTCCATGAATTTCAGTGTTTGGGAGTTTTTTCCTTGAGGTTGGTTTCTAGTTTCAGGCCCTTGTGATCCGAGTAAATGCTTGATATGATTTCAATTTTCTTGAATTTGTTGAGGTTTATTTTGTGTCCTATGATGTAGTCTATCTGTGAAAATGTTCCATGTGCAATTGAAAAGAATGTGTATTTTGCTTCTTTGGGATGAAAGGTTTTATGTATATCAGTTAAGTCCATTTGATCTTAGGCCTTGGTCAATGACACAATATCCTTATTGATATTTTGTTTGGAAGATCTATCCATTGTTGACACTGAGGTGGTAAAATCCCTAGTAGAAATGTGTTGCTGTCTATATCTTTCTTTAAGTCCTCCAAGATTTTCCTTATATATTTGGGTGCTGCGATGTTGGGTGCACTATGTCTATTATGTTTATGTCTTCTTGATAAAAATTTCCCTAGAATATTATGAAGTGCTCTTGTTTGTCTCTTTTTATGGCTTTTGTTTTAAAGTCTATTTTTTTCTGATGTAACTATTGCTACCCTAGCTTTTTTTCCCTATTCATTCGTTTGGAATACTTTTTTCCAACTCTTGACTTTCAGTCTGTGTAGGTGTTTTTTCTGAGGTGCATCTCTTGTAGGCAGCATATGTGTGGGGTTTGTTTTCTTATCTATTCAGCTACCCTATGTCTTTTGATTGAGGCATTTAAAATACTAACATTTAATGTAATTATTGACAGGTACTTATTCATTTCCCCCCGTTTGTTCCTGTGTCCCTCTGTGTCTCACTCCTTTTATTCCTCTTCTTAAAGCAATCAATTTAGTATATCTTGCAGTGATGGTTTCATAGAGGTGTATTATTTCACCCTACTTTTTCCTGAGAAACTCCTTATTTCACCTTCCATTTTAATTGAGAGCCTCACTGGGTAGAGAGTACTCTTCATTGCAGGACTTCATTTTTGATTACTTAGAATATTTCTTCCCATTCCTTTCTGGCTTGTCATCTTTCTGTTGAGAAATCAGCTGCTAGCCTTATTTGGGTTCCATACATTACTTCTCGTTTCTCCCTTGCTGCTCTAAGCTTCTCTCTTTGTTTTTAAAACTTGGCATTTTAATTATGATATGTCTTGGAGTAGGTCTCTTTGGGTCCATCTTTATTGGGATTGTCTGTGCTTCCTGAACTTGTATGGCTTTTCTCATCTCCTCCCAGTTAGTGAAGTTTTCTGTCATTATTTTTTCAAACAGGGTTTCTATCCCTTACTGTTTTTCTTCTTCTGGTACTGCTGTGATTTCAATGTTGTTACCTTTCATGTTGTTCTGAAGTCCCCTTAAGCTATCCTCATACTTTTTGAGTCTTTTTCTCTTAATGTTGCTCTACCAGGGTATTTCTTTCTACCTTGTCTTGGAGCTCACTAATTTGGTCCTCTGTTTCATCCAGACTGTTTGTAATTCCTTCTAGTGTTTTTTTTTTTTTTTATTCTATGTATTGTATTCTTCATTTCTTTCTGGTTCTTGCTTACAGATTATATTTCCATTTTCATGCTGTTGTAGTTCCTACCCAGTTCCTTGTAGTTGTCCTTGAGTTTTCTGAGCATCCTTATAATCACTGTTTTTAATTCTATGTACAACTGATGCTTGCCTCAATTTTATTAAGCTCTTTTACTAGGTATTCTTCCATTCTTTTTGATTGGAGGTTCTTTCTTTGTCTCCCCATTTTAGGTGATACTTTTTCTTTGTTTCTATGTCTCATGGTGCTCTGCTTTGCCTACCTGTTTTCATGGGGTGGACTTCTATGGTAGCAGTTCTATGGGACTCAGTGATGAAGTCTCTTTGATTTTTTCTGGATGCCCTAGGGTTGCCCTTTCTTCTGTTTGTGTGGGTTCTCTTGTTGTACTTGGATTTTAGTTTTCACTGACTTCTTTGTTGTTGGATTCTCCACTCCAGGGGGCTTACTGATAGTTATAACTCCCACCTTTTATTGTATGCTGTTGTTCAGATATTGGTTAACAAAGCAATATTCACAGACAACCAAAATTATGTCAGCAAAAAAAAAAGCCCTACGACATGAGTAATGTCAACCACAACAGAGAAAAGATGAATAAAGGTGAAGAGTGATTACAGATATTATAACCTATGACAAAGGGAATATGAGATGAATAAAAGAAGGGAAAATATTGTTGAGTGGTAAGACAAAGGAGAATTGATAAGTGTTAGTATAGAACTCTGGCAAAAAAAAGAGACAGAACAAAATTTAAAGCATAAGTAAGACACAAACAGGTGATGGGATCAACGTGGTAAGAAAATGGAAGACTATACTATGAATTTTGAAGTAAAATTGAAAAGGTATTAGACCATCAGTATCAAAATTGCAAAAAAACACAGTTGTATTGATAGCAACAACAGCCAACTGAAGTTTAATAAAGGTGGAATGGGAATAAGAATTTTGTAGAAAAGTGAAGAGTAAATATGAGATATCTACCATAAAGAAAAATCATTTTGAGCCATGGTTGGTGTGGCTCAGTAGATTGAGCACTGGCTTGTGAACCAAAGGGTCGCCTATTTGATTCCCAATCAAGGCACATACCTGGGTTGCTGTCCAGTTCCCCAGTGGGGGGCACACAAGAAGCAACCACCAATTGATGTTACTCTCTGTATTTCTCCCTCTCTTCCCTCCTCTCTAAAATTAAATAAATAACGTCTTAAAAAATCATTTTGAGAGGATAGAGGAAGCAAATTAATTAGTGTAAGGAGTAAAGCCCAGGTTGAGAGAGGGGTGAGGAAAAATGTAATAAAATGCCTCATTCAACTTATCAGGGATGGGGGAAAGTGAAATGGAGTAAGACAGTGGGAGAATATTCTATGAGATTTAAAGTACAAACAAATAATGAACAAATAGGAGTTCCATTGGAGATGTACAGCAATAACCATGGTATTTCACTTAACTATCAAGTGTTTATGAATGGTGGGAAAGAAATGAGTCTTATGGAAAGGGAAAAAGAATATTCTTTTCTAAGAATATTCTTATTATTTAGAATAAGAATAACTTATTCTAAGTTGGTGATGTTTGATGGAAGAGAAATAGTGAGAGTAATAGGAACATGGCATAGTGTGAGAGAACATAAAGTTTACAACAACAGTAATAAAGCTCAGGAAATCAGCAAAATGGATAAGTGTGTTGTGTGATATTTGGAATAACAATAATATGACTAAAATATATATTCTGACATAATAAAAAGAATAAAAAGTAGAAGACCAAAAGTAGAGAGTTATTTGGAATATGAGTTAAGTGGATGAAGCAAAATCAACATGCAATATAAAAGGGAAAAATTAAACAAACAAAAAACTGGAAAAATGAAAGGAAGACAAATAAAATGAAACATGCAAGTCTGATGAAGAGCAAGGTGAAATTTGTTTTAGTTGTTGGAGTTCACCTTCTGACTTCTTTCTCTGTCTCTATTTTGCTCTCAACTCCAAGTATTACTGTCTTACTCTTGAAAGAAAAGGGAAAAAAAGCCACTGGCTTGCTGTTAAACATGCCCAGGCAGTTTTGCAGGTCTTCTAGGCTCCTGTACATGGTGGAGGGTTGGTCTCTGTCTATTTTCCCTTTCAAGTGTTTTGGCAAAGATGGGAGCCCAGTCCCAGCTTCAATAATCGCAGGTGCCCAGTTTCTAGCCCATATCCTCAGAACACTGTGTGGCCTGAACTCTCTACTCTATGCAGTTGTGCCAGATTGGCACCAATAAACCACCATGCTTTGCACCCTTTCGATCAATCCATGAGATGCACCAAGTGGGAGCAAATCATGCCCACAATCCTCCTTCTTTGTTGGAGGTGAGGAAAATTATTTATTTCAAATAGGAAAGAAAGTGACATTTGATAAATAAGTTGGTAAATGTAACAACAAAGTGCTATAGGAGCAAATTCAGCTGAGACCTTAGGTTTTTTTTTTTTTGAGAGGTTCATAAATCTGTTGCCAGTTGAATCTGCAAACCTAAACATATAAAGTAATGGCAGTGAACACTGTTTTCTTTCTTTTTAAAAAATATTCATTAAAAATGTGAGCTGATGTCAAGGTAAATAAAACATAATCAGGGATGCTTCTTGCTGTCTTGGAGTATATATTATGTTATAAAGAATAAAATTTTTCCTGTCCTTGTTGGACTCAGTCTAGGAGTTTCAAATTCTTAGCACTCTGGATAACCTAGCCCATGTACATGTTTATTCTGGTTCACAATCCTCATCAAAATACATTTAAATGTCCTTAGTTTCATCATACTTCCTCCAGTTCACCATTGGACACAATAGTCCCTTTTGTAAAATTAACATCATGCAGTGATTAAGAATAGAAATACTAAAAGTCAGAGTACTTGAGTTGAAATTCAAGATCTGTCACTTATTAGTCATGTGACCTTGGGAAAATGGCTTAACCTTTTTGTTAGTTGTCTCCACTCTAAAACAGGAATATTAATTGTAGGGTTTTAGTGAGAATTAAAATAGTTAACACTTGCAAAGCACTTAGAATAATGTCCAACACAAAGTAAATGCTGTTTGAGGATTTATTAAATTAAAACTATTGGCTTAACTGCAGCCTAATTATATTCCCTTCCTGCCTCTGTAAGGCTTTGGGCTTCTACCTCTGGCTTAATTCTATCTAAGGAATGTTGTACCTTGGCCTTCCATGTAAACAATTTGACTATCTCTCCCTACATGGTATGAATTGAAGGATTCTAAGAGTTCTTTCCATATCTCCACTATATGTACCATATGATGACTCATTTCTATCATAAGAAAGTGTCTGAGTTACTTAAACACTGGAGAAACATGAAGATGAAAATATAGTCTCTGTCTTTAAGGGATAACTGCCCAATGAGACTGGAATTGCACATTAAAAGTAAGTACAGTAGAAATTGCATAATGCTATGTGCTATATATTTTAAGTTAATTAGATAACATAGTCATCACAGAGAGATGTGGTAGACCAGGTAGGTTCTATAGAGGGTATGAGGCTTGAGCTACTTCCTGATAAAACGGTAGGATTTACATTTGTCTGGAGATTAGATAGAAGCATTGTGAACAGGATCTATATGAGCAAAATATGGAGGTAAGAACATATCTGGAAACTTGAGAGATTATACACACATTCAATTTGAGTAGGGAGTAGACTATGTGTTAGAAATGGTAAGATATGAGGCTGGGAGGCCCCATAGATGAGGACTGGATTGTGGAGAGCAACGAATGCCAGATGAAAGGCTGAAGGTTTCATCTTGAAAGCACTAGGAAGTCATTGAAAACTTCAAAGCTGGGAGAGGTGGCAGGGAGACAGCAAATGATTTTTACAAAGAAATATTTTATGAACATTATTCTGTTAGCGAGGTGGAGGATGGATGGGGCATAGTTAAGAAACCATAGTGGAAACATGAAGACTTGTTGGAAGACTGTTTTAATAGTCTGAAATTGAGTCGACGTAGATCTGGGTCACATTGGGACCATGAACCTGAAAAGAAAAAGAAACAGGCTAAAGGCATTATTAAGAAAATGAAGACATTCACTTACTTTGCCTAATTAACTTCTAACCATCCATCAAAATGGAAATTCATCTATTCAAGAACTGTTTTCCTCATAGCTTTATGTGCATTTATCCTTACTTTACTAAAACATAGTATTCTGTTAACATGTTTCTCCTGAACCTAAAAACTCCTGCAGGTTATGGGTTTTGTCTGGTAATTTTTATCTCTCTAGAACCTAGCACATTGCCTGACAAGTATTAAAGTTTTAAAGTGTAAAACTGAACCACAGAATCAATAAGACAAGGTAGCTTTTAATGAATCAGGGAAAGATAGCTCTTGAGATTTTTTGGTACATGGAAAGCAAATGAGAATATGAAAAAAAAATTCTGAAAGAGGATAAAATTTGGCAGGAAAATAAAAATATTTCCGGGTATCAGAGCTTTGAAAATACTCTGTCTCTGTCTCTGTCTCTGTCTCTCTCTCTAAATCCCTCTCTCTTTCCTCCTCTCCTCCCTGACCCCCACTCCCCATGCCTAAGTTCCCTTCACCTCACCCTCACTCTTTCTCTTTCTTTTTCCCTCCACTTCCTCTCAACAAAGCTATTATATGACAGAAATAATGATGATTATATATATATATATATATATATATATATATATATATATATATACATATATATATATATATATATATATACACACACATTATCTGGTGTACAATTATTATCAAAACTATAAGAAAAATAACCCCATTGAAGAATGAGACACAGTAGCAATAAGTTCATGTTCAGAGTATAGACACAGATAAGTATCTGGGTGATCTAGTGTATAAAATGGGGAGGAGAGTCAGGTAAACTGAGATTCAATGCTTAAAGAGGAGAGAGCTCTAAAATAGTAAAGCATTCATTGCCTAATTAAACAATCAGATTAATGTCACAGTGACTATCAGCTTTGAGTCTGACCTTGCATTATCACTGAAAAGAAGATAACAATACCTCACTCACTTGGTTAGGGTACTTAAGTTCATGAGGCCAATATTGTTTGCTTGATGCTCATAAATACTATACTTATGATTATGGATTATATAATATAATCCTAAAACAACTGTATGAGGTAAGCATTATTACAATCTCACTTTGAAGACTCAGGAGTGGAGTTTATAGAAGTTAATAAACTTCTCCAAGTTTATGTAACTAGGAAGTAAATGCAGGACTCATATCTAGCTATCTCTCTAAAGCCCATGAAATGTCTAGTTCCTCATTCTGCCTCATTAGTTTTGCTAGGATTACTTGCCTCATTTCCTGGCTACTCTATATACCTAAACCTTGATCATAAATATCATAGCTTGTTGCCTTTGGCCACATGTAGCAAGATCAGGGCAAATTCATCACCACCACCACAAATACAATTCAGTTTAACTCCAGAAACATTTATTAAGCAACAGTGTATGTCCACATCCTGTTCAAAGTCCATGCCTCTCTGATGGTCATGACTCATTTGGGTCATATTGATATTGTCAGAGAATTATACTGCAGCCAAATCATTTCATGGTTATCTCTCAAGGAAAAGGGAGAAGATACCTCTCCAGCAGTTCATTGGAAATGCCATGCTTTGCAACTCAGAAACTGGTAAGTTCCCTAAGCTTCTTTATATCAGAAATTCATCCACTTGCAGGATATAAGAGATAGTTTTCTGCATTTTTTAACTGTTCAAATGATAGTCCCTGAGACAAGCAGTGTCTCTGGGCCTATAAAGGTAGAAGGACAATTGTGGGCCATAGAAGGGTGGTTAATCCAGAAGTAATACAACTGCATTTAAAATATCTTTTTCTACATTTCCTTTACTAAGAAATGAATAAACCTAGATTTGGTAAAAAGGATTAAATGTACTGTCATCCTCCTAAAAATGCTTTAGGGCTGGTATCACCAAGTGCCTCCATAACCTCACACCACGATATCCACCACCCATAAAACAGCAAAATTAAAAACCAAAAAAGCGAAACCTGAATTTTTCTTCCAAATAACAGTGTCACTCTGGAATACAAGCCCTTAATTATTTCCAGTGTTAGCACTTCTTAGAACATGGTATTAGAATGGATATGTGGGCCAAAAAGAGAAGTTTGCATTAATTTTTTACCTTCCTGTTGATGATTCTTACTCTGAGGCTCCAAGTAATAGAAAAAAGATGGTCATCATTTCTTTTATGCTTTTAGGAAAAATGGTCTGCTTCACTCACTTGTGCCTAAGTGGTGGTTCCAACTGAGTGACTGGCTGGCACTGTTCTTAGAGATAATGCAAGCCTTCTAGTTCCTGCTCAACAGAACCCAGTTTCATTTGATGCTGAGCTGGCATGGGCACCACTCCAGCTCTGCAAGTATGCCTATATGAACTTCCACAAAAATATGCTTGGGTAAGATGCTTGCCATTGTCCCAGGGTCTGTGCATAATTTCAGAAAAAAAATGAGACACTTTTGAATGTTCACTTTCACTAGATTATGAATGTGCTACTTTAATTTTACAAAAACTGCTGCAGAACTTTGCTCAGTACTGAACCAACACCGACTTATTTTTTAAAAACAATAACCTCACCATGTAATGCATTTTAACTGTGCAATGGAAACTGAGGAATTCTGCTCCTTCTTTCATTATTATGCATTTTTAAACATGTAGTACCCAATGTAAAAATCACTATGTACACAATGTTTACATTCTCCTGCCAGTATCAATATACTCAGTTTTACTTTTTATTTATTTTTTCTTGAAAATAATTATAGCCATTTTTATTATATATTTTCCATTACCATTCCCCCCCATACCTTCTACCACCTCCTCCCACTCCTTCCCCAGCAATCACCACATTCCTGTCTATGTCCTTGAGTACTTTTTCCTATTTGCTGGATCTGTCCATCATCTAACCCCTCCTCCCCCAGAACTGTCAGCCTTTTATGTATATATGACTATCTCAATTTTGCTTGTTAGTTCAGTTTGTTCATTAGATTCCATATATGAGTGACATATTATGGTATTTGTCTTTCTCTGACTGCCTCATTCAACTTAGCATAATGTTCTCCAGGTCCATTCATTCTGTTGCAAAGGGTAAAATTTTGTTCTTTTTTAAAAAAATTATTTTATTTATTTATTTTTAGAGAGAGGGGAAGGGAAGGAGAAAGAGAGAGAAACATCAATGTGTGGTTGCCTCTTGCACACCTCCTAGTGGGGACCTGGTCTGCAACCCAGGCATGTGCCCTGACTAGGAATGGAACCTACAACCTTTTGATTTTCAGGCTCATGCTCAATCCACTGAGCTACACCAGCCGGGGCTAATTTTGTTCTGTTTTATAGTTGAGTACTATTCCAGTACTATTGAGTACTATTGCATTATGTAAATGTAACACAAGTGAAATCACTGGATCATAAGGCAGTAACATTTTCATTTTTTCAGATATCTCCATAATGCTTTCCATGGTGGCTGCACCAATCTACATTCTCACCAACAGTGCAAAAAGTTTCCTCTTTCTTCACATCCTTGCCAGCACTTCTTGTTTGTTGCTTTATTGGTGGTAACCATTCTGACATGTGTGAAGTGATATCTCATTGTGTTTGTAATATGCATTTCTCTAATGATTAGTGACATTGAGCATCTTTTCATATATTTATTGGCCATCTGTATGCCCTCTTTGGAGAAGTGTGTTTTCAAGTCCTTTGTCCATTTTTAATTGGATTGTTTTGTTTTTCAGTGTTGAGATTTACAAGTTCTTTACAAATTTTGCATATTAACCCCTTATCAGATGTATTAGTGACTATACATATAACCCATTCAGTGGGCTGTATTTTTATTCTATCAATGATTCCCTTTGTTGTGCAAAAACTTTTAAATTTGATATAGTCCTTTTTGTTTATTTATTTCTCCTGTTTCTCTTGCTCGATGAGCTTTATCAGAGAAAAATGTTGCTATGAGCAATGTCCAAGATTTTACTACCTGTTTTCTTCTAGGAATTTTATGGTTTTGGGTCTAACAATTAAGTCTTTAGTCCATTTTTATTTTAAAATGCATGTGGTGTAAGAGGGTGATCTAATTTCATTTTTCTGCATATATATGCCCAATATTCCCAATAAAATTTGTTGAACAATCTATCTTTTGCCAATTGTATATGCTTGTTGCCTCTGTAGTCAAATATTAACTGACTGTAAAATCATGGGTTTATTGCTGGGCTGTCTATTCTGTTCCATGGATCTATGTGTCTTTTTTTGTTAGTACCATGCTGTTTTTTATTGTTGTTCTATTATAGTTGGCCTAATTTCCCCCATTGCTCTCTGTTGACCCACCCAACCCCCACTCCCACAGTCAATCCCTACCCTGTTGGCCATGTTCATAAGTCATTTACACTTGTTCTTTAACTAGGTTCTTCTCATTCTTTCCTCTGTTATCCCCCTTCCTCCTCCCTTCTGGCCTTTGTCAGTCTGTTTCTTGTTTCCATACCTCAGGTTCTATTCTGCTCATTTGTTTGTTTTGTTCATTAGGTTCCACCTATAGGTGAGTTTATATGGTATTTGTCTTTTTCTTCCTGGCTTATTTCACTTAGCATAGTACTCTCTAGTTTTATCCACATTGTAGTGAATAGTAAGAATTCCTTCTTTCTTTCTGCTGCATAGCATTCCATTGTGTAAATGTACCATATTTTTTTCATACACTCATTTATTGATGGGCATTTAGGCTGTTCCCAATTTTTGATGATTACAAATAATGCTGCTATGAATATGGGGGTGCATGGGTTCTTTTGAATTGATGTTTCACAATTCTTAGAGTATAATCCTGGGAGTGGGATCACTGGATTGAAAGGCAGTTCCATTGTTCGTTTTCTGAGGGAATTCCATACTGTTTTCCACAGTGGTTGCAGCCTGCATTCCCACCAACAGTTCACTAAGGTTCCCTTTTCTCTGCATCCTCACCAGCACTTATTGTTTGTTGATTTGTTTATGATGGTCATTCTGACCTGTGTGAGGTAGTATTTCATTGTAGTTTTAATTTGCATTTCTCTGATGGCTAGTGATGCTGAGCTTCCTTTCATATGACTATGGGCCCTCTGTTTGTCTCCCTTTGGGAAGCATCTGTCCAGGTCCTTTGTCCAATTTTAATTGGATTATTTATCTTCCTGGCATTGAGTTGTATGAGTTTTTTTTATATATTTTGGAGATCAAATCCTTGTCTGAGGAGAAAGAAATTCATAGCAATACAGGCCCACCTAAAAAATATAGAAACATTTCAAATAAACAACCTAACTCTACATCTACAAGAAGTATAGGAGCAACAACAAAGAAAGCCCAGAGCAAGTAGAAGGAAGGACATACTAACGATCAGAGCAGAGTTAAATGGCAGAGACTGAAAAATTGAAAAGATCAATAAATCCAGGAGCTTGTTCTTTGAAAACATAAAGAAAATTGACAAGCCTTTAACAAGACTCATCAAGAAAAAGAGAGAGAGGACCTAAACAAATAAAATCAGAAACAAAAGAGAAATCACAACCAACACCACAGAAATTCAAAGGATAGTAAGAAATTACTATGAACAACTATATGCCAAGAAATTTGAAAACCTGGGTGAAATGAACAAATTTCTACAAACATATAATCTTCCAAAACTGAATCAAGCAGAATCAGAAAGCCTGAATAATCCAATAAGAATTAGTGGAATTGAAGAAGTAATCAAAAAACTGGCACACAAAAGCCCTGGACTGGATGACTTCATAGGTAAATTTCACCAAACATTTAGGGAATAGCTAACTCCTATCCTTGTCAAGCTGTTCCAAAAAATTCAAGAAGAGGGAAAACTCCCAAACTCTTTATGAGGTTAGTATTATCTTAATTCCAAAACCAGGTAAAGACACAACAAAGAAAGAGAACTACAGGTCAATATTGCTGATGAACATACATGCTAGGATCCTCAACAAAATATTGGCAAACAGGATCTAGCAATACATTAAAAAAATCAGTACCATGCCATTTGGATTACTATTGACTTATATTATAGTTTTACATTAGTAGCATGATTCTTCCAACATTGCACTTTTTTATCAAGATCACTGTTGCTATTTGGGGCCTCTTGTGGTCCCATATAAATGTTTTGAAATATCTGTTCTAGTTCTGTGAAATGCATCATTGGAATCTTGGTAGGATTGCATTGATTCTTTAGATTGCTTTGGGTACTATGGGCATTTTAATTATATTAATTCCTATCCATGATTACAGTATTGCTTCCACTTATTTGTATCTTCTTCAGATTCTTTCTTCAGTGTCTTATAATTTTCTGAGTACAAGTCTTTTAATACCTTGGTTACATTTATTCATAGATATTTAATTCTTTTTGAAGCAATTGTGAATGGCATAGACTTCTGGATATTAATTTTGTATTCTGCTACTTTACTGAATTCATTTATGAGTTCTAGCAGATTTGTGATGGAATATTTTGGGTTCTCTCTACACTGTACCATGTCATCTGCAAATAAAGACAGTTTTACTTCTTCCTTTCCAATGCAGATGCTTTTAATTTTTTTCTTCTTGTCTGATTGCTATGGCTAAAACTTAGGGTACTGTGCTGAATAAGAGAGGTGACAAATTGGATGCCCCTATCATGCTGTCAATCTTAGGGGTGATGCTTATAGCTTTTTCCTATTGAGTGTGACACTGGCAGTGAATTTGTCATATATGGCCTTTATTATGTTTAGTTTTCTTCCCTCTATTCCCAATTTGCTGAGCGTTTTTATCACAAATGGGTGCTATCAAACTGTTTTTGCATTTATTGATATGATTATGTAGTTTGTTTCTTCATTTTTATGTAGTACATCACATTTATTGATCTGTGAATGTTGTACCAACCTTGCATTCCCAGAATAAATCCATTTGATCCTGGTGTATGGTGGTGTTGGTGTGTTGCTGTATTTGATTTTCTAATATTTCATTAAGAATTTTAGCATCTATGTTCATCAGGGATATTGGCCTGTAATTTTCCCTTTTTTAGTGTCTTTATCTGGTTTTGGAATTAGGATAATGCTGCCCTCATAAAATAAGCTTGGGAGTCTTCACTCCTCTTTAAATTTTTGGAATACTTTGAGAAAGAGAGGTATTAGTTCTTCTCAAAAATTTGGTAAGATTCCCCTTGAGGCTATCGAGTCCAGGTATCCTTTGATTTCTTCCTTGATCTCATTATTGACCCATTCATTATTTAATAACATGTTGTTTAGCTTCTGTGTATTTGTGTATTTTTCAGTTTTCTTTTTGTGATTGATTTCTAGTTTTATAGCAATGAGGTCAGAGAAGATGCTTGATATGATTTCAATCTTTTTAATTTTATTGAAACTTGTTTGGTGTCCTAACATGTGTTCTATCCTAGAAAACCTTCTACGTGCACTTGAAAGGAATGTATATTCTGCTGCTTTGAGATGAAATACTCTGTAGATATCAATTAAATCCATTTGATCCTGTGGGTCATTTAAGGCTGCTTTCTCCTTGTTGATTTTCTGTCTGGAAGATCTATCAATTGAGGACAATGGAGCATTAAAATTCCCTACTATTACAGTATTTCTGTCATCTCTCCCTTTATGTCTATCAAAATATGTGTTTACTTCTCCATCACACATACTGATCTATATATTCATAATTTCTGTAAGAATTGCTATTTGTCTAACACTGATCATTATAGTGCCATATACATTTATGAAGCTATTTAAATAAAATAATGTTCAATTTGTTGTGTATTTTATTGCACTCCACTAAAATAAATTAAGCTTTTAGAATTGAAAAAAAAAGGTTTGCTTTACATATTTAGGTGCTCCTCTGTTGGGTACATAAATGTTTACTAAAGTTATATACTCTAGTTGGAATGTTCCCTTTCTCATTACTAGTGCCCTACTTTATCTCTTACTATAGCCTTTGTTTTAAGACTATTTTTTTCAGATATAAGTATTTCCACCTCAGCTCTTTGTCCGTTTCCATTGATATGAAATATCTTTTTCCATCCCCTTTACTTTTAGCCTGTGTGTATCATTCTTTCTGAGGTGGGTCACTTGTAGACAGCATATATATGGGTCTTGTTTTCTCATCCAATCAACTACTCTATATCTTTTTATTGGAGCATTTGAGCCATTTACTTTTAAAGTGATTATTAGTGCATATTTATTTTTGCCATTTTATTTTTAACCATTTTCCACTGTTTTTATTTCCTTTTTCTTCTTAAAGCAAGTTCTTTAACAATTGTTGCAATACTGGTTTGATGTTAAAAAAAAAAAAAAAACTCCTTTAGCTTTTTCTTGTCTAGGATGCTCTTTATTTCTCCTTCAGTTTTAAATTATAACCATTCTGGTTAAAGCAGCCTTGGTTGTGGATCCTTGCTTTTCATCATGTTGAATATATCATACCAATCTCTTCTGACCTGAAATATTTCTGTTGAAAAATCAGATAACAGTCTAATGGGAGCTTCCTTATATGTAGGCAATTAACTGCTTTTTTCTTGCAGCGTTTGAGATTTTCTCTTTGTCCTAAAGCTTTGCCATTTTAATTATGATGTATCTTGGTGTGGATTTCTTGGAGTCCATCTTGTTTGGAACTTTGTGTATTTTCTGGACTTGTGTGTCTTTTTCCTTCACCAGATTAGGTAAGTTTTTGGTCATTATTTCTTCAAATAAATTCTCAATCCCTTGCTCACACTCTTCTCCTTCTGGTATTCCCATGATGTGGATGTTGTTACACTTCATGTTGTCCCAAATTTCTTAAACTCTCCTCATTTTTTAAAATTCTTTTTCTTTTTGCTGCTCTTCTTAGGTGTTTTTTCCTTCCTTTCTTCCAAATTGCTGTTTCAGTCCTCTGCTTTATCTTCCAATATATTCCTTCCAGTGTTTTATTTATTTCAGATTGTGAATTCTTTATTTCTAAATTTTCATTTTTGAGCTTTCTATGTTTTTTTTCATATGGCTGAGCATCCTTATCATTATTTCTCTTAACTCTGTATCTGATAAATTGTTTACCTCCATTTATTTAGTTCTTATGCATAATTCTGTTATTCTTTCATTTGGTACCTCTTTCTTTGTCTTCCCATTTTGGATACCTCTTTGTGTTTGTTTTTATGTATTAGGTATCTGCAAAGTCTCCTCTGTAGCCACATAGCAGATGCTGCCTGTGATTGGATCTGGCAATCTGTTTGGAACTATCAGTGATCCACAGCTGTGGCTTCCACTGGGGCTGCATGAGTGCAGAAAGAACCAAGCAGGGCACCAAACTGTTATTTACCAGCACCACGCCCTGGGGAGGGGCACCAAAAATCCCAGTGCTCCCAGAAATCTGCCTCTGCCTCTGACTCTGCCTGCAAACTTTGTCTTAGGCTTAATCAATGAGACTGCCTACAACCATATCTATGAGCAGCCTGGCTTAAGCTTTACCTGGTGGGTGGGGTGATAGGGATTCCTGTGGGTGGGACTATTGCTTCCCCTCAGGCTGACACTGCTTGAAAGCTGATTCCTGCAGTATGGAGGATGACTCAACACAGGGATCCTGGCAGCTGACCCTTCAGCTCTTTCCCCAGAGCCACCAACCCCAGATTCTCCTCACATGGGTCTAGTCTGCTCTCTCTCTCTCTCTCTCTCTCTCTCTCTCTCTCTACCAGAGATCAGGGTAAGTGGCTGCTTATGAAATTTTATGCATTGGCCTTTTAAGATGCTCTCTGCATCTCTAGCTGTCTTTCCCTGGTGGACAGAAACACGGCTGCTTTTCACAGCTATTATTTTGGATCTTAACTCAGTTCTAGTGCTCTAAGCTGTGGAGACAAGCTTGGGGTTTAGACCCCACACTTCTCGGGGAGAACCCCTTTGTTGCTAAAATGTCTCTCCAGAGCTTTAGCTGTCACCCATGAGAGCCTAACCAGCCCTCTCTCATACCTCCTCTGCTCTTCCTAAGATTCACTTTGTGATGAGGTGGTTTCTTCTGTAAGTCTTTGGTTATACAGCTTCTCTCCAGCTAGTGTTCAGTTGGTTTTTCAGGATGATTTTTCTATAATTTAGTTGTAATTCCCATTTGATCCTGGGAGGAAGTTAGTGTAGCTTCCACTTACTGTGCTACCATCTTGGATTTCTTGAAAAAAACTTTTTATCATGGTTAAATACAGAAAACAAAATTTACCACCCTAAGTATTTTTTGTATACAGTTCAATGGCATCCTTAGCATCATCTTCAGGAGTTTTTCATCTCCATTAAACACTAACTCCCTCCCCCCCCCAGCCCATAGCACCCATTGTTCTGATTTCTGTCTCTGTGATTTGACAACTGTGTGTACCTCATGTAAGTGGAAACACATAGTATCTGCCCTTTGTGACTGGCTTATTTCACTGAGTATAGTGTCCTAATGTTCATCCATGTTGTAGTGGGTGTCAGAATTTCCTTCCTTTTCAAGCTGCATAATATTCCATTGTGTGGATAAACCACATTTTGTCCTCATTCACCTATGGATGGACATTTGGGTTACTTCCTCATTTTTGCTATTGTGAATAATGCTGCTGTGTACAGTGGCATGTAAGTATTTGTTTGAGTCCCTGATTTCAGTTCTTTTGGGAATATACCCAGAAGTGGAATCACTGGGTCATATGGTAATTCTATTTTTAATCTTTTGAGGAACTTCCATACTGTTTCCCACAGTAGATTCATCTTTCTGAATTCCCACCAAGAGTGCACAAGTGTTCCTATTTCTTCACATCCTCAGCAACATTTGTTTTCTGTTTTTGTTGTTGTTGGAGAGAAGCCACAGTAGCCATCCTAACAGGTGTGAGGTGATATCTCATGTGGTTTTGATTTACATCTCCCCAATAATTAGTGATGCTGAGCACCTTTTCATGTGCCTGTTGGCCATCTGTATATTTTCTTTTAGAAAAATGTCTATTCAAGTCCTGATAGCCATTATTTAATTCCATTAAAAAATAACTTTCTCAGTGTGTGTAATATTTTTAAAATATATCTGCTTGATTTTGCAAACAGCAATTTAAAAACTAAGACAGGAGCCCTCTTCTTGAGTTGTCATCACATTCCCACAACATGCCTTTTCAGGGAAATGGCCTGTTTTCCTCAGTGCCTCATACTGTGGGCAGATGTTTAACCTCTGTCTGCTGTTGCCCATGTTGGGTTGTTCAGAGTTGTGTGTTGATTGTAATTTCTTCCAGGATTATTACCTGTTGCTCTGAGGCTGGATGTCACCCCCTACAGGCAGTCAGCTTTACTTTTTAAAGAAGCATGCTTTTGGCGGAAATATAATCTTGTCCATGAAGTTATTTGGGAAAATAACAGATATGCCCTGAAAAGAGAAAACTTTATATTTTCCTTACATATTTTGCAGTATATGGAAATTCCATATTTAATAGTCAGGAAATAATAGTCTATCAGTCAGGCTCATATAACTTTTACCCAACTAATAGGATCTTCTCCCTTTGAGGCAAAAGACCAAAATTAGAATTCATACTCATATCCCAGAACTCAGTACAATTCCTGGCACTCATGCATGCACTTATTTACTCATACCTCCATAATTCAACAAATATTTATTGAGTACTTACCTCTTATCCGACACATAATAATGAGAATATAGCAGTGAACAAGACAGGTCCATGCCCTCATGGAGCTTAAAGTCTAATGAATGGTCCATAGTAGACATGTTTTACATGTCTGATAAATTTATTTGTTCATCTATAGTTCAAAAGTTAATTTCTAAGGAATGCCTTAATTTCCCTCTGCATGCTAATGTGTCTGTATATGTGTTTGTAATAAGGATTATGTTTGGAATTAAAGAGAGATTGTAGACTCCATGAGGGGTATATATCATATACCTACTCTTCTAATCTCCTGCACCTGTGGCATGACAGCTCTAGTTATGAATGGAACTGTTCATAGTAAGAGTGAGAACTGTAAGAGCTTTGATGATGATCACTATATTATAATTAAGGTAAAAAAGTGGACTCAGACACTTTTCGCAAGGGTTGGGAAAAAAGAGGTTCCGAGTAGACTTAAATAAATCTACCTCAGAGTAAGTATGGAATAGCGATTTCCAAAGAATAGGAGATATGGAATCAAATAGCCTGGATTTGAATCTCAGCTCTGTCATGTGGATTTGGGCACCTCTTTAAAGCCTCAGTTTATAGTTTAAAATGGAGATAATAATACTGGCTTAGCAGAGTTCTGATAAGTTAAATGAAACACTTACCACAAGGCCCAACATATAGCTCTCAATTAAAGTTGTAGTAGTTATTGTTGTAATTGCTTTTGCTGTTGTTGAGCTGATGTCTCATAAATTCAGCTATCTAATAATTTGTTATATCTTGGCCACCTATACCTAATGGGCTTTCCAATGTAAACACAAGAGAATACATGTTAATGAAAATAAATATGAGTTTGGTTCACCTTCTGGTGTCATGCATCCCCTCTATGGTGTCTTTTCCCCCTCTTTAGTTATAAACACCATTACAATCACACACACACACACACACACACACACACACACACACACACACATGAATTAAGCTTGAGATGGAATGCCAGCTGTAATGGATTAATAGTTCCTGCCTTGGATAATTTGTTGAAAGCATCCTGAGCTTACACTGAGAATCAGCATTTAAAAGTAGCATGCTAGTCCTGGTTTGTGTGGCTCAGTGGACTCAGCACCAGCCTTCAAACTAAAAGGTGACTGGTTTGATTCCCAGTCAGGGCACATGTCTAGGTTGTGTGGGCCAGGTCCCCATTTGAGGGTGTGCAAGGGGCAACCAATCGATACATCTCTCAAACTTTGATGTTTTTCTCCCTCTCTTTCTCCCACCCTTTCCTTCTTTCTAAAAGTAAATAAAATAAAATCTTCAAAAAAGTAGCATGATAGATTAGTAATTACTGTCAAGAGCTGGAAGAGTAAGTGATAGCATACATGGTATATATTTGTCAGCTATGCCTTTAACTCTGCTTGCAGGAAATTATAGGCCACTTAACATTTCAGTATGACTTTTAGTCTGTTCTTAACTCTTTTTAAATTTTTTTTGGATCACACACATGCCTTTTCAGTTTTAGTGTTTATTGTGGTATAAATGCCTTAGCTACCTATTAAATACATTTTTCAGTGTTAAGAAGAAAATGAGAGAGAGATTTGGTTGGGAGAAGAGCACTGCCTTTCTAACGGTGTATCATAATGACCAGCTTTACTTTTGCTTAAGTTCCTCCTTAATATTTGTGATTCAATAAATTAATTTTCCTCAGAAAAATATAAGATTTCCCTTAAAAAAGTTCCCTTAATAAAAGTTCCACTAACAACCTACCAAAGAGTTAGCATTATATATTTATACAGTGGAATACTAATCAACAATTTAAAACAAAGTTATACATGCAACAAATATAAACAAATTTCATAGATATTTTGCTGAGAAAAAAGTCCAGACACTAAAGGGTATATACTATATGAATGCATGTACACAATTTCTGTCTGGAAAATCCCAGCCATTGTTAACATAAAGAGAATGGTTTGCATGACATGGATCTAACCTGTCAGCCAAGGAGAGTGGACTGGAATGCACACGCATGAACAATGATAACTTCACTGTACTAGTCAGTGGAAGTGGTAAACACCCTTGAGTGAGCATGTGTACTGTGTGGCCATCACATTCAAAATGACTGAGTAGAGCAACGAATCTGCACCCACTTTTATATTAAGCTTGGACATTCCTCCATGGAAACTATTCAGATGATTCAGAATGCCAGAGTTATGGGCAACTGGTGATGGGAAGCTTCATCATGACAACATTCCTGCTCATGCATTACAGCTCTTGTAGACTTTTTTTGAGAAACATCAAATCACTCAGGTGACTCAGCTCCCCTACAGCCAAGATTTGGCACCCTGCAACTTCTCGCTTTTCTCAAGACTAAAATCACCTTTGAAAGGGAAGAGATTTCAGACCATCGATGAGATTCAGGAAAATACCACAGATCAGCTGAAGATGATTGGGAGAACTGTGTGAGGTCCCAAGGTGCCTTCTTTGAAGGAGACCAAAGTTGTCCTTTTACAATGTTTCTTGTATCTTCTTTTTTATTGTTGTTCAGGTATAGTTGTCTCCATTTTCCCACCACTACTTTCCCGACCTACTCCCACCTCCCACCTTCAATCCTACCCCCTTGGTATCTTGTATCTTCTTCAATAAATGTCTCTATGGTTCATAGTATGGATGAACCATACCATAGTATGGCTTGATACTTTCTGAACAGACATTGATGTGTGCATGTGTGTATGTATATTTCTAAAACACACAAAACTGCTCTACACAGAAGTTTTCAAACTTGGTCATGAAAGAGAATCACCTGGCGAGCTTGTTAAAATATATTTTTCTGGGACCCACTTCAAGGGTTTCTAATTCAGTTGATCTGGGATATGATCTGGGGTACGATCTGAGAATTTTCATTTCTACTAAGTTTCCAGATGATTCTGATATTGTTGGTCCTGGATTCACGTTTTCAGAAGTACTAATATATAGTGATAGAATTCAGAATAATGGTTACCTCTGAGGGTGCAGGAAGGTTGGTGTTAACTGGGAAGGGGCACAGATGATGAAAATGTTCTATATCTTGAACCGGGTGGCAGTCATATAAGTATACACATAGGTAAAATATTATCCAGCTGTATCCTTGAAATTTGTGTGTTTTTCTTCATGTAAATTTCACCTTTAATTAGAGGAAAGAACATGAGCTTTGGAATCAAATAAATGAAGTTCAAATCTGAGCTCTGACACTTACCAATTCTGTGACATTTGGCAACTGATTTCACATACCCAAGCCCTACTATTTTCATATATAAAATGGGATTTATAATAGTGCTACCTCAAAAGGTTGTTGTGAGAACTTAATAAGATGGTACTTGTAAGGTGTTAAGTAAAATGCCTAGCACAGAATAAACACAATATATGTTTGCTTATTTTTAAATGTGAGTCTATATTAAAAGGATTTAATTTAGATTTAAACTTTTAATTTAAGAGTTAAAGTTTTCCTCCCTTCCCCTCTCCTCCCTTCTGCTCCCATCTCCTCCACATTCCACCACTCTCCTCTCATGTCTTCCCCTCTCCTCCCTCCCCTCCCCTCTTCTCCTCCCTCACCTCCCCTCCCCTCTCTTCCTTTATCCTCCTCCTTTTTCCTTCCCTCCCCTCCTCTCTTTCTCCCTCCCCTTCCCCTCACCTCTTCTTTCCTCCCTTCCCCTCCACTCCCCCTCTCTCACACACACACCTATCACTCTTCTGTATTTCCACTGACATTCTTCATCTTAGAAATGCCTTCATTGTTTAACATCACCTTGACTAGTGGAGTTTCTACCAAAACAAAACTATTTATTTCTCCATAATAATGCCAGAAAGCCTTGGCATGGAAACACCTGGCTCCCTGCTTAGAAAACGAGCTGCCATATCAATTGAGACGGGTGTACTGTGGTACTTACAATGGGTATGGAGTATTCCCTGAATGTTACTGAAAGACCCTGGACTGGTAAACCACCTATAAAATCCAATTCAACATAGGGAAATAGATTATAAATAGGACTCAATGAAGATACTTTCCTGAGAAAATAATCCAGGCAGTGGCTAGCTCTAAGGACACAAACTGAAGACAAACATGTTCAGGCCACAGATTAACAGATTTGAGCTCTTTGTCCCTTTTTACAGTGCATCTGTTAGGTTCTTTAAATACTTCTAGTTCTTCAAACTCTCTCTAATGGGGATGTTTATCTGTTTAACTAATTATTGTACCCTCTCATCTCATGATATCAGTAAACCACAGCATTTAGTTAGATTCCAGAAGTACTGACTGAACCCTTTCTCTGTGCCAAGCTCATTGCTGCCTGATACAGTTACAGACCCAAAGCATACCTGACCCCTATACTTGAGCATTCCATGAATATGGTAAGAAAGCTACATAAGTAAACAATAGACAAAACAAAGTGTACTAAGTAACACTGCAGAGAACTATCTAAATAAGTATTAGAAGGAAAGGAGTGTGAGTGAATGCTAAGAAATGCTTACTGAGAGAAATCACCTTTTGAAATCTTTATTATGAGAGGAACTAAGCTCATTTCAGCATAAAGGAAGAAAAAAAACAAGGTACTGCAACTTTTTAATGTTTTGGATGGAGATGTAAAAGGAAGTTTAAGCACCAGATTTTTAAAAATATCTTTTTAAAAAAGATTTTATTTGTTTATTTTAGAAACAGGGGAGGGGAGGGGAGGGGAGGGAGAAAGAGAGGAAGAGAAACAACAATGTGTGGTTTCCTCTCACGAACCCCCTCCTGGGTACCTGACCTAGCCTGTAACCCAAGCAAGTGCCCTGACTGGGAATCAAACCTACAACCCTTTGCTTTGCAGGCCAGCACTCAATCCACTGAGCTGAACCAGCCAGGGCTAAGCACCAGATTTTATGTTCTGGCTGGCATGAAATATACCAGAAAATGATTAAGTAATGATGGGCCTGGTTGGGCCTAGAAACAAGCATAGACCTAGCCTTTTTATCAAGCAGTGGAGCTTACCTAGGACAGAGTTGAATCAAGGCTCTTCTCTGACACACCTTCTTTTTGTTTCTACCATACATTACTGAACTCCAAAATTAACCCTCAAATAACTGATGTTACTATTGAACTGAGAAGGACTTCAAAACAGCCTCATTACACACAGCTCAGAAAGCTAGAGACACCTATAAGTCTTCCTCTGCTCTTCTTAACTAAGGGAAAAAATAACCATTTATAAATTGGGGAGTTGAAGAGCCAAGAATGGTTGCAATAAAATATGTTGCTTTTGAAGACTGATTTTGTGCTTATTCATGGGGGAAAAGCATATTTACTTTTATTATGAATCATTGCAATTGATTAGACAGAGTGAAGACACTGCTTTTCCCAGTGATTTTATTAAAGTGAGTAAAGCGTTTTGTTTTTCACAAGTTTATTATACAATTGCACAGCACATTTTCCACCCTTCTAAGTTTTTTTTTTTTTTCCTGTAAGCAGGCTTATTATGTAACCATAACCCCGGCCCTATATAATTGATCATGTCACAAAGGTACTAACTTACAATCCTCCAAGCAAGCATGTGAAATGCTGTCCTGAAAACTGGGAACAACCTCAAGATTCTTCTAGGAATCTAATCATTCATCCTTTGGTCATGAAAATGATAACCTTTGAAAAGTTGTGTCCAGGAAAATTAAATATTTTTCCTCCCCACTCATGTTTAGGGAAGAAAAAGGCTGAACAAGTTCCACAAATACTTTATATGAAGGGTAGGTGATAGTCAGTAGAGAAAAACAGCCAAAAACATCAGGAATAAAGTTGTTGCACATGTACATGCATGTGTGTGTGTGTGTGTGTGTGTGTTTATTTAGAAAAAGAAAGAGGGAGAAAGTAAACCTTATGTGAATCCCCTAAATCCTTTATCTAAATCACAAGGCAAAGGAGCTCCTTTAGCCAGGTGTCATGTTTTATCTCAAAGGAAAGTACCTTTCAGCCATATATGCTGTATATGTATTTTGGTCACCAAAATAGCAGTGTGATCTTGAAGAAGTTAATTCAATTTTCTGCATTTCTCTTAAAAAAAAAGAGCATTGAAAGCCTTTTTGCCTTGGCCAGGTGGCTGTTACTTGGTTGGAGCATTGTCCCATACACCAAAAGTTTGCATGTTTGATTTCCTGTCAGGACACATAACTAGGTTGTATGGATTTGATCCTCGATTGGACTATGTACAGGAGGTAACTGATTGATGTTTCTACCTGACATTGATATTTCTCTCTCTCTCCCTTTCTTAAATCAACGAACATATCCTCAGGTGAGGATATTTTTTTTAATGGAAGAAAAATAAAGGCCCTTTCAGCTGTGATGTTTCATATAACCTTAGACTGGAGTTACCCCACATATTAATGAGAAATTAGGTTGAGGCACAGACTAGAACAATAACTCTCCTGACCTAGACTGCAGATGTTTTCCTTATAGCATAAGCCAGCAGAACCACTTTTGCTATCATGACTGGGTTAAGGACTGCGGCAATGCACAAACCCAGCTCTGGAGATTAACATATGTATAGGGGCCTGCATGGGTTTCTAGGCTTTGTTTTATTTTTTAGTCACAAACTGTTAAAGAACCCCTACCAGCTGCCCCACTAAACATATTCTTGGCCACAGAAAAACCAGGTGAGAAATAGAGAACAAGCTGACAGTGACCAGAGGGGAGAGGGGAGGGAATTTCAGGGGAAAAGGAGAAGGGTTTATAAAAACAAGTATAAAGGACAGATGGACAAAAACTAGGGGGGGTGGAAATGGGAGTGAGGAGGGGAGGACTTGGGAGGTGGGCTGGGATGGGAGTAAAAGACAGAAAACTGTACTGGAACAACAATTAAAATAAAAAAAAGAAAGTGGGCTCAAAGTCCAGCTCTAACTACTGGTCTCTGAGTCCCTGGACCTACAACAGACACTCTTTCTCCTAGATCAGGGGTGTCAAACTCATTTTCACTGGGGGCCACATCAGCCTCACAGTTGCCTTTAAAGGACCAAAATAATTTTAGGACTGTATAAATGTAACTACTCATTAACTGTTAAGGAGTTGAAATTATATTCAGCCCTTTGAAGGCAAACACAAGGCTGATGTGGCCCATGGTGAAAGTGAGTTTGACACCCCTGTCCTAGATACATTCATTCTCTATAGCACTTTTTTATTGTATTTTTTCATGTGTAATTCTGAGCATGTATTTGTGGGAGAGAGAGACAGACAGAGACAGAGAGAGAAAAAGAGATATGAAGAGATGGAGGGAAAAACATAGGGTACATCTCCCCAACCAGTCTCTAAGTTCTTTGAGAGCAGAGACTATGTCATCTACCTCTTTTCTCTAAATAACAATGTAGAATACCGCTTAAGCATGCTGGCTCTGAAACCAGATTCCCTGGTTTCAAATCCCAGTTCCATCTCTTACAAGGTAAATGAGATTTAACTAGTTGTCTAACCTCTTTGAGCCTTAATTTTATGACCTATAAAATGGTATTTGGAGGTGTGGTCTCTGAGGAGTGATTAAGTCACAAGGGTGGATTAGTGAAAGTGCCCTTTCAGGACAGGAGGAGGACAGATGGCTAAGAACCATAAAGTGGGCCCTCATCAGACATTGACTCTTCTGATTACTTGATCTTGGACTTCTCAGCCTCCCAAATTATGAGAAAATAAGTTTTATTGTTTGTAAGCTACATAGTATATGGCATTATAGTCATTTCAGTCTGAACAGTTTAAAACAACTTCATAAGAATTTTTTAAAGATTAGGAACTACCCTGGCTGGTGTGGCTCAGTGGATTGAGCACTGGCCTATGAACCAAAGGGGCACTGGTTCCATTCCCAGTCAGGGCACATGCCTGAGTTGCAGGCCAGGACCTCAGCAGGGGGCATGTGAGAGGGAACCACACATTGACATTTCTCTCCCTCCCTTCCCCTCTCTCTAAAAATAAATAAATAAAGTATTTTAAAAAGAGTATAGGAGCTAATATATGTAAAGCAATTAGAATACATTCTGGCACCAAATAAGCCTTAATAAAAGTTAGCTAGAATCATTATTATTATCTGAAAAGCCTGGAAAAATGCACATCAAACATGGGCTATAAGTGATTCAACCAATCTATCACATACCTTTGTTTTATTATTTTATGATTTTTAAAAGACTGTAACAGTAAAACATGTTCAACTAAAGAATTTCAAAAATTCAGACATCTATAAAATAAACATGGAAAGTGACCCTTTAAGACTCCCCCAAGTAACACTACTCCTGCCTTCATTCCCCAGAGGTAGCTCCTATGCTTCCTGACTTTTTCATATGCAAATATAAGGATAAACCATTTTTTTTAATTTTACAAAATAAATTTTATATTATGCCATAAACACTGTACTTCAACTTGCTGCTAAATCTCAACAATGAGTCATAGAAATTCTGACATGTCCTTGCATTCAATACATCATATTTTAAACTGTGTGCATAACATTTCATCACATGAATGTACTATAATGGTTCCAGCCAAGATGGAAGCATAGGAAGATATTCTTTGCTTCCTCACACAACCAAAAGGACAACAGCAAATTTAAAAACAAAAAACAGCCAGAAAATTGAACTGTATGAAAGTCTGACAACCAAGGAGTTAAAAAAAAATATCCATCCAGACTGGTAGGCGGGGCAGAGACAGGAAGCTGTGGGGAGAGGATGCACAACAAGGTGGCAGACCAGGTGGTCAAAGTGGCAGCAGGCAGACAGGACTTTCCACATTCACATGTGGATAAGCTGGGAGGAACAACTGGGGAACTAGACAAACTGTGCGACCCAGGGTTCCAGCATGGGGAAATAAAGCCTCAAAACCTCTTGCTATAAAAACCTGTGGGGCTTGTGGTGGTAGAAGAAACTCCCAGTCTTAAAGGAGAGTCTTTTGGAGAGGCCCACGGGATCCTAGAACATACACAAGCCCATCCTCCTGGGAATCAGCACCTGGAAGGGCACAATCCAGTTGTGGAAAGCGAGGAAAGGGGGGTAAGAGTGGAGCAAGCTTGCAAGCTGCATTGTTTCCTTTCTGACCCTTCCCCCACATACAGCACATTACTGCCAGTGGAGATTGTGAATTATTTTATTTGTCCTAAGCCTGATACCAGCTCATTGTTAGCAAATACTCCATGAGCTTTGACTTCCTTCCTGCTTTCTGCAAGGTTAAACTGGTACATATATCAGGAATTCTGCCTCTGTTTTCAGATTTCAGTTCCACTTCTCTGGTGGCTCAAGAGTGAGGCTGAGTCTCTGACTCTGTGATACCCTTTATTAATGGGACAGAATTCTCCTTCTTTGCTTTCAATCAAATGGATCTTATAGAACTATAGTGCTACCATACTTCTGCATGTAGAGCTAACCACTGCTTGGGAACTTCTGCTAATGAACATCCACATACCATCTAATAATAATGCACCACCCTCCCCCTTGGAGATTTATGAAAGCTAGGCCTGAACTTGTTATACTACTATGAACACTATGACATTAACTGCTAACTTGGTCCTTTAAAAGCTATTGCTAAGTTGATTTAGTTCCATAGCCCTGACTACGTTCTCTTCTGGATTATTTCCCTCCCCTACTGGCCCTCTAAAGCCTTAGTGGTTTTTTTATCCCAGGATATAAAGATGATAACATTGTTCACCCAAGGGCTATATGCAATTAGGTACATCCCACAGTTTTGGAAAAGAAAATGCTGGATTCATTGTACCCCAAACCATTCAGCTAAATCTACTCTCTGCTTTCCTTCCCTCCCCCCTCCATTCCCTTCTTCTTTCTTTCCTTCCTTCAACAAATATTTATGTAGCACCTTCTTACATGCACCCTGCTGGGGACAGGAGATTCAGTGCCAAATTTTAGAAAATCTATAACCTCAGAGAACTTACTTTCTGCAAGGTTGGAGTTCATTAAGAAAACTTCCTGAAGATTTCCAGTCCTCTTCCTATTCTCTATATCCTTCTAGAAAATTATTTCAAAGATAATATATTACTAACCTTCTGGCTTCCACAATGATACCTTTGCAAAAAAAAGTGAATTGTGTGCTGCCAGTAACATCAGAAATAAAATTATGAACATCCTTATACATTCACACATCCACACACAAAGCTATCAGTACTAAGGGGAAATAATTATTTTCATTTCCCAAAAATCTATGCTCTAAAATGTCAAGGCCTCTATAGATTTAGTTCTATTTGAAAATGAAAGAACTAATTAACAAGTTAATTGGACTCATCAAGTCAGACATTTGACAATATTCTATAATGTAGAGAAATAAAATGAGTGTAATATCAGACCAGCCTTCTGGTCAGCAGCTACCCTATCTAATAGAGCTCACAATATACTCAGAATGTGCAATCCAATCCAGAATAACTAGGATGGCCAGACAAATCTTTCAAGAGCAAAAGACCCTATCACATTTACATCTTTCATTGCCAATAGGTAATCACCAGGTTCTACCTCAGCACTATAAGAATTTGTCTAATAATTTATTGTACAAACAACTAAGGAAAAAAGGTCTCCAATGACATAATAATATGCATAATATACATTTTAATTAGAAGGCAATTTAGATATTTATTTAGGCCATGTTCATATGTGAGTTATTTTTAATGATGGAAAGCTGCTTTTGTGAGCTAATTATAATAAATTACTAATGGTGCTTTCAAACATTAGGTGTTCAGCCAAAGTGATCAATAGACCAAAAGCCAAGCTCAGACATAATTGCAATGCCTTATGTGAACTTCTTATGGAATTAAAAAAGGGCCCTCTTTATCCTGTTCTACCAGAGAATGTGTCCTCCAAGTCCTTGGAGAGCGAGTCCTTAATATACTTGGCACTCAAAGCGAAGTGCATTAAGATTGTCTCAGCAATGGCAAAGCTGCCTTGAGATAGAGATATATGAATCCCTAGATCCTCAGAAATGGGATTCTGGCCTTTCCCATAACACACTTAATTCTCAGAAGAACTGGGGTGCTGATATAATGTTGAAATATCCCAACTAAGCTTAATTTTTCTCAGAAATTAATCTTGGAACAAGAGGTGCTGGACTTGATGGAAACCAGTTAGATGAAAAGTTAATTTTGCAAATTATTTATTTTCACACTCACTGTCAGTGAGAAATGAAAACAGGTCAATTTCTATATGATTACAAATTAAATGCAACATAAATGTATTTAGAACCATGCAAAGTCCATTTTAAAAAAAAATAGGTTGAACAATTAGAGTCCTTGCTGAACAAAATAATCTTGCTCAAGAGTGAAAGTGTTTTTTCTGTTTTAGACCTCATCACAAAATAACCAGGTTCTGTACATTGTAAAATATTCTAGGGTCAGTAGGACCTCCCATGTTTACTTTGTATTTTGAAAGCATGGACCACAACAATAATAGGTGATTCCCAGAAATGTTTGTTCCCCAATTGCCAGAGAATGTCCCAGGTATACAGTTTTAAATTAATGTTTCCTTAATAAGAACTGTAAGAGGTGAATAAGATAATTTCAACCTTTGCCTATCCACCACTCAGTTTATGAAATAATACTTCACACATATAAGTGAAACCACCTGTACAGTGCCTCTCTTCCAGTTTCTTTTCCCTCCCTCCTTCTTTAGAAGTAAACACTATTGTAAATTTGGTGTTTGATATTTCCATATATGAGGTATGTTTTGTACTATTTTATATGTATATAATCATAAATAACAGTATTATTTTTTGTTTTATGGGATCACACTATATGTATTTTTCCATAAACTGTGTCCTTTTATTCACTTGACATTGTGATTTTGGGGATTCATCCATGTTGATGTACATAGTTCTAACTGAATCATTTTACTACTATATAAACTCCATTGTATCATATATAACAAGTTTATAATCTTTTCTTTATTATAGACATTCAGGCTGTTTCTGCCTTTTTGCTATTACAATTAATATTCCTGTGAGAATGATTCATGACATTCATGTTCAGAAGTTTATTTAGGGTGATCACCTTGGCATGGAATTTCTGGATTGGAGGGTATGTGCACATCTCCAGCTTTACAAAATAGTGCCAATTATTTTCCAGTGTGATTGTACCAATTCACATGCCCATCAGCAGTGTGAGAGGGTTTCCACTGCTTATTTTTCAAAAGTTCTTTTTTCTATAGTTCTGTTGAACTATAGGACTTTTCTATAGTTCAAACGTTCTGTTTCTATAATATTGAATGAAAAATTTAAAACATGGCCCCAAGCCAGTAAACTTGATTAGTTGGAGTCTATTTGAGAATCACAATGGATCACTTTAAGCTCCTGCTTACCAGTTTAGCCAATCTCAGGACAAAATAGTGAAATGTGTGACATTCATCTTTGTATGTTGTACTTCTTCCTCTGCACTCGCAGCTCCCAATTATTTGATGACTCTCCTTAAGGACAGTCATGCCATTACTAGTCACTACTTCATGCCTCAGCCAGCTACCATTCTCATCACAGTTTACTTGTCAATCCCTGACTAATTCACTTATACATTTAGTCATCTGGTCAAAGTTTTGAAACTATGTAGTGAATGATTAAAATATTCCAGGCACTATCTAATGGGGTTAAAATAGAAGGAAGGATCAGAGTGGACAAGACTGGTACCTTTTCTGCCTTATGTTTCAATCTTCTTCTCTTTGTCAGAAAATATGATAAATTAAGTCAAGGTGAAGTCAAGGTAAGTAAGAAAAGAACAAGTATTAATTGAACATCACTATGAGCTAATGTGTATTGCATATATGATGCTTTTAAAGTAACATAATCATCAATGACCCAAAGGAAAGCAAGTAGAAATTAAGCTATCATTTATTGAGTACCAATGAGTTTTAGGAACAAAGTTATTTCTTTTTATTTCTACAGCAGTACTGTGACATAAAGTGTATTATTTTTCACAATTAATGACAAGGAGACCAAACATCAGAGAAAATCAGTGACTTGTCCAAGATCTGATAGTAAGAGCCTGATCTAAGATTCAGATCCTCATCTTACCCCACTACTCCAAGGCCTCTTATGGCTGATGGTAGGAATGTTAAATATCATGAACCAGACAAGGAAAACATAGTTTCCCATTCACGCCACAATATGCAGGCTAGACAGAATGTAATTTGCTGATGTGATTTTTGCCAAGAAAACATCAAAGGGATCTTTAATCACTGTGAGCAAGCTGAGGTTCTATTGCCCATTATAGATGGTGCTTCTTCTCTCAGGACAAGGTCATGGCACACAGGTCTTGATTCACTGCCCAGTCTGATTTTGTGTCATAAGACTATATCTCTGGCTTTAGGATCCTATCACAAGAAATTTCCCTAACATCCCCTAATGAAGGGTAGCATCAAGGTAGAACTGGCTGTGAGGCCATTCACAGCCTCTGAATTCCTTTTTAAATATACAGGACTGAATGGGGAAGGTGGGGTATGGTAAGGAAAGCATGACATTATGGATTCAATCTCTGATTATCAAAAAATTTCAGCTGGCAACAACCTTGTTGCCACTAAGGGAAACTTGGAGGTCAGATCTCGGTTTGTATGTCACTTCCTCAGGGAAGTCTTCCCTTGTTAACCAAACCTGAGCTTGGTGCCCATCTTGGATGCTTCCACAGAACCCCTTGCTTCATCTACCAAAACACTGACCCTACTGTATTGTAATTTAGTTATCTCTTTAGTATCTCTTACATCAAGACTGTGAGCTCCATAGGAGACCATACTTGTCATTTCATTCTTATACTTGCAGTCCCTAATACAGTGGCTGGGAGAGAATAAGTAATCAATAGGTGCTTTTTGAATAAATTAATGAATGCACAAATAAAATTAGGACTGAAAAATCTATTTCTCTCTCTTCTCAGAAGACCAGAAGTAAAGTGGTCTGACTGAAGCATTATAAGCAACTAGGAAGCAAAACCTCATTGATACACAAAATATCCATAATACTTCATTGGCACTTAATATGTACCAGGTAATTTTATATCTGAATCATTTAATTCTCATAACAACTCTATGATGTAGGTGCTATTACTATCCTCATTTAAAATATTGAAGAACCTAAGATATAGAGAGGTTCAATAAATAACCCAAGTTTAGTCACCTAGGAAGTACTGGAGCTGGGATTTGTGCTCAAACAGTATAGATCCAAAGTCTGTACTATTAATCACCTGCATAAAGCTTAAAAGCACAAAGGTCTTTCTTGACTTTTGTTGCAAAATAAGCTGCTTATATTCAAAGCTACCATCGTTTCCTAAGTCTAGGCCCTAAAATTCTACTAGAATAGACTGTGTATTCCCTAGAAAACATGACCCTATTTCATGGATCTGTACTCCTAGGCCTAATATATTTTAGTTGCTCTGAAAAAAGTGCCATTCTACATTCTGTACATGAATACCTTAGTTGAGTCAGACTATAATTGTACCTTGGATAAATTATCTTAGATTAGGCTATGGAAGACAAAACTGGGTTTGAATACTATCTGTAACATTTATAAATAAAGAGAGCTTAAGCAAAATATGTGAACTCTAAATCTGTTTCTTTTTTTAATATTTTATTTATTTATTTTTATAAGGAAAGGGAAAGAGAAATAGAAGGGGGAACACATCAATGTGTGCTTGCCTCTCATGCTCCTCTACTGGGGACCTGGCATGCAACCCAGGTATGAGCCCTAGACTGGGAACTGAACAGGCAACCCTTTGGTTCACAGGCAAGTGCTCAATCCACATCAGCCAGGGCTAAATCTCAGTTTCTTATCTGTAAAGAGATACTAATAACATCTATCTCAAAGAATGATATGAGTACCAAATGCAATAAACTATGTAAAATGCGGAGCGCAGTGCCTGGCACAGAGGGAATGAATGCTCAACAAATGTTAGTAAGTGTTATCTATCTTCCTCTGAAAAACAGGGATTCTTCTAAATGTCTTCTAAGATTGTTGTGAGGACTAAAGGAGATAGGGAAAATATACCTAGCAACAGACTTACACTACTGCCCCCCTGTTCATCCCATTTTCTCTTTCTAGACTGGGAATCCAGCTGTAAACTTACCACCTGTAACTTCCAAAATGTCAATTCTAACATTCTTTTCTCAAGTTTTATCCTACTTGCCCTGTATGCTACATTTTTTTCATTGACTGCTCCTCTGTCTTAAATTTCTCCCCTCTTGGTTACTCTAAAATTGCATTCCATTGTTGTTATCACTGCTGCTGCTGCTGCCACCTAAAATAATATCTCTTTTACTAGAAGTTCCTCTCTGCCAACCATTTCAGCAGAAAATTGCTAAATTTCTATACCTGGCACACTCCACTTCTCGCTGAGCCCACTCTTATTGGGCAGACACATCTAATCCTGCAGCTACAAGAACTCACTCTATGTGGATAAGCCACCAATTTACCACTCTGACCTTAACTTTAACTGAGCTTGAGTCCTGAATATTTCTTGCTGAATGCCAAGCTTGGCAAGCTCTCCTTTCCTCCTTTTCAAACCAATATCTCCTCCTATGTTTCTTGTTTTCAATTAATGGTCTTAACACCCTCCCAAGCCACGAGAGCTTGAAACTCTATTAATCTCTTTCTGTTGTCATTATGTCTTGCCCAAACTCAAAAAGTAATTACCAAATAAGGTAACTGATTTATACCTCAACCTGCTCTATCCCATCTTTCAGCTGACCACAGTTTCATAGACCTAACAAAACCACTCCCAGGTCTACAAGTATGCTCCACAATAATAAATTTAAAATTTCATACCTTTATATTTTTTAAAGATTTTATTTATTTATTTTTAGAGAAAAGAAAAAGGAGGAAGAATGAGAGGGAGAGAATTATCAATGTGTGGTTGCTTCTCATGTGTCCCCTACTTGGGACCTGGCCTGCAACCCAGACATGTGTCTTGACTGGAAATCAAACTGGCAACCCTTGGTTCACAGGTTGGTGCTCAATCCACTGAGCTACACCAGCCAGGGCTAAAATTTCAGAACTTTAACGCACAAATCTTGCCCTCAAAGTACATTACCAATTTAACTGCCTTATAAACTTAGTGATATCATTCCCCTTAACATTTCCCAAAAAATGACCTAAACTTTTCACACAATTTTACATTTTAAGTTATTCTCTCTGCTTAGATTACCCTGCACAAGTAATCCTAAAATCTCACCTCAATCACATACCCATCTTAAAAGACCTCACTGGAAATTTCTTTCTTCTTATTATATTCCCATAGTATCTAATTTTTACCTCCATCCTGTGTTATAATTATTCACATCCAGTTCTTTCTCAAGGACTGTATTATAAAGTGTTTGAGGACAAGGAAGCTCCTACATGCTTTTTATCTATAAATTACCCACAGAAAGAAACATAGGGATTTTTACATTTTATTTAATTATTTATTTATAGAGAGAGGAAGGGAGACAGAAAGAGAGGGAGAGATACACACCTTCTACTGGGGATCTGGCCCACAACACACATATGTACCCTGGGAATTGAACCAGCAACCCTTTGGTTCACAGGCCAGTGTTCAATCCATTGAGCCACATCAGCCATGGATACATGGGGTTTTATATATGGTAGGAACTCAGGAAGCATTGTGTGTGCATTTGTGTGTGTGCACAGGTTTTAGTGGAACTTAGCCTTATGTACTCTGAATCACTATAATCGCTGCAATTCTTCTTTAAATACTCCCCTGAGGATGTGTGTATTGATTTGAGAGAGAGATGAAAGGGGGAAGAGAGAGAGAGAGAGAGAGAGGAGAGAGAGACTGGGGATTGAACTCACAACCTAGGTATGTGCCCTGACCAATAATCAAACCCACAATGTTTTGGTTTTTTTCACATTTCCTTTTTTTACTGTTGTTCAAGTACAGTTGTCCCAATTTTCACCCCACCACATACCCCCGCCCCACCCAACCCCACCTCCCATCCTCAAACATAACCCCTTTGGCTTTTTACATATGTCCTTTATACATGTTCCTTCATGGTCCTTCCCCTACTATCAATCTCTGCCCTCCTCCATTCTAGTTACTGTTAGCTTGTTCTTAATTTCAATGTCCCTGGTTACATTTTGCTTGCTTGTTTCTTTTCTTGATTACATTCCACTTATAGGGGATATCATATGGCATTTGCTTTCAATGCATGGCTTATTTCACTTAGCAAAATGCTATCCAGTTCCATCCATGCTGTCATGAAAGGTAGGACATCCTTTTTTTTTTTTTCTCCTGTGTAGCATTCAATTGTATAATTGTACCACAGGGTTTTTTTTTTTTTTTTTTTTTTGACAATATATATTTTTTTTTATTTTAATTGTTTTTCAAATACAGTTCTCTGTATTTTACTCCCATCCCAGAACACCCCCCCAATGCTCCCCACTTCACTCCCATTTCCACCAACCCTAGTTTCTGTCCATGTGTCCTTAATGCTTGTTCATGTAAACCCTTCCTCTTCCCCCCTGAAATTCCCTCCCCTCTCAGCTTTAGTCATTGTCAGCCTGTTCTCTATTTCAGTGTCTTGGTTATATTTTGCTTGTTTGTTTGTTTTGTTGTTTAGGTTCCTGTGAAAGATGCGATCATATGATATTTGTCTTTCACCAGCTTACTTATTTCACTCAGCATAATGCTTTCCAGTTCCATCCATGTTGTTGCAAAGGGTAGGAGCTCCTTCTTTCTTTCTGCTGCATAGAATTACATTGTGTAAATGTACCATAGTTTTTTGATCCATCCATTTATTCATGGGCACTTAGGTTGCTTCCAACACTTGGATATTGTAAATTGTGCTGCTATGAACATTGGGGTGCATAGGTTCTTTTGGACTGGTGTTTGAGGGTTCTTAGATATAATCCTAGCAGTGGAATTTCTGGGTCAAAAGGCAGATCCATTTTTAGTATTCTGAGGAAGTTCCATACTGCTTCCCATAGTGGTTGTACAAGCCTGCAATCCAACCAACAGTGCAATAGGGTCCCCTTTTCTCCACAACCTCTCCAACACTTGTTTGTAGCTTTCTTTATGACAGCCATTCTGACCAGTGTGAGGTGGTATCTCATTGTGGTTTTAATTTGCGTCTCTCTAATAGCTAATGACACCGAGAATCATTTCATGTGTCTCTGGATCCTCTGTATGTCCTCTTATGAGAAGTATCTGTTCAAATCCTTTGCCCATTTTTTTAATTGGGTTGCTTGTCTTCTTAGTGTTGAGTTGAGTAAGTACTTTGTTTATTTTGGAGATTAAACCCTTGTCTGAGGTATTAATGCAAATTTGTTTTCCCATACAGTTGGTTCTCTTTTTATTTTAATACTGTTTTCTTCAGCTGTGCAGAAGATTTTTATTGTGATGAGACCCCATTTGTTTATTCTTTCCTTTATGTCCCTTGCTTTAGGGGACATATCAGTAAAAGTGTTTCTGCGTGAAATATCTGAGATTTTCCTACCTGCATTCTCCTCTAGGACTTTAATGGTGTCATGGCTTATATTTAAATCTTTATCCACCTTGAATTTATTTTTGTGTATGGTGTAAGTTGGTGCTCGAGTTTCATTTTTATTGCACCTAGCTGTCCAGTTCTCCCAACATCATTTGTTGAACAGGTTATTTTTACTCCATTTTATGTTGCTGCCCCCTTTGTCAAATATTAATTGGCCATAGAGACTTGGGGTTATTTCTGGGCTCTCTGCTCTGTTTCCCTGGTCCATGTGCCTGTTTTTATGCCAGTACCAGGCTGTTTTGAATACAGTGGCCTTGTAGTATAGTTTAGTGTCAGGTATTGTGATCCCTCCTACTTTGCTTTTCTTTCTCAAAATTGCAGCTGCTATTCAGGGTCATTTATGGTTCCATATAAATTTTTTTAATATATTTTATTGATTATGCTATTACAGTTGTCCCATTTCCCCCTTCTCTCCCCTCCACCCTGCACCCCCCTCCCACCCACATTTCCCCCTTTAGTTCATGTCCATGTGTCATACTTATGAGTTCTTTAGTTTCTACATTTCCTGTACTATTCTTGCCCTCCCCCTATCTATTTTCAACCTACATTCTATGCTACTTATTCTCTATACCTTTTCCCCCTCTCTCCTCCTCCCACCCCCCTGCTGCTAACCCTCCATGTGCCCTCCATTTCTGTGGTTCTGTTCCTGTTCTAATTGTTTACTTAGTTTCTTTTGGTTTTGCTTTAGGTGTGATTGTTAATATTTGTGAGTTTGCTGTCCTTTTACTATAGATGTCTTTTCTTTATCTTCTTTTCTTAGATAAGTCCCTTTAGCATTTCATAAAATAAGGGCTTGGTGATGATGAACTCCTTTAACTTGACCTTATCTGAGAAGCACTTTATCTGCCCTTCCATTCTAAATGAGAGTTTTGCTGGATAGAGCAATCTGGGATGTAGGTCCTTGTCTTTCATGACTTGGAATATTTCTTTCCAGCCCCTTCTTGCCTGTAAGGTCTCTTTGGAGAAATCAGCTGACAGTCTGATGGGAACTCCTTTGTAGGTGACTGTCCCCTTACCTCTTGCTGCTTCTAGGATTCTCTCCTTCGTTTTTACCTTGGCTAATGTAATTATGATGTGCCTTGGTGTGTTCCTTCTTGGGTCCAACTTCTTTGGGGCTCTCTGAGCTTCTTGGATTTCTTGGAAGACTGTTCCCTTTGCCAGTTTGGGGAAGTTCTCCTTTATTATTTGTTCAAATACGTGCTCAATCTGTTGCTTTTCCCCTTCCGATTCTGGTACCCCTATAATTCGGATATTGGAACGTTTAAAGGTGTCTTGGATGCTTGGATGTTCCTCAATTTTTTGAATTCTTATTTCATCATGCTTTCCTGCTTGGTTGATTCTATCTTCCTTCTGGTCCACTGTAGTGTTTTGAGACTTATATTCCTTCCTTTCACTATTGGCTCTCCTCCGCGTGTCTTCCTGCATCTGTTTTATGGTAATCTGCATTCTTTCATCTAAATTTCGTCCAAAATCCACCAGTTCCATGAGCTTTCTGATCACCAGTGTTTTGAACTGCGCATCTGATAGATTGGCTAATTCTTGGTCACTCAAAAGGATGAGTCCTGGGGGACTGATCTGCTCTGTTGAAAACATATTATTTCCCCCCCCCCCCCCCCGTCTCTCCTTTTTTTTTTTCCGGTCTGGTTGCTCTTGTTACGGTGGGGGGCGGAGCCTTAGGTGCTCACTGGGGCTGGGCACCCCGGTCGCTAGATTGTGACGTTATATGTGGGGGTGGGGCGGGAGTGGGAGCGGGGCGGGAGAAAACAATGGCGGTAGTTCCGTTCCCCTGGACTCAGACCCTTGTCTGGGCTTCCGGGCCGCGAGTTCTGCCCTGGTCCACAATCGCTACCCCTCTGGGTCTGCCAGCCGCAGCTTGTGTACTCAGGGATCACCACTGCCTTCTTGCGCGCCCGATGGCTTTTGCGCCGATTTCGCGCCAAACCTTCCCCCGACCTCCGCGCGCCGCCAGCCCCGTGCCCGCCCGGCTTGTCTTCTCCTACCAGTCCGGATGAATGCGTCTACTTCAACTTCTTGGCTGCCCGACTTCCATTCAGATAAATCCTCTGCCGGATCTGGGTGTTATTCTGATAGTAAATTATTGTTGTAAATTATTGGTTTTCTAATCTTGGTTGTACGAGGAAGTACGGTGCGTCCACCTATTCCTCCATCTTGCCGGCGGTTCCATATAAATTTTTGAAGTGTTTATTCTATGTCTGTGAAATGTGCCTTTGGTACTTTAGTAAGTATTGCATTGAATCTGTACATTGCTTTGAGTGGTATGGACATTTTGATGATGTTAATTCTTTTGATCCATGAACACAGTGTATGTTTCCATTTGTTTGTGTCTTCCTTGATTTTTTTCTTTAGTGTTGTTTAGTTTTCTGCATACAGGTCTTTTGCCTCCTTGGTTAGGTTTATTCCTCGGTATTTTATTATTCTTTTGGCTATATTGAATGGGATTTTTTCCTTCATTTCTGCTTCTGCTGTTTTACTCTTGGTATACAAAAATGCCTTTGACTTCTGGATATTGACTTTGTATCCTGCTGTTTTGCCAAATCCATTTATTAGGTCAAGCAATTTCTTGAACAAGTCTATAGGTATTTCTATGTACACTATCATGTTCTCTACAACCAGTGACGGTTTTGTTTCCTCCTTTGCAAGTTGGATGCCTTCTATTTCCTTTTCTTGTCTGATCACTGTGGCTAAAACTTCCAATATTATATTGAATAGAAGTGGTGAACATGGACAACCTTGTCTTGTTCCTTATCTTAATGGAAAAGATTTTAGTTTTTGCCCATTATGATGTTGGCTGTAGGTCTCGCATATATGGCCTTTATTATGTTTAGGAATGCTCCCTCCATTCCCCCTTTGCTGAGTGTTTTTATCATAAATGGGTGCTGTACCTTATCAAATGCTTTTTGCACATCTATTGATATGATTATGTGATATTTGTCTTTGCTTTTGTTTAATCTGATGTATTACATTTACTGATTTGCAAATATTGAACCATCCTTGCATCCCTGGGATGAATCCCACTTGGTCATGGTGTATAATCTTTTTAATGTATTGTTGGATGCAGTTTGCCATTATTTTGTTGAGAATTTTAGCATCTATGTTCATCAGCAATATTGGCCTGAAGTTTTCTTTCTTTGTTGTATCTTTATCTGGTTTTGGGATTAGGATGATGCTGGCTTCATAAAAAGAGTTTGGGAGTCTTCCATCATTTGGGATTTTTTGGAATGGTCTGTGAAAGATAGGGGTCACCTCCCTTAAATGCCTTGTAGAGTTCTCCAGTGAAACCATCTGGTCCAGGACTTTTGTGTGTCATAAGCTTTTTGATTACTGCTTCAATTCCATCTGCTGTTATTGGTCTGTTCAGGCTTACTGCTTCTTCTTCATTGAGTTTTGGGAGATTTTATTTTTCTATAAATTTGTCCATTTCACCTAGGTGTTCAAGTTTCTTGGCACACAGTTCTTCAAAGTAATTTCTTACAATCCTTTGTATTTCTGTGGTATCAGTTGTAATCTCTCCTCTTTCATTTTGATTATGTTTATTTGTGTCCTTTCAATTTTTATCTTGATGAGCTTGCTTAAAGTCTTGTTGATTTTGTTTATCTTTTTAAAGAACCAGCTCCTGGATTCAGTGATCCTTATAATTGTGTTTCTAGTCTCTATGTCATTCAATTCTGCTCTGATCTTGGTTATTTCCTTCCTTCTACTTGCTCTGGGCTGTCTTTGTTTTTGTTCCTCAAGTTCTTGAAAGCATAGGGTTAGGTTGTTTGTTTGAAATGTTTCTATTTTTAGGTGTGTCTGTATCACTATGAACTTCCATCTCAGGACTGCCTTCAATGTGTCCCATAAGTTTTGGGTTGTTTGAGTTCATTTTCCTTTGTTTCCAGAAATTTTTGATTTCTTCCCTAATTTCATTCTTTTTTTTAAATTTTTATTTTAATCATTGTTCAAGTACAGTTTTCTCCCCCCTACTCCCATTCCAGACCACCCACCCAACCCTCCCCCCTTCCCCCCATTACCCCCCACCCCTAGTTTTTGTCCATGTGTCCTCCAAATTTGTTCCTGTAATCCCTACCCATTCTCCCCTGAAATTCCCTCTTCTCTCCCCTCTGGCCACTGTCAGACTATCCCCTATTTCAGTGTCTTTGGTTATATTTTGCTAGTTTTTTTTTGTTTTGTTTTGTTGTTTAGATTCCTGTTAAAGGTCATATCATCTGGTATTTGTCTTTCACTGCCTGGCTTGTTTCACTTAGCATAATGCTTTCCAGCTCCATCCATGCTGTTGCAAAGGGTATGAGCTCCTTCTTTCTTTCTGCTGCATAGAATTCCATTGTGTAAATGTACCATAGTTTTTTGATCCATTCATTTACTGATGGGCATCTAGGTTGCTTCCAGCACCTAGCTATTGTAAATTGTTCATTCTTGACCCATTTATTGTTTAATAGCATGCTATTCAATCTCCATGATTTTGAGTGTTTGGGATTTTTTCCCTTGGGGTTGGTTTCTAGTTCCAGTCTTTTGTGGTGTGAGAAAGTGCTTGGTATGATTTCAATTTTCTTGAATTTCTTGAGGCTTGCTTTGTGTCCTATCATGTGGTCTAAAATATTGCATGTGCATTTGAAAAGAATGTGTATTTAGCTTCTTTGGGATGAAAGGCTCTCTCTCTATATATGAGTGAAGTCCATTTCATCTAGGGCATTGTTCAATGTCACACTATCTTTGTTGATATTTTGTTTGGAAGATCTGTCCATTTCTGACAGTGGGGTGTTAAAATCCCCTACTATAATTGTGTTACTGTAAATATATTTCTTGAAGTCCTCTAAGATTTTCTTTATGTATTTGTGTGCTCCTATGTTGGGTGCATATATATTTAGAATGTTTGTCTTCTTGGTGGATTCTTCCCATGATTATTATGAAGTGAACTTCTGGGTCTCTGTTTATGGCCCTTCTTTTTGAAGTCGATTTTGTCTAATATGAGTATTGCTACTCTCGGTTTTTTTTTTTTTCCTGTCTGTTTGCTTGGAAAATTTGTTTCTAGCCTTTCACTTTCAGTCTGTGTAGGTCTTTTGTCCTGAGGTAAGTCTCCTGAGGGCAGCATATGTGTGGGTCATGCTTTTTTATCCATTCAGCTATTCTATGCCTTTTCATGGAAGTATTTAATCCATTTATGTATATGGTTATTATTAATAGGTACTTATTCATTGCCATTTTCATACCTGTGTTCCTCCCTCTCTCTCTCTCTCTCTCTCTCTTCCTTCCTTCCTTCCTTTCCTTAGATCAGTCGCTTTAGCATCTCTTGCAGAGCTGGTTTGGTGGAGGTGAATTCTTTTAGACTTCTTTTGTCTGGGAAACTCCTTATTTGGCCTTCTCTCTTGATTGAGAGCCTTCCTGGATAAACTAGCCTTGGTTGCAGGTCTCTGGTTCTCATTACTTGGAATATTTCTTGCCATTCTCTTCTGACTTGGAGGATGTCCATTGAGAAGTCAGCAGCTAACCTTATCGGGGCTCCCTTGTATGTTACTCCCTGTTTCTCCCTTGCTGCCTTTAAGATTCTTTCTTTATCTTGGAATTTTGTCATTTTAATTATGATATGTCTTGAATTGGGCCTCTTTGGGTTCCTCTTGATTGGGACTCTCTGTGTTTCCTGGATTTGTGTGACTTTTTCCTTCATCAAATCAGGAAAGTTTCCATCATTACTTTTCCAAACAGGTTTTCTATCCCTTGCTCTTCTTCTTCTCCTTCTGGTATCCCTATTATACAGATGTTATTACATTTCATATTGTCTTGCATTGCTCTTAATCCCTCTTCATTCTTTGTGAGCCTCTCTTCCTTTTCTTGTTCTTTCTGAGTGTTTTTTTTTTTTTTTGGTACTTTATCCTCTAGCTCGCTGCTCCAATCTTCTGCTTCACTGATCCTGTTTTTGATTCCTTCTACTGTGTTCTTCAGTTCAGAAATTGTATTCTTCATTTCCTCTTGGCCCTGTTGATAGTTTCTATTTCCTTTTTCATGTTGATAGACTTTGCAGTGAGTTCATTGTAGTTTCCCTGTAGTTTCTGGTAGCTCACTGTGAGCATTGAGCTTCATGATAACCATTGATTTGAACTCAGTATGTGATAGGTGACTTGCCTGTATTTCCTTTAGCATTCTTTCTGAGGCTTCCTCCTTTCCTTTCATTTGGGGATTGTTTCTTTGTCTTCTCATTGTTCATAAGACTCTTCGTGTTAGTTTCAGCTTCTCAAATTGATCTGTTCTGTCTCCCTGGGTTTATGGTGTGAATTTCTGTGGTAGAGTACCTTTGAGATTCAGTGGTGCAGTCTCCTTAATCACCTGAGCTCACTAGTGTTTGGCTGTTGTTTAAGTTGGCTCTGTGTTTGTCTTTGGGTTTTGATTGTTGTTGGGTCTTTCTTTGGTCGGTCCTTGCCACCAGCTGGTTAATTGAGGGTCACTCTGTCCGCCACCTCTTGTATTTTGTTGTGCTGGTGAGGGCAGATTGTGTTGAAGCTGATTCTTCCATATGCACAAGATTTTGAGGATTCTCCCTTTCTCTTGTTTAGTTGTTCGTACTGGGTAGTTTCTCCACTATTTAGTTGTATTTCCAGATAGGTCCTGGATTGAGGTTTGTGTGGTTTCCACACTCTCCTTCACCTTCTTCTGTTGTTATCGGTTAGTGGTTCATTTATTGTTGGGTTTCTTCTTCCAGTGGGTATCCTGGTGTTCACCACTTCCACCTATGCTTTTTTGTGATCAGTTGGAGGGGGAAGGCAAAATGGTTCAAAACAGCAAAAGAGTATTCTATGATATTCACAGTAGCAGCCATTAGAGAAGAGGTGGGAGATCCTTTGGCTATGTATAGTGTTAACTGTGATCCTCCACCCAACTAGTCCCTTTTTAGAAAGGATGGATAGAAGATAAGACTCTTGTTGGGGAGGGAAGGATTGTGAGTTGGATCTAGAAAGCAGTGAGGTTGTGGGAGGTCAGATTCTGAGGTGAGGTGAGAGTAAAGGATAATAAATAGGTGTAGTGTGTGAGAGAATAGAGTTAACCACTACAGTAATAGAGTTCAGGAAATTGTGAAGTGGGCTAAGATCCAGGAGTGGTTTAGTGAAGTATTTACAATTGCATGGAACAGCTAGTATTTACAATAATATTAAAGCAACAATCATATGACAGAATCTATGTGGTCTGGATAATAAGAATAGGGAGTATAGTACCTTGAGTAGTGTGCTGTTGGGACACAAGTAACATGAAGGACAGTAAATCAGCAGTGCACTATGAAAGAGAGAACAGGGGAAACCTGTCAAATGATACAATATAAAAAGCCAAGCAAAGAAGACTATACTGAGAAAGAGGAATACAAAAATACTATTAAAATAAAAGATGTAAGAATAAAGAAAATATAGTAATACAAATATGCAATAAGTTACAGGTTCTGTGTAATAGCAAAGTGAATTTTGTCTCAGTGTCTTAGCTGTTGTGATGCTTATTCTTTTAGTCCAGCTCTGGTCTTTTCACAGTTCCAGGTTTTTTACTTTTTGTCTCACTTGTGGGTATTTACGAAAAAAGCAGAAGAAGGGAGGAAGAAGAGATAAAACTGGAAAGGAAGAAGGAATAAAACAAGAAGGAAAGAAAGGAAAAAGGTATTGAAAGATAAAACAATAATAAAAATTGAAAAAATAAAAGATTACTTAAAAAAAAAACCCTCTCGTTGGTTTCAAACTGGCCAAACCAGCTTTTCTAATGTTGCTGGCTGCAGCAGGCTGAGGGGCAATTGGTATGGCTTTTCTCCCTTCCTGTTCTGCACTCAGCCAGTCTTGTGCCCACTCTCCCCAGAGCTAGCCTGATGCCTCTCCTCAGTGCCTTGGGTGTGGGAATCAGGTCTTCCTGAGAGCTCTGTTTCCCCTGGGGTTACCACTATGGGCTAGAGTACAGTGTGGGCTCACTCAGCCAGGCTGCCTGAGTCCCCCAGGCTCAGTCGCACACCCTCCTTAATGCTATGGGGGTGCACAGGGCCTTCTGTACAAATTTATACGCACCTTGGGATCACTGCCCAGCTGGGTGTGGAAGAGGCCGAGCAGCTGTTGCCAGAGTATTCCCCAAACAGTTTTTCCTTTTTAGAAATTCCTCCTACTCAAGCCTGCCACTCTGTACAGCCAAATTCTCCAGCCAGACCAGTGACTACCGGGGTCAGTGCCCGTCACTGCGCCACTCTCAACTCTCCCTAATCAGTGTCCACAGACTCTGCACGTGATCACAGGCCCTGTGTGTTTGCCACTTTGTCCTTTTTCCACTCTCTGCCACTTCAAGCAACCAGGTCTTTCCCAGTTCTGTTTAAACCTTGATTGGCCAGGGAGGGAGGGAGCTGTTGACCCAGCTCTCTCCCAAGGGCTCAGTGGCAGACCCAGGGGCAGGCACTGGGTCTGGGGCTGCAGCTGCCCTGGTTCCCAAGCTGGTCCCTGGGACCTTATTGTCCTGAAGCACTCTCCTTAATGTCTGGTTTTTCAGTGTCCGCTACAGTTTTTCATCTTTTATTTTCATATATGCTGGGGTACTGTTGGCTGTTTTCTCTGTTCCTCTGTAGATCAGCTAGGTTTTTCTCCTGTGTGTAGGGGAAAGTGGAATCTGCTTCCTCCTACCCTGTTTCCATCTTCCCTCTGTACCAGTTTTTTGATCCACTTATTTACTGGTAGGCACTTAGGTTGCTTCCAGCACTTGGTTATTGTAAATTGTGCTGCTATAAACATTGGGGTGCATATGTCCTTTTGAATTGATGTTTCAGGATCCTTAGGGTATAAGGTTTCTTGTATATGGCCTTTATCATGTTGAGGTATGCTCCCTCTACTGCCACTTTGCTGAGTGTTTTTATCATAAATGGGTGCCATAGTCTATTAAATGCTTTCTCCACATCTATTGATTTGACTGTGTGATTTTTGTCTTTCCTTTTGTTTATGTGATGCATTATGTTTATAGATTGTGAATATTGTACCAACCCTGAATCTATGGGACAAATCCCACTTGATCATGGTATATGATCTTTTTAATGTATTGCTGGAATGCAGTTTGCCAATATTTTGTTGAGGATTGTTGTGTATATGTTCATTAGAGATATTGGCCTATAGTTCTCTTTCATTGTTTTATATTTATTGGGTTTTGGAATTAAAATGATGCTCTCTTTTGAAAAAAAAAAGTTTGAGAGTCTTCTTTCCTCTTGGATTTTTGGAATAGTCATAGAAGAATAGGAGTTAACTCTTTCTTAAATATTTTGTAAAATTCTACTTTGAAACTGTCTGGTCCAGGGCATTTGTGTGCCAGAAGATTTTTGATTACTGCTTTGATTTCATTGGCTGTTATTTATCTTTTCAGGCTTTCTGCTTCTTCCTCATTCAATTTTAGAACATTATATTTTTCTAGAAATTTGTCCATTTTACCCTGGTTTTCAAATTTCCTGGAATATAGTTTGTTCATAGTAATTTCTTACAATCCTTTGCATTTCTGTGATATCAGTTGTAATCTCTCCTCTTTCGTTTCTGATTTTATTTAGGTCCTCTCTCTTTTTTTCTTGATGAGCCTGCATTAAGGCTTGTCAATTTTGTTTATCTTCTCAAAGAACTAGCTCCTGGACTTATTGATCATTCAAATTGTTGTTTTGTTTAGACTTTATGTCATTTAATTCTGCTCTGGTCTTTGTTATTTCCTTTCTTCTACTTTCCCTGGACTTTATTTGTTGTTGTTCCTCCAGTTCTTGTAGATGTAAGGTTATGTTATTCATTTCAAATGTTTCTGTGTTTTTCAGGCAGGCCTGTATTGCTGTGAACTTCCGTCTCACAATTGCCTTCGCTGTGTCCCATAGGTTTTGGGTTGTTGGGTGTTCATTTTCATTTTTTTCCAGAAACTTTTGATTTCTTCCTTGATCTCATTATTAACCCACTCATTGTTTAATAGCATAATATTCAATCTCTATGATTTTTCAGTTTTTGAGTTTTTCCCATGAGGTTGGTTTCTTGTTTCAGGCCCTTGTCATCTGAGAAAATGCTTGATATGATTTCAGTTTTCTTGAATTTGTCAAGGCTTGTTTTGTGTCCTGTAAACCCACAACCTTTTGATATGTGGGATGATGCTGCATCCAACTGAACTACCTGGCCAGGGCTCTGCAATTCTTTTCATTAAAGAAATTCATGTGGTTCTTGTTAAAGATGTTGACATAGGAAGCTCCTGGATTCACCTTCTCCCACAGACACATTGAATCTATAGCTACATATGCAACAGTTTCCTCTGGTGGAAAACAACAACAACAACAACAACAACAACAACAACAACTAAACACTGGCAAAGCAACCCCTTCACATTGTGGAAATGAGAAAAAATATGAAACTGAGTAAGAAAGCCTGAGACACAATCTGAACATAAACCCCACTCCTGACATGACAACAGAAATCAGAAGAGAACTTCTCTCTGAGAACTGAAGGGTTTATACCCAACATCTGGCACCTCTGTTTTCAATACTGGCACCTGAGAGATGAACTCATAAAACAGTTGGCTTTAAATACCAATGGGGCTCATATCCACAAGACCCACAGGGCTGTGATGAACTGCTATATCTCTTAAAAAGCCTATGTACAGATTCACTCACCTAGCTCCCAGTATAAAAAGAACTCTTTGTAAACTTCTCAGACTTTACATGAAAAATACTCATTTCCTAATTTTAAAGTATTGATCTAAAGGGCAGGGGCCTGCAAGGATACCCTCTGAGAGAGATGTTGGTGAATACCATCTTCTGCACTCTCCTTTTGCTTTGCTAAAGCTGAGGAACACCATAATTTTTTTTATTTTTATATTTTTCCTTTTTCTTTTTATTCCCTCTTATTTTTTCTCTTCACTTTTTCTTTTATTCTTTTCTTTCTTTTCCTTTTCCTGTTTTGGGTGAGTACCATCTATAGACACTCCCCTTGCCTCACTCCAGCCAGCAGGCACCATTTCACACTCTTTCTCTACCACATTCCAGCTCTAATATCTCCCAGAGGGGAGATCCTACACATATCTGATGCCCCAGTGTTTACAGCTTCCACCCAGGAAAACCCAAGTTCACCTGGCTATGGAAGCTAAGAAGGCTTTCTTTCCTTGGTCTCATGGGACTATAACAATCAGCAAGATAGTTCTTATCAAACTACCATTCTCAGGGTACCACATAGATAGCCAACAGCCTACATATGGAAAAGGACTATTTGCTTGACCAGGAGCTTTGGCCTTTGGGGCAGGATTCTGGTTTGGCACACTTATCAGGGCCTACAGAGAGTCTCTCAGGAAATATACACTAAAGGATGCTATCTCCCCCCCCCCCGCCCTCTCTGCATCACTTCAGCTCACCAGTATCTAACAAAAAAGAGTCTGCTCTGGTGCCCTAATTTTTGTGGCTACTGCCAAAGGACACTTCTACATTGCCTGGTCCTAGTGGCCAGCAAGGCTTATACTCATGAATTCTGCAGATCTGTAAACAATGGGAAAAATTCTAAAACAACTACCACCCCCAGAGGCAATATACCAGGGGCCCAATATTTCTGCAAAGAGGCTTATTAGCTTATCATTATAGCTGCAACCTAAGAGGCATTATTCCAATTAAATACACATCTAAAGGCTGACTTTAACCTTTCATGAGACTTCAGAGGTCAGGCATTATGTTTATACTCTCCCTCTACTGAACCCCAGATTATCAGCATCTTTCAGAGGGGAGCTCTTATGCATATCTGGTACCCCAGATAAAAACTTATAATTATTTGAGTTATGTACTCAAAATAGGAGCACCTAATTATATAAAGCAAATATTAAAAAACCTATACTCAATAATAAACAGTATTATAATAATAGTATGGACCTTAACACCCCACTTTCATCAATGGGTAAATTATCCAGACAGAAAAAAAGGAAACATTGTTTTGAACCCTGAAGAACTCATGATCAAAAAAATTACAGTGTAGGTTGCATGTATCCAAGAGATACATACACTACTAGCATGCACTGAAATGCAAAAAATAATTTAAAACACTGAAAATTTGAATTTATTATATCTATATAATCATATATGATTTTTTTACTTTCAGTTATAATCTAGAAATTACTAAACAAGGATATCTAAAAGTATAAAGAATACATTTTTTTCAAATAATAGAAATAAGGATATTGCAAAAAATACAATCAAAAAATGTCTTTTATATTAATTAATCAGAATCTTCAATAGTTGGATTTGCAAAATAGATACAATTTACTATTGAATATCACACACACCCTCACAAAACACATGTTAAAACCAAACTGACAGCTTAAATGTTAAGGCTTAACATTAGTCACATGCAAACATGCAGCTAGTCATGACCTTGAAGTTATGCACCCAATATGTATAACAATATTTAAGAAAATGCTTTTTTGTATCTCTCAGATCAGCTGTGACCTCCACAGGGTTAAATAACACTAAGCTAGAGCAAATAAATTTAAAACACCCATGCACACACACAGAACATTCCATTCAAAAGCAATAGAATATACATTCTTCAAAAGTACATGTGGAATATTCACCAGAACAGATTATGTCAGGTTACAAAACAATTCTCAACAAATTTAAGATGAAAATCATATGAAGTATCTTTTCCAACTGCAATGGTATGAAACCAGAAATCAATTAGTAAAAGAAAACTGGAAAATTTCACAAATACATAAAGATTAAGCGATATATGCTACTAAATAACCAATGGATCAATTATGAAATCAAATGAAAAACAAAAAATACCTTGAGACAAACAAAAATGGAGATATAACATACCTGAACTTATGGGATGCAGAAAAAGCAGCTCTAAGAAAATTCATAGTAATGAATGCCTACTTTGAGAAAAATCCTCAAATAAACAATATGCTTACCCCTCAAAAAACTAGAAAAAGAGCAAACAATGCCCAAATTGAAAGAAAGAAGGAAATGACAAAGAGCAAGAATAAATATATTAGAGAAAAAAAGGCAATATAAAATATCAATGAAAACAAGAGCTGGTTCTTTGAAAAGACAAACAAAATTGGTTAAGTCTGTAGTTAGACTCACCAACAAAAATAACAGAGTACCCAAATGAATAAAATTTTAAATGAAAGAGGAGACATTGCATAGTAATGGAAGTCCTAGCCATAGAAATTAGGCAAGAACAAGAAATAAAAGACTTTGAAATTCAAAAGAAAGAAGGAGCCCTGGCTGGTGTAGCTCAGTGGATTGAGCGCGGGCTGCCAACCAAAGTGTCGCAGGTTCGATTCCCAGTCAGGGTACATGCCTGGGTTGCAGGCCATGACCCCCAGCAACCACACATTGATGTTTCTCTCTATCTGTCTCCCTCCCTTCCCTCTCTGAAAATAAATAAATAAAATCTTTAAAAAATTAAAAAAAAGAAAGAAGGAAAAGTTACACTATTCCCAGATGACATGATACTGTACATAGAAAACCCTAAACTGCTAGACCCTAAACCAAAACTGCTAGAACTAATAAATGAACTCAGTATAGTTTCAGGATAAAAAATCAATACACAAAAATCTGTTATGTTTCTATACACTAACAACAAACTATCATAAAGAGAAATTAAGAAAACAATCCCATTTATAATTACATCAAAAGGAATAAAATACTTAGCAATAAATTTAACCAAGGAAGTAAAAGACCTGTACACTGAAAACTATGTTATTGATGAAAGGACCTGAAGATACAAATAAATGGAGAAACATTCTGTCCTGAGGGATTGGAATAATTAATATTATTAAAATGTCTATAATAGGCTTGGGAAGATGGTGATGAGGTAGGTGGGAGCTGAACCCGCTTGCTCATGCACCCAGCTGGGACACCTAGCCAATCTTCTGAAGAAGAGTGAACAGCCAATAGAATCCCAGCTGATATGAAATTTAGAAGCCAAAGGTTGCAGAGGATGCTTTAAAATGGTTGATAAGGAGATTGTGTAGGCTGACGAGAAGGCCACCAGGCCCTGTGCCTGAGACTGCAGCTGCAGCAGGAACATTAGAGGAGAGCTCAGTCAGTGATTGCAACTTAGTGGCTCCCTCCACTCCCACAACAGGGAAGTCACAGACCCATGCCAGAAGAAACCTGAACCCTAAAAGTTGCTGGGGGGATAAAGTTGCAATAAGAGACACACAGCTGGTGGCATACCCTAGCTGGGGCTGGAGTGGCGGTTGCCAGCTGGGACAGTACCAGAGAAACTGGGGAGCCAGGTGAGAATTGGAGATGGAAGAAGTAATGGGCCATGACTGGCTGTAACCCAGATAGTTTCTGGACTGGTCAGTGTCGGTGTGTGTGGAAAGCCAGGCTCTTGTTAGGAACAGCTGGCCTTACCCAAGGCCACTCACTCCAAAGGTAACTCACTCCAAAGATGATCTCAGCCACTGTACTAGGAACTCTCACTCACAGTGGCCAGGCCAGCAAAGAGGGAGAAGTGGGGGTGCTATTTGCTTCCACTCGGTGGTCTCATAGATGTATCAAAGAAGGGCAGCAGGGGCTTGGAGAGGTAGCAGTGTCCAGAGAGACTTAATCCAATAGGGGAGCTTAGTTGCCCCAAAAGGACTTTGCAAACATGTAGGGCCCAGGCCAACAAAGAGGAGAACAGGTGTGATTTGCTCCCACTCAGTGCACCTCACAGACTAATCAAAGGGTTGCACAATGAGATGTATTATAGATGCCAGCCTGGAGCATATTCACAGAGTTGACAGTGTGGGCCATACAGTGCTCTGAGTGTATGGACTGAAAACTGGGCACCTGTGAATATTGTCCAGACCTGGCCCCCATCCTCACAGAACCACAGGAAAGGAAAATAACAGAGCTCAGCCCACTTCTGCCTGCAGCATCAGGGAAGACCAGCAAAACCTGCTTGGTTTCTTTTTTCAAGTGTGAGACAATAAGACCTGGAGCTGTGAGAAGATCAAAGAGATCCAGAAAGAAGTCAGAAGGCAAGCACCAACAGCTCAAACAAATATCATTTCACTATCATTCAGATTTTTAAATTTCTCTGCTTTCCATTCAATTAGTTGTTTTTGTTTCATTTGTTTGATTTCATTGTTTGATTTTTCTTTATTCTCCCTTTCATACTGCATTTTAATTTTTCTTCTTTAACTTTACTCATATTCCAATAACACACTACTCTTGGTCTTATTTTTTGTCCTTTTTATTCAGATTATATATTTCTTACCATATTATTATTATTCCAAATCTCACACAGCACCCTTCCCTGGTCTTAATCCATTTCACCATCTTCCTGAGGTTTATTACTGCTTAGTTAACTTTATTCTTTCACACGCTATGCTAACTTTCTATACCTTACTCTCACTATATCTCACCATATAACCTCAGATAAGCACTCTGCTTTCCAAAGTCAGCTCACATTATTTTCCCCTTCTAATGAGAGTCTTATCTCTTTTTCACATTTTATAAAATGTGACTAGTTGGATGAAATATCATGATTATTGCTGTACTCCCCCAAGGGATCTCCTATTTTTTTACTACTTGTTTGTACTTTAAATCCTATAGAATACTATCATGCTGTCCATTTCATGGACATATCATCTTTGCCCTGCCCCTGATCAGTTGAGAAAGGAATTTTACCTCAATGTTTCCTCTCTCTCCATTTTTTTCTTTCTTCTTTTTTTTTCTCTTCTCTCTCTCTTTCTTTTTTTCACTTGTCTTAACCTGGACTTGACTCCTTACTCTTATTAGTTTGCTTCCCCTATCATCTCAAAATCATTTTACTTTACTGTAGACATCTCATATTCACTTTTCTTTTTTCTTCAATATGCTTATTCTTATTTCACCTTTATTAAATTTCATTCAACTGGTGTTGCTACTATTGACCCTGTTGTGGGTTTTCTATAACTTTGTTTCCATTGGCCCAGTACCTTTTCAATTTTACTGAAATCCTCACAGTATACTCTTCCCTCTTCTTACCCCATTGATCCCATCACCTTTTTTTGTTTTACTTATGTTGTAAATTTTGCTCCCTCGCTTTCTTTGCCTTTGTTCCATCCCAACTCTTATCAATTCTCCTCCTTCTTACCACACATTTTCCCCTCATCTAGTTATCTTATATTCCTTTTGTCATTTCATATAATATCCACAATCCCTCCTCATATTCATTAATCTTAGTTCTATTGTAGTTGAGATGTGGATGTGGTAGGGGGTTTGTTTTAGCTGACGTAGGCTTGGTGGTCAAGAAATACTACTTTGTTAACCAACACCTGTACAACAGTATATAAGACAAGATAGAAGTTGTGAATATGAGTAAACCCGCTGGAGGGGAGAACCCACCAACAAAGGAGCCACCAGTGGGTAAAACCAAAGTACAATGAGAAAGCCACCTCAAACATAAAAAAAGACAACCCTAGATCATCCAGACAAGGAGATCAAAGAGACTGCACCACTGAGTCCCACAGAACCCCTACCATATAAATTCACCCAACAAAGACAGTTGGCAAAGCAGAACATCTGGAATTGAAGAAACAAACAAAGTAATATAAAATGGGGACACAAAGAAATAACCCAAATCGCAAGGAATGGAAGATTTCCCAGTAAAAGAGCTAAATGAAATGGAAGCAAGCAAACTATCACATATAGAATTCAAAAGAATGGTTATAAGGCTGCTCAAGGAACTCAGTGACAACTACAAGGAACTGAGCAGGAACTACAGCAGTATGAAAGGAAATAGAAACTATAAATAAGAATCATGAAGAAATGAAGAATACAATATGTGAAATTAAAAATACACTAAAAGGAATTATAAGCAGGCTGGATGGAAGAGAGGACAGAATTAGTAAGCTGGAATACAAGATAGAAGGAAATACACAGGAAGAGCAGCTGCATGAAAAAATGACTCAAAAATGAAGATAGTTTAAGGGACCTGAAAGACAACATGAAACACAACAACATTGGAATCATGGGGATACTAGAAGGAGAAGAAAAGGAGCAAGGGCTAGAAACCCTGTTTGAAAAAATAATGACAGAAAACTTTCCAAACCTGGAGATGGGAAAAGCCATGCAAGAACAAGAAGCACATAAGGTCCTAATCATGATGAACCCAAAGAGTCTGACTTCCAGACACACCAAAATTAAAATGCAAAGTTTTAAAGACAAAGAGAAAATCTTAAAAGCAGCAAGAGAGAAACAGAAAGTAACATATAAGGGAGCTCCAATAAGACTAGTAACTGACTTCTCAACAGAAACACTACAAACCATAAAAGAATGGCAAGAAATATTCCAAGTAATGAATAGCAAAGACCTGCAACCAAGAGTACTCTACCCAGCAAAGCTCTCCATTAAAACAGAAAGCAAAATAAGTTTCCCCAGCAAAAGTAGGCTGAAAGAATACACCCCCACCAAACCAGCACTGCAAAAAATGCTACAGGGACTGCATTAAGAAGAAAAGAAAATGAGCGAGAAAAAGAGTAACATAGGTGAAAATGGGGGGAAATGAATAAGTACATACCAATAATAACCTTAAATGTTAATGGATTAAATGTCATAATCAAAAGCTATAGTGTAGCTGAATGGATGAGAAAACATGACCTGCACATATGCTGCATACAAAAGACCCACCTCAAAATGAAAGACCTACACAGACTAATGGCAAAGGGTTAGAAAAGAATATTCCAATCAAATGGACAGGAAAAAAAGATGGGGTAATAATACTTACATTCGACAAAATAGACTTCAAAACAAAACCCATAAAAAGAGACACAGAAGGACACTTCATAATACTCAAGGGAAGAATCCATCAAGAAGACATAAACATTATAAATATATATGCACGCAACATAGGAACACCCAGATATATAAGAAAACTCTGGGAGGACTTCAAGAAAGATATAGATATAAACACACTTATACTAAGGAAATTTTCACTGCTCATTTTCAAAAATGGATAGATCTTCCAAACAAAATAACAACAAGGATATTGCACAATGAAAAAACCCCTAGATCAAATTGACTTAACTGCTATGTATAGAATCTTTGATCCCAAAGAAGCAAAATACACATTTTTTTTTCAAATGCACATGAAACATTTTCAAAGATAGACCACATGATAGGACACAAAATAAGCCTCAACAAATTCAAGAAAATTGAAAACATACCAATGTGTAAATGTACCATAGTTTTTTTTTATCCACTCATTTGCTTATGGGCACTTAGGTTGCTTCCAGCACTTGGTTATTGTAAATTGTGCTGCTAATAACATTGGGGCACATAGGTTCTTTTGGGCTGGTGTTTCAGGGCTCTTACACATGGACAAAACCAGGGGGGAGGGTGGAAGCAAGGGAGGGAGGTGGTTTTGGAAGGGGTGAGCAGGAGGGGTGGGGAGAAAATATAGACAACTGTAATTGAACAACAATAAAGCAATTTATATTAAAAAAGAAAACATACCAAGCATTTTCTCAGACCACAAGGGCTTGAAACTAAAAACCAACCTCAAGGAACATTCATCCATGGAGATTTAATAGCATGCTATTAAACAATGAACAGATTAATAATGAGACCAAGGAAGTTATCAAAAGATTTCTGGACACAAATGAAAATGAATACAGAACAGCCCAAAACCTATGAGATACTGAAAAGGCAGCCTGACAGGGAGGTTCATAGTGATACAGTCCTACCTAAAAAAGAGAAACATTTCAAATAAACAACTTAACCCTATATCTACAAGAACAGGTGGTACAACAAACAAGGCCAAGAGTAGAAGGAAAGAAATAACCAAGATCAGAGCAGAATTAAATGACATGAAGATTAAAAGAGCAATTCAAAGGATTAATAAATCCAGGAGCTGGATCTTTGAAATGATAAACAAAATCAAGTCTTTAAGCAGACTCATCAAAGAGAAAAGGGTGAAGGCCCAAATAAATAAAATCAGAAATGACAGAGGAGAGATTACAACTGATACCTCAGAAATACAAAGGATTTTAAGAAATTACTATGAATTATTATATGCCAGGAAATTTTAAAACCCAGGTGAAATGGACAAATTAAAAAAAAATATATATATATATATAATGTTCTAAAACTAAATGTAGAAGCAGCAGAAAGCCTGAACACACTGATAACAGCTGGTGCAATCAAAGCTGTAATCAATATAATCTTGGCACACAAAAGCCCTGTACTGGATGGTTTCTCGAGAATTTTACAAAACATTTAAGGAAAAATTAACCCCTGTACTTCTCAGACTATTACAAAATATCCAAGAAGAAAAAAGACTCCCAAATAATTTTTATGAAGCCAGAATCATCCTAGTTCCAACACCACATAAAGACACAACAAAGAAAAACAAAACAACAAATCAATACTGCTGATAAACACAGATGTTAAAATCCTCAACAAAATATTGGCAAACCACATCCAGCAACACATTGAAAAGATCAGAGACCTGGCTGGCCTAGCTCAGTGGATTGGGCATGGGCTGTGAACCAAAGTGTCACAGGTTCAATTCCCAGCCAGGGTACATGCCTGGGTTGCAAGCCATGACCCCCAGCAACCGCACATTGATGCCTCTCTCTCTCTCTCTCTCTCTCTCTCTCTCTCTCTCTCTCTCTCTCTCTGTCTCTCTCTTTCCTCTCTAAAAATAAATAAATAAAATCTTTAAAATAATTTAAAAAAGAAAAAAAAGAAAAGATCATACACCATTATCAAGTGGGATTCATCTGAGGGATGCCAGGATGTTACAATATTCACAAATCAATAAACACAATGCATTACATAAACAAAAGGAAAACAAAAATCACATGATCATGTCAATAGATGCAGAAAAAGCATTTGATAAGGTAAAGATAATGATAAAAATTATTAATGATAAAAACTCTCAGCAAAAGGGGAGTAGAGGGAGAGTACCTTAACATAACAAAGGCCATATACCAGGAACCTACAACCAACATCATACTCAATGGGCAAAAACTAAAAGATCTCTCAATTAGATCAGGAACAAGACAAGAATGTCTGCTTATACTATTTCTGTTTCAACATAGTATTGGAAGTCATAGAACAACAATCATACAAGAAGAAGAAATAAAAGGCATCAAAAATAGAAAGGAGGAAGTAAAACTGTCACTGTTTGCACATGATATGATAATGTACATACAAAACCCTATAGAATCCACCAAAAAACTAATCAACCTAATACGTGAATTTGGCAAAATAGAGGTATATAGAGTCAATATTCAGACACCAAAGGCGTTTTTGTACATGAACAGTGAAATATCAGAATCAGAAATCAGGAAAAAAAATCTCATTTGCTATATCCACAAGAAAAGTAAAATACTTAGGAATAAACCTAACCAAGGATGCAAACGACCTGTTCTCAGAAAACTACACAACTATGAAGAAAGAAATTAAGGAAGATAAAAACAAATGAAAGCATGTACTGTGTTCATAGATTGAAAGGATTAGCATCATCAACATTTCCATATTACTGAAAGCAATTTATAGACTCAACACAATCCCTATTAAAATTCCAATGACATATTTCACAGTTATAGAACAAAAATTTCAACAATTTATATGAAGCTAAAAATGAACCCAAATAGCTGCAGCAATTTTGAGAAAGAACAACAAAATAAGAGAGATCACAGTACCTGGCATCAAACTATATTAAAAGCCCATGGTAATCAAAACAGTATGGTGTTGGCATAAGAACAGATGCATAGGTCAGTTGAACAGAATAGAGAGCCCAGAAATAAACCCAAGTCTCTATGGTCAATTAATATTTGACAAAGTGGGGCAGAAGCATAAAAACAAGTAAAAATAGCCTGTTCAACAAATGGTGTTGGGACCTTTGTACAGCTACATGCAAAAAAAAAAAAAGAATCTTGACCACCATCTTATACCATACACAGAAATAAATGCAAGATGGATAAAATACTTAAATATAAGTCATGACACCATAAAAGTCCTAGAAGAGAACATAGGCAGGAGAATCTCAGGTATTCCATGCAGCAGTATGTTCACCAGTATGTCCCCTAGAGCAGGGACATAAAGGAAAGTAAAAACAAATGGAACTTCATCAAAGTAAAATTCTTCTACACTGCTAAAGAAAACATCAACAAAATGAAAAGGGAACCAACCATATGATGATACATTGGACAAGGGTTTATCTCCAAAATATATAAAGAACTCACACAACTCTGCTCCAGGAAGACAAACATCCAATTAAAAATGAGTAAAGGACCTGAAGAAACACTTCTCCAAGGAGGACATATAGAGGATCCAGAGACATATGAAAGAATGCTCACCATCATTAGCCATCAGAGAGTTGCAAATGAAAACCACAATGAGATACCACTTCACAGTGGTCAGAATAGCCATCATAAACAAATCAACAAACAGGTGCTGACGAGGATGTGGGGAAAAGAGAACACTAATGCACTGTTGGTGGGAATGCAGACTGGTGCAGGCACTGTAGAAAACAGTATAGAATTTCCTCATCCCCTAAGAATCCTGAAAGAACCATTCAAAAGAACCTATGACCCCCAATGTTCATAGCAGCACAATTTATAGTAGCCAAGTGTTGAAAGCAACCTAAGTGTCCTTCAGTAAATGAATGGATGAAAAAACTATGGTACATTTTTATAATGGAATACTACAGAGCAGAAAGAAAAAAGAATCTCTACCCTTAGCAACAGCATGGATGAAACTGGAGAGCATTATGCTAAGTGAAATAAGCCAGGTGGTGAAAGACAGATACTATATGATCTCACCTATAAGGGAATGTAATCAACAAAACAATCAAGAAAAATATAAACAGAGATGTTGAAATAAAGAACAGACTGACAGTGATCAGAGTGAATGGGAGGGGGATAATGGGAGAAAAATGGAAAGGGTCATGAAGGAACATGTTTGAAGGACCCATGGACAAAGCCAAAGTGGGGCAGGATTGAGGGTGTGAGATAGGGATGTGAAGGGCAGAGGTGAGTGGTGGGGGAAAATGGAGACAACTGTACTTAAACAACAATTTAAAAATACATTAAAATAAAAAAATAATGATAAATAAATAAAACATTTTTAAAAGAAGTAAATGAATTTAATTATCACTTTTTCAAAAAAACGTTAGGCTGTTTTGGCCTGTGTGCTGTGGTTTAACTATCTGTCTTAAAAAAAAAAAAATTCTGTTAAAAGAAATAGTCACATCCCCTTAGTTTGAACATGAAATGGTATTCAGCACTGATCTAATTCTTAATGGTGCTTTCTAATCTCTAAACTGTGGTTCTTTTTTTCTCCTACTTGGTATAAATGTACCTGTTTACACTTATGATCCAAATGCACTCATTGGTTATTACAGTGTTTTTCCCGGCTGAATAAATATGCCTTTTTCCCATTAAGGCAGCAAATTTTCCTGTTTTCGTGTTACCAGGTGCTGGCTACATTAGAGAGTATTTAGCTGATTAAAGTCTGTCTTTTGCAAGCATGAAAACAGGAAAATATGAAGGGATGGGGCATCTGCTACCTGTCTTTCTCACTGAATTTTTTAAAAGTCCTGTAAGTTAGACATTTCTTTCCAACATTGCCTAGACCTGGTAGGTCTGCACTTAGGACAATTCCTTGGGTTCAAAGCCACCAAACAGGACAAAAGTAGCTACAATGGGTACTAGACTACAAGGAGAATGGAACCACCCCTACTTTAGCCCTACCTATTCCAGGGATCATTCCTCCACCTAAAATAATGTGTTCATTCAACAGGGTATAGTAAGTCCATTTTCTGTGCCAAGTACTATCCAAAGTTAATGTGTTATTAAAAATTCAAAAGAAAGAGAAGAAACAGAAGAAAGTTCAGTACCTAATCTGAAGAAACTTCAGACATTTCCAAGAAACTATAAAATTGGAATCAAGAGCTAAGTTTTTGATGTTGTATAGCCAGCACTGGCAGAGGCCAAGAGAAAGGGGAAAAGTGAATAGTGTTAGCAGGGACAGCTTCATTACAAATTCAGGTGGAGTAGGTATACATAGCAGGAACAAGCAGTAAAACAATGGTATGCAAGGAAACAACCACTGCATATATATTTGTTAAAATAAAATGCTTTGCTTCAATATTATTTTAAACAGTTTTAAGAAAAAGCCCATAATAGATTGTTTTAAAAAACTGCAAAACTCTAGTAGGAAGGTTAACAACATCTTCAAATGAAAATAAAACATGGGTTGAAAAAGGAGAAGCATTGGGGAGGGGCTGGACAAAAGTGATTGAATTGACATTTTACACAATTGTGGTTTAGTCTAGTAACCTTTTCTGGATTAGAACAACAAAGGATAAAGAATCATGTAGGAAGAAATGTGATATGTGACTCTGTTTTGGATCTTTCTTTGAAAGTGCACTGAAGAATGCCTTGAAGGGTTAATAAGATGACCTGATGCCATCTAACTCAGAGGAGCAGGAAGTTAGCTAGCTAACTCACATATATCAAACACTTACGATGTTCTAAGCACTGTGCTTAGTACCTTGTATACACTATCTCATTTAAAATTCTTATCAGTCCTGCAGAGACAACCTCCCTAGTGGACCTTTTCTGTCTACTCCAAGTTATTGCCATTCAACTGCAGATTTGCAGGCTCAGTATCTGGTAACAATTATTCTCGGTGGGGTTGGCATTATAAACTAGATCTAAAGAAGAATGGCACATTTGCAATATATGTTCAGGCTGAGGAACAGTGAGAGCTCAGTCCACAAAGTAGCATGGCACACAGTTGACAGTGGCAAGTGTACAGATTTTAGTTATTTATTTTCTCTTTTTCTTGGAGTTAAACAATGTACTGTGTATTTACCTGGGGGTCAAGAAGCATAGTTCATATGTTAGGACTCACTCCTGTCACAATTACTTTTCTTTAGAAAGAGAAAAGTTTATTTCCCCATATCTGATTCTGTATATTTGGGCAAAGAATTGGGGGTTGGAGGATAAAGCTATTAGGCTATTTGAAAGTCTTGGTGAAAACATTTATGAACTGTTTTGCCAACATTCTTTTATTCAGTTATTTTCTCATTTAATACATATTAGCTAAGCACCTATAATTTTCCAGGCATTATGCAAGCTTCTGGGTTTATTACAGAGTTCAAGTGGTAGTTTCTGACCCAAAAGACCTCAGAAGTTAATAGCAATACTCTTAAGGTAAGAGAATCAGTGAAACAGAGACAGGAGACAGAGGAGGAGCTCAATCCAGTTTTTGGGTGTATAGTGGCATTGCAACCTTACAAATAACAATTCTACTAATGAGAAAATATGGGCTCAATTTAATTTTGTTATACACTATTTCTTTTCTCAGTGTTCCATCTCTTCAGGCAATATTATTTGATAGTCTAAGATAGTTCCAGAGTGGGGCAATTGTTGGCACTTATGTGCCAGTGGGTCAGTCAGTCAGTAGCAGCACAGGGAAAATCTTTAAGAAGGCTAAGTGCTGCATGTGAAAAGCATTAAAAGAATTCTGCTCAAAGATCTCATCTTCAGAGATCAATTCTCGAGAGCAACCAGAAAGAATACTAAGTTCTAGAGGTAAGTTTCTATGGACGATTAATATGGTGGCAGATTACATTCTATTGAGAAAACGAGTTCAGCTGAAAGACAGAGCTTTTAAGATTTGAAATACCATTTTTGTCAGAATGATTAGGGCAGGCAATTTGGACCTCAAGTCCCTTCTCTGTATTGTATGTCTTGTGCCTGTAACATTAACAAGTCCTGCTTTAAATATTTTAGTTAAGGAAAGGAAGAAAATCAACATGTATTAATTGCCTACTGTGGCCAGGTCCTGTACTGCTTTTACATGTAAACTCGCAATAATCCTGGGAGGTGGGGATCAATAGTCCAATTTTTAAAGACAAGAACAAACATAAGGGAAGTTAAGTATCTTATGCTGGATCACACAGCTGTTAGATGCCAGAGCCAAGATTTGAATTCAGCTCCAAATTCCAATTGGCAAAAATAAGGTCATATTCAAAGGCAAGCACATGTTTTTGGAGAGTGGACACATTTACATGCAGAAAATGTTTGATTTCATTCTGATTTCCTTAGCTCTGAAGTAGCTGTGTCCTGGGTAACAGTTTGTGGTGCTTCACTGTATTACACAGCCAAAAATTCCCTTTACAAAGAACTGTCTTGGCGGGTCTGCCAGTCTTTTCAATCCTTTCTAGGCACTAGCTAATTGGGTCGTGAACACAGTAGCCAAGACCAGAACCAAAAAGAAACATGCCAAAATGTTTTGACTGTCTTAACATGACTGAAGCACATGTGCAGTGAAACATGTTGAGAATATTCACAACTGTCAAAGAACCAGGTTAGTGGTATTTCAAACCCTCTTTGTTCCCACTCCCACACCTACATTTCCAACGTGTTTTGGGCTGTTGTAGTCCATGTTACTGAAGTGGAAAAGGCTTTTAAAGAAAAGGCTGTGCATAAAGGTGACTTACTGACAGCCAACTAGGAAGCTTCTGCTGGGAGTCTGCCCTAGACTGACAGCAAAGCTGCAAATCCAGAGTAATCTAACCAGATTGAACCATTTCACTAGGGACCCTCAAAACAAGCTTTGGGTGGTGGTGGCAGAGGGGACCCAAACTGTAGAAAGTTCAATTGATTAGTTTTTGTTTTGTTTTAAGTAGAAAAGAAGAGGCAGTGAAAGGGGATTTCATGATTTCTTACCTCTGCTTCTATCATTCTCTTTCTAGATGGAATATTTATTTGCTCTTATAAAGAAACACCACTTCTACATGATGCCTCCCTCCACATACAGACATAGCCTCGTTTAGGACTTCTTCATATGGTGAGAGGTGAATACCTACTTTGAACACATGCTTATTTTATGGGTGGTAGTGTCAAGAACTAGTCATAGAATGTCTACTGATTAAGATTGATTGTCTTCTCTATATTATAAATCATAATCCCATGACATTTATCATAGTCATCACTCCACACCTGGAGAAGAGAAAGATATTTGAGAGAGGCCAAGTAACTCATTCAGAATAGAGAATCCTTTTGTCTCAATAATAGAAATGCTATTAGAGCAGCTATTTCCAGGATTGGCAAAAGGAAAAAAATATGATGGTGAGGGTGATGATGATGATGATGATAGTAATGATGATGGTGATGACATTAACAATGATAATTATACCCTTACCTTTCTAGCCACCATATATTCAGGAAGGAATTTCTTGTGAGAAAGTCCTTTAGAGATGGAACTTCATATCAATTTTTCTCATTTATTTTCTTATCATAGCAGAAAGGATAAGAATTTTACATAGAGTAAAAGGAAAGGACTGCTCACTGTCAAATTGAACTGACTGCCTGAGACCCCTCCTGGCCCACTAAATGTTGGAGGTGGTCAATATCTCAGCAAACTTATAACCTTTACACACACATTGAAAACAGCTGTCCCATCTAGACAATAGTTGACAAAGATCATCCTCCTGATTCAGACTCACATAATAGTTTTTCCAAGCAGCCCAATCTATATATATCTTAAAATCCCTTAGAGATAATCATTAATAAGTTAACGATGTCTTCAATTTACTAAGTTTAATTGAAGTGGCTTTGTCTTTTTTTCCTATAAGGTGCTATGTTTATAGGCATCTTGAAGGTCCTTGAGAACCCTATGTAAATAGTTTGCTCTACTAATTGTATAAAGATAGTGTGGCAAGCTCTTCATTCAGTCAGAAAGGTGAACAATCTAAATTATTCTCTCAGGAACAGGATGGGTTTTCCCTGATCCAGCTATTCTCTCTCTAAGGGATTTACAAGATATCAGGTGGAAGTGGGAGTCCAGTCTCTTTCAACAGAAAAATCAGTTAGTCTTTGTTCATACTGTCTCCTCTGGCAAACGTTTCTTTTTTCCTTTTCTCCATCCTGGAAATAGCTAGTCTAAACTCAGGCCTGATCTACTTCAAGAAACCTTTCTTAGTCACTACTGTATTATGTATATTCTATCATAGTATTTATCACACCATGTAGTTGATGTCTCTCACTGATGCCCTCTACATTGTGAGCTCCAAAACTTAGTATTGTACATACCCTCTCCCGAGGTTCCTGGCTTACCGAGAAAAAAATATTTAACAAAGTCATGAATATATGACCTAACCCATGTAGAGATCAGAGTTCACAACTTTGGACTTATTTATATCATTTACCAACTCAAAATGAGAATACTAACTATTGGGTTGGCCAAAAGGTTTGTTTGATTTTTTTTCTGTAAGGTGGCTCTAATAGCTCTTCTTGTCTTTAACTTCATTGGAAACAGTTTTGTTAGATTGTATTGTGACAGCTGTTATAACACCATGCATTAAAAATATATCAAAATTAGTAATTTTTCTGTAGCAATTTTAATATTGAAGATGGGGTAAATATGTAACATTTGGCATATTATGTTTTATTATTTCAAGAAAGGCAAAAATACCATTGAAATGCAAAAATAAAGATTTGTGCAGCTGTGTGGAGAAAGTGTTATGACTGATGGTACATGTGAAGAGTGGTTTGAGAAGTTTCATGTTAGAAACCTAAGTGCCCATCAGTACATGAATGGATCAAAAAACTGTGGAACATTTGCACAATGGAATTCTATGCATCAGAAAGAAAGAAGGAGCTCCTACCCTTTGCAATGGCTTGGATGGAGCTGGAAAGCATTATGCTAAGCGAAATAAGCCAGGTAGTGAAAGACAAATACCATATGATCTCACCTTTAACAGATACCTAAACAACAAAACAAAGAAACAAGCAAAATATAACCAATGACACTGAAATAGAGAACAATCTGACAGTAAGTCTGACAGTAACCAGAGCGGAGGTGGGAGGGCATAATGTGGGAAAGGGAGAAGGGTTTTCAGAAACAACTATAAAGGCCACATGGACAAAACCAAGGGTGGGTGGAAGCAGGGGAGGGAGGTGGGGATGGCTGGAGTTGGGGGTGTGGGACGGGTAAATGCAGAAAACTGTAATTGAACAACAATAAAAAAAAGAAGTTATGTGCTAGAGATTTCTCAGTGGACAATGCTCCACAATCAGACCAGTTGAAGTTGATAGCGATCAAATTTAGACATTAATTGAGAATAATCGGTGTTATTACTAAGTGGGAGATAGCTGACATGCTCAAAATATCCAAACCAATAAAGTTATTGATGAAAATGAAAAATGTGTCTTTTATGGGAAAAAACTAAATGGACTTTTTGGCCAACCCAGTACTATGTAGCAGGTGCTTCTTTTTTGTCAGGTGCTTTATGCATATTATGTCACATGCCTCCTCCCCCAACAAGATGAGATGGTGTTACTAGTGCCATATTATGAGAAGCTTAGGAGAAGGGGTAAGTGACTTATCAAAGGGTGGAGACAATGTTTCAAACCTAACTCTGGCAGACTCCAAACACATTGCTTTTTTATCCATTGAGCCTCAGCATTTTCTTCAAAATTGTTTATTCCTCAATGGTCCATTGGGACAGAACAGACACTTTAACAAGCAGGGCATTGTCACACATTGTAGTTTAGTATTATGAAGAATTCTGGTTATGTATTATAATTATCCAAAGATGAAACTGTTGCAGTAAGGCAAAGAGGCTCAAAGTATTTTTGAAAATTGCTTGGTGAAGAATGGGTAGAAGAATAAAACCCAACACATATTATCACATTTAATAGTTACAATAATTCTGTGACATAGGTACTACTATAACTCCCAATTTAGAGATGAGAAAACAGAAGTTAGGAAAATCCAAGATGACAGAAATTATAAGAACACTTTATATTAATGTCTCTGGTTGTGTTTTGCTTGCTTGTTTGTTTTATTGATTAGGTTCCACTTATAGGTGAGATCATATGGCATTTGTCTTTCACCACCTGGCTTATTTCACTTAGCATAATGCTCTCCAGGTCCAAACTGACAGTAACCACAGAGGAGGAGGGAGGAGGATAATGGAGGAAAATAAGGGGAGGGTCATCAAATAACATGTAAAAAGGAGACATGGACAAATCCAAAGTGGGTAAGATTGAGGGCAGAAAGCAGGGATGGGGGGGCAGGGAGGAGTGCGGGGGGAATGGAGACAACTGTTCTTGAGCAACAATATAAATATAAATAAATAAATAAATAAATAAGAACTTATATATTATTTATTTTCCCAATTCATTTCATAAACATTAAAAGATCAGAGAGGGAAGCTATTTTTATTAAAGTCACACAGCTACTAAATATCAGGATCAAGACCTTAACCCTTCTAACTCTAAATCTAGTGCTCTACCAACTATTTCAAGCTCCTTTCTTCTCCACTATAATCTAATCCCTCTACCCCAGATGTGCCCCTTTACTCTTTATCTCCAATTTGTCTGAAGAATGTGAGTTAATATTTTTAGCTTATATTCATTCATTTATCCAAATAGCATTTATTGAGTGTCAAACTGTGATAGGCAGTGGAGCCTAGAATAAAGAATAAAATAGACAAGACAAAATTCTAGTTCTGTTAGCACATAAAGTCTACTGAGCAACACAGGCATTACAGAAATGATCATCAGATAAATAACTACCAATTATGAATTCTTTTAAGCAGTATTAAAGAGTATATAAGTATATACTAATGGTAATAATTTGGTTGTATATGTTCAGAAAGGGCCTTTCAGAGGGAATTAATATTAAGCATAGATTAGAAATAAGTACAAGTTGTTCAATCAGAGTTTAATATTACCACTTTGAGATTTAATGTGTTTGAGGTTTAATTCATTTGATCAAATGTAGTTTTTATCCAATTAAATATTTTTATGTGACAGAAGTCATTTCATTTTTAGCCATCTAGGATCAGGTCATGAGCAATCAGATGCTTCAGAAAAGTATTCTGATGTGATTATGAAAAAGAGTCAATCTCAAAGAGCACAAGTGAATGATTATCTCAAACACTGATTAATTAACTTTACCTAAAAATTATTGGCAAACAGTTTACAAACTGCCTTTCAAGTAAGGTCATGATTTGAACAAAGGCACTGAAGTGCTCATTCACAACTTACAACTGAAATGACCAAAATGCTCTTCAATATAATTTTATGTTACTTCCATAAAGATATGAATAAAACCAAAAAAAAATCCCTAAAACTAAATAAGGTTACTTTTCTTCACTAGCAAGAAAATGTGCAAGTGTATATACCAGTTGGGAAAATGATAATATCTTTAAGATTGCTGTCAGTGAGTTAAGTATTAAAAGATTGACAGCAATTTTAATACCTTTTAACAAACACAATGACATAAACATTATCATTAAAATTATCCCAAGATTATAAGTTACATTTCATAGGTGGTAAGACCAATATTTTCAAGGTAAAATATTTAAGGAGAGCTCTGCACAAATAAACTAGTCAAGAATACAATTTTATGGATACAAGATACAAATTAATCACTGATTTAACTTTAGTTAGTCCTTTATCACACTCAGCTAACACATTTTTATTTCTTGTACCTGAATTATAAATGTAATCTAGCTAGTCTTTATTTTTATAGCAAAGAATGATATGTGGCCCAGCTCTTAGCATTCTTAAGAACCATTTTGCCACAACCTTATAAAAAATAAGAAAGAGAAATAAGACAGTGCATACAAAAAAGCAAATGCTCCTGAAACATTTGAAATATAACAAAATGAAAATTAAGACCAATTAAACTGTCAAAAATACAAAAATTTAGTAACATCACTCTGTTTGTGGGATTATGAGAAAGCAGACACTCTTATACATGGTTAATGAGATTGCAAGATGATACATCTCCTATAGAAGGAAATTTGGTAATATTTAGGGAAATTACACATATATTTACTGTTTGACACAGCAATCCCACCTCTAGGAGTCTATCCCAAAGATATATCATTAAAAATATAAGATGATATATGCTAAAAGCTATTCAGTGAAGGACTACAGTTGACTCTTGAACAACACATGAGTTAGGGGCACTGACCCACGCAGTCAAAATCCAAAAATTTTGACTCCCCCAAAATTTAAGTTGTCCCTTAGTATTTATAGGAAATTGGTTTTAAGACTCTTGTAGATACCATAATCATAGAGTTTAGGTCCCCACTATAAATGGTATATATCAGTAAGCCCTCCACCCCATATCTCCACATAGACTCCCAACAGTGGTTGGAAAACTACAGGGATTTATTGAAAAAAAATCCACATATAAGTGAAATTCATGAAGTTCAAACCCATGTTGATTAAGGGTTATCTGTATTTTTAATAACAAAAGACAAGATATACCTCAAATGTGTATTAGTAAAGAACGATTTTAATGAACCTGAACATCCACACAATGGAGTATCTGCACCCATAAGAAAAAATGAGGCAGAACCCCTTATGATACTATGAAGCAATCTCAAGAATATATTGCTTTGTAAAAGTGATGGGGTACAGAACTCTATGTTATATTATGTTTATATAAGAAAGTGAGAAAAGTTTTAAATTATAGAGCACTATATTTATATATTTTAAAAACAAACAATGGAAAAATAAGCCCAAAATCATTTTTAAACTTGTTTATCTGTAACAGGGAGAGAAGGAACAGGATAGCAAAGAGAGGAAGAGAAACTAGATATTTCCTTTAATATAACTTCCTTTTTTACATTGGAAACATGTAAATGTTTTCAATAACTAAAACAAAATTAAATTTAAAATATTAGGAAAGAAAATAATCAGACAATAAAGAGAAATAAAAGGCATTGGAATTGGAAAGGAAGAAGTAAAACTATCACTGTTTGCATATGATATGATAGTGTACATAGAAAACCCTATTGACTCCATCAAGAAAATGCTTGACCTGATAAGTGAATTTGGCAAAATAGCAGGTTCAAAGTCAAATTCACAATTCAACGGAATTTTTACACACCAATAATGAAGAATCAGAAATCAGGAAGAAAATCTCATTTGCTATAGAAACAACAACAACAAAAAAGAGCACCTAGGAATAAACCTAACCAAGGAGGTGCAAAAGCTGTATTTAGAAAACTACACAACTATGAATAAAGAAATTAAGAAAGACACAAAAAATGGAAGCATATACTATGTTCATGGATTGGAAGAATTAACATCATCAAAATGCCCACATCACCAAAAGCAATTTATAGACTCAACACAATCCCTATTAAATTATCAATGACATATTTCACAGTTATAGAACAAACATTTCAACAATTTATATGGAACCATAAATGAATAGCTGCAGCAATTTTGAGAAAGAAGAACAAATAGAAGAGACCACCATACCTGACATCAAACTATATTAAAAGGCCACAGTAATTAAAACATTCTGGTATTGACATAAGAACAGACACATAGATCAATGGAACAGAATAGAGAGCCCAGAAATAAACCCAAGTCTCTATGGTCAATTAATATTCAACAAAGTGAGCAGAAGCATAAAATAAAGTAAAAATAGCCTCTTCAACAAATGGTGTTGGGGCATCTGGATAGCTATATGCAAAAACTTGAAACTCAACCACAAACTTACACCATACACAAAAATAAATTCAAGATGGATAAAATACTTAAATATCAGTCGTGACACCATAAGAGTCTTAGAGGAAAACATAGGCAGAAAAATCTCAGATACTTCACACAGCAGTATTTTCAACAGTGTGTCCCTCAGTGCAAGGGACATAAAGGAAAGAATAAACAAATGGGATTTCATCAAAATAAAACAAAACTTCTGTCTTGGCTGTTGTGGCTCAGTGGATTGAGCACTGCCCTATGAACCAAGGAGTTACTGGTTCAATTCCCAGTCAGGGTATATGCTTGGATTGTGGGCCAGGTCCCCAGTTGGGGACATGAAAGAAGTAGCCACACGTTAATGTCTTTTGCCCTCTTTTTCTCCCTCCCTTCTCATTTCTCTAAAAATAAATAATTTTTTTAAAAAAAACTTCAGCATGGCTAAAGAAAATATTAGTAAAATGAAATGGGAATGAACTATATGGCAAAATATGTTTGCCAATGATGTCTTGGACAAGGGTTTGATCTTCAAATATATAAAGAACTCACACAACTCCACAGCAGAAAAAGAAACAATCTAATTAAAAAATAGGCAAAGGACATGAACAGACACTTCTCCAAGAAAGACATACAGAGGACCCAGAGACATATGAAAGGATGCTCAGCATCTCTAGTCATCAGATAGATGCAAATTAAAACCACAAAGAGGTACCACTTCACACTAGTCAGAATGGTCATCATAAACAAATTAAGAAAGAGTAAGTTCTGGTGAGGTCATAGGGAAAAGGTAAACCTAGTGCATTGTTAGTGGGAATGCAGCTTGGGGCAGCCACTGTGGAAAACAGTATGGAATTCCCTCAGAAAACTAAAAATTGAATTGCCTTTTGATATAGCAATTCCACTGCTGGTATTATATGCTAAGGATCCTGAAACACTAATTCAAAAGAGTTTATGCAACCCAATGCTCATAGCAGTACAATTTACAATACCCAAGTGTTGGAAAGGACCTAAGTGCTCATCAGTAAGTAAATGAGTAGATCAAAAAGCAATGATACATTTACACGATGGAATACTATGCAGAAGAAAGAAAGAAGGAGCTCCTACCCTTTGTGACCACATGGATAGAACTGGAAAGCATTATGCTAAGTGAAACAAAGTTAGGCAGTGAAAGACAAACACCATGTGACCTTACCTGTAAATCAAACCCAATCAACAAAAACAAACAAGCAAGCAAAATATAACAATCACTTAATTCCATTTGATCTCGGGCATTATTCAATGCTTCAATATCCTTGCTGATATTTTGTTTGGACTTTCTATCCATTATTGACAATAAGGTATTAAAATCCCCTGGTATATGTATATGTATGTTGCTATTTATATCTTTCTTGACGTCCTTCAAGATATTCCTTATATATTTGGGTGATCCTATGTTGTGTGCACATATGTTTATAATGTTTATGTCTTCCTGATGGATTCTTCCCTTCAGTATTATGAAGTGTCTTTCTGGGTCTCTTTTTATGACCTTTGTTTTGAAGTCTAATTTTTCAGATATAAGTATTGCTACTGGGGCTTTTTTTCTTGTGCATTCCCTTGGAATATTTTTTTCCAACCCTTCACTTTCAGTCTGTGTAGGTCTTTTGTTCTGAGGTGGGTCTCTTGTAGGCAGCATATGTGTGGGTCATGTTTTCTTACCCATTCAGCTACCCCTTGTCTTTTGATTGGAGCATTTAATCTATTTGCATTTAAAGTTGTTATTAATAGGCACTTATTCATTGTAAAAGGCCTTCTTGAATAAGAAGAGAAAGAGGAAGGGGGAGAGGAAGAAGAAAGAAGAAAAGAAGAAGGAGAAGAAGAAGGAGCAGGAGGAGACGGAGAAAGAAGAAGGAGGAGGAGGAGAAGAAGAAGAAGAAGAAGAGAGAAGGAGGAGGAGGAAGTGAAGGAGCAGGAGGAGAAAAAACAGAGGAACATAGCAAAAAGAATATAATGGCAATAAATACATACCTATCAGCATTACTTTAAGTATGAATGGGTTAAATGTTCCAATCAAAAAAATATATGGTAAAGTCCATACTTTCAGGGACCATTTGTATAATTTGTTAAAAAATCATAGGATAACTGAATGATTAAAAAAAGAAAATAAAACCCATATAGATGATGCGTACAAGAGACCAATAGACAAAAGGGATGTAAAGAGGTGAAAAAAATATTTTACAGAAATGAAAAAAAAAGTCCCAGTAACATTTATATCAGACAGACTAGACTTTACAATAAAGGCTATAGTAAAAGGCAAAGAAGAACACTACATAATGATAAAAAGATTAATTCAGCAAGATGATATAGCCCTCATAAATATTTACACACCAACATAGGAGCATGTACATATGTAAAACAAAGTCCATGGATGTAAAGGGAGATATTGACAGTAATACAGTCATGGTAGGGAGTTTTAACACCCCATTGACTTCAGTGTGTAGATTTTCCAGACAGAAAATCAACAAGGAAATGGTGGCTATGAATAATACACTAGACTAGATCAATTTAATTGATATCTTCTGAGAATTTCATGCCAAAGCAGCAAAAATGCACATTCTTTTCAAGTGCCCATGGAAGAGTATCCAGGATAAACCTTATGTTAGGACAAAAAATAAGTCTCAATAAATTTAAAAAAGATTGACATCATATCAAGCATCTTCTCTGACCGTAATGGTATTAATCTAGAATTAATCACAAGAAAAAACTGAAAAACACACAAATACATGGTGGTGAAACAACATGTTCCTGAATACTGAATGGATTAGCAATGAGATCAAGGTAAATTTAAAATATACCTAAAAACAAAATAAAATGAGAACACAGCAACCCATAATCTAAGGGAAACAACTAAAACAGTCCTAAGAGGGCAATTCATAGCCCCATCCCTCCCCCTGGGGGGGCAAGGAAAAGCTTAAATAAATAATCTAACTTCACACTTGAAGGTAGTTGTAATGGAACAACAAAATCCAAAATGAGTAGAAGGTAGGAAACAATAAAGATCAAAGCAGAAATAAACAAGATATTTTTGAAAATATACTAAAGATTGATGAATCCAAGAGCTAATGCTTTGAAAAGATAAACAATTTTGACAAACCTTCAACCAGATTCATCAAGACAAAAGAGAAAAGACCCAAATAAGTAAAATAAGAAAAAGAGAAGTAACAACTGAAACCAAAAAAGTACAAAGGCGGGGGAGTGCAATGGGGGAAAAGTATGGGCAATTATAATTAAACAATAAAAAAATTAGGCAAAGAAATACAAAGAATTATAAGAAAATGCTAAAAACAACTATATGCAAACAAATTAGACAACCTGGATAAAATGGATAAATTCTTAGAAACATACAATATTTCAAAACTGAACATGAAGAAAACAGAGAATCTGAATAGACAGATTACAAGGAGTGAAATTGAAGCAGTAATCAGAAAACTCCCAGCAAACAGAAGTCATGCACCACATGGCTTCATAGGTGAATTTTACCAAACATTCCAAGAAGAACTAACATCTCTCCTTCTCAAACTATTTCAAAAAGTTTAAGAGGAGGGAAGACTCCCAAACTCATTTTATGAGGGCAGCATTACCCTAATTCCAAAGCCAGATAAAGATACTGGAAAGTTATAAAATACAGGCAATATCTCTGATGAGCTTAGATGTTAAAACTTTTAACAAAACACTAGCAAAGCAAATCTAGAAATACATTAAAATTACCATATATCATGATCAATTGGGATTTATTGCAGGAATGCAAGGTAGGTATAATATTGGAAAATCAATAAACACTATATGCCACATTAAAAAATGAAAAAAAAAAACCCACATATCAGTAGATGTGAAAAAGGCATTTGATAAAACCCAGCACTTACTTATGATAAAAAGTCTCAGTAAAGAGGGAATAGAGTGCACATATCTCAACATAATAAAAGACATATATGACAAACCCACGGTAAATATCATAATGAGCAAAAACTACAAATGTTTCCCTTAAATTTAGGAACACAGGAATGCCCACTTTATCTCTCTTACTTAACATAGTACTAGAAGTTCTAGTCACAGCATTCAGAGAAGAAGAAATAAAAAGCATCAAAATAGGAAAGGAAGAAATAAAACTGTCATTATTTGCAGATGACATGATACTGCATATAGAGAACCCTAAAGATTCCACACACAAAAAAAACTACTAGAACTGATAAATTAATTGAGTTAAGTAACAGGCTATAAAAATATACATCCATTCGATTCCCAGCCAGGGTACATGCCTGGGTTGCAGGCCATAACCCCCAGCAACCACACATTGATGTTTCTCTCTCTCTCTCTCTCTCTCTCTCTCTCTCTCTCTCTCTCTCTCCCTCCCTCCCTTCCCTCTCTAAAAATAAATAAATAAATAAAGTTTTTTTAAAATATATACATCCAGATATCAGTCACATTTTATACAATAATGAAAGATCAGAAGGGAAATTAAGAAAATCCCATTCACAATTGCTTAAACAAAATGAAACACTTAAGAATGAATTTAGCCAATGATGTAAAACACCTAAACTCAAAAATTAAAAGATACTGAAGAAAGAAACTGAAGAAGATACAAATAATTGGAAGCATATACCATGTTTATAAATAGGAAGAATTAACATTATTCAAAGGTTCATATTACCCAAAGCTATCCATAGATTCAACACATTTCCTATTAAGATACCAATGTAATATTTTATAGAACTAGAACAAATATTCTAAACATTTATATAAAAACCCAAAAGACCCCAAAGAGCCAGGACTATCTTAAGAAAGAAGAACAAACCTGGAGGACTCACACTACCTGTTATCAAACTATACTATAAAGCCATAATAATCAAAACAGCATGTTACTGGCATAAAAGCTGACATATAAATCAAGAGAACAGATTAAAGAGCCAAGAAATTGACTCAGGCTGTATAGTCAATTAATATTTTACAAAGGAGGCAAAAGTACAATGGGGTAAAGATAGTCTATTGAGTGACATTGGGAATATTGGACAGATATGTTCAAAAAATGAAATAGACCATCTTCTTACACCATACACAGAATAAACTCAAAATAGATTTAACATAGAACATTTCTTTTAGCAATATTTTTGTTTCTGATATATCTTCTCAAGAAAGGGAAGTAAAAGAAAAAAAGAAACAAATGCATCTACATAAAACTAAAATGTTTTGCACAGCAAAACAAGCCATCAACAGCTGCAACTCCCTGCCAGGTGGTTTACTTCTCCCAGTCAATATGCTGACTTTAGAAGCTCCAAAAGAGAGGCTGAGAAAATTTAAGTACAAATGAAAAGATGCATCTACACAGTGGCAGCAGCAGATAGCAATCAACCTGCAGCTCCGGAAAACCAAGAAGGATGATCAGGTCATAAACAGAATAAACATCACTAGTCTTTCCATTGACTCAGCTTCTGAAGAAGGGACCAACCGGGTCTGCCTCAGTCTTCAAGAAACAGTCAATGGTGTGAATGCCTCAGATCCAGAACTATGTTTTCAGGCCACCCAGGCTGCCAAGAGAATACTGTCCTGGGAAAAGAACTCACCTCTGAAACTGATTGTCAAAGCATGGTTCATTCCCAAGCTGATGGAGTTCCTGAGGTCCTCAAGTCACCCCTGCTCACAATTTGAGGAAGCCTGAACTCTAACCAACATTACCTCAGGGACTTCAGAGCAGGCTGGAACTGTCATGGAAGGGTGGAGAGCATCCAGCCCTTGGCTGAGCTCCTGTCTTGCTCCCATATGATTGTGTGTGAACAAGCAGTGTGGTCCCTTGGTAATATAGCAGGTGACAGCCCAGTAGATATCAGTCAGCAATGCCATACCATACCTGCTAGCCTTGATCTCATCAACCATACCAATCACATTTCTGCAGAACATCACAAGGACTCTGTCCAACCTGTACTGAATCAAGGACTTGTGTCCCTGCAAAAAGGTAGTGAAGCAAATGTTGCTTATCTTCTTGCACCTCCTGCGGCACCAAGACAGCTAAGGGCTGACACCTGCTATGCCCTGTCCTAACTCACTGAGGGATGCAATGAGCACACTGACCAAGTGGTTGGCATGTGGTGCTGCCCAGGCTGGTTGAGGTTATAACCAGCTCCAAACTCAATGTCTTGACCCTGTCTCTCCACACTGTGGACAACATTGTCACAGAAACAGTTCTCCAGACCCAGGCAGAGAGTGACGTGGGCATCCTGGGCATGCTGCCCCAGCTCCTCCAGTACTCCAACTCCTCTGTCCAGAAGGAGGCAGCCTGGGCCTGAGCAATGTGGCCACCAGGGCCCCTCACCCCCAGCACCTCCAGCAGCTCATTGCTTCCAACATCCTGCCTCCCCTGGTGGCTCTGCTGAAAAAATGGAGATTTTAAAGTCCAGAAAGAGGCTGACTGTCTGGTGGCTAACTTTGCAGACTAGGAGCACCATGGACCAGCTTGTCCACTCTAGAGTCTTGGAGCTGCTGGTGAACCTGCTCACCATCCCAGACACCACATTTGTCATCATGATCCTTGACATCATCTCTTTTCTTTCAGGCAACAGAGAGGCTCTCTGAGGAGGAATCCCTGAATCTTCTGATAAAGGAACTTGGTAGGCTTGATATAATCAAAGCTTTGCAATTTCACGAGAACCATCTGGTTTTCCTGACTGCTCAGAGTATTATTAAGAACCACTTTTCTGAGGAAGAAGAAAATGGCACAGTATCACCATTCCTGTACCAAGATCATGAATTCTTAAAGCACTTAACATAAAAATACCAAGGCTCCACAACTTCTAAACCAAGGACTAAACCCTAAAGTGTGACTACTTTAAGAAGCAGCACTCTGCCCTGGCTGGTGTAGCTCAGTGGACTGAGCACAGGCTGCAATCCAAAGGGTCGCTGGTTCAACTCCAAGTCAGTGCTTGTGCCTGGGTTGGAAGCCTGGTCCCCAGTGAGGGCCACGTGAAAGGCAAACACACATCAATGTTTCTGCCCTTCTCTTTCTCCCTCCCTTCCCCTCTCTCTAAATATAAATAAGTAAAATCTTTAAAATAAAAAGAAGAAGCACCACTCCTACATCTTGGTGTACCTCAGGTATAAAACTTTTAACGCTGAATGTTAATAAAATTTTTGACACTTTCACTTCTATCAAAAAAAAAGATACTATCAACAGAATGAAAATACAACCCGCTGAATGAGAGAACATATTCAGCAATAATATATCTGATAAGGGTTTAATATCCAAAATTTATAAAGAACTTATAAAACCCAACATTAAAATAAAACCAAACAATCCAATTAAAAAGTGGGCAAGGGACCTGAATAAACACTTCTCCAAAGAGGACATGTAGATGGCTCATAGACATATGAAAAAATACTCAGTGTCACCAATTATCAGAGAAATGCAAATTAAAACAACAATGAGATATCCTCTCACACTTGCCAGGAATATTATTATCAATAAATCAACAAACAACAAGTGCTGGCGAGGATGCGGAGTAAAGGGAACCGTCCTGCACTGTTGGTGGGAATGCAGACAGGTGCAGCCACTATGGAAAACAGTATGGAGTTAGCTCAAAAAATTGAAAATGGAACTGCCTTATGACCCAACAATTCAACTTCTGGGCATTTATCTGAAGAAACTAAACCAAATTTGAAAGAATATATGCACCCCTATGTTTACTGCAGCATTATTTACAATAGTTAACATTTGGGAGCATCCCAAGTGTCCATTAGCAAATAAGTGGAAAAAAATGCTGTGGTCCATTTATACAATGGAATACTACTCAGCCATAGAAAAGGACACTTTACCCTTTGCAACATCATGGATGGACCTGGAGAACACTATGCTAAGTGAAATAAGCCAGTCAGTGAAAGACAAGTACTATGTCATTTTATTCATTTATACTATCTAATGAACAAATGATCCAGCAAGCTAAGTAGAGACAGACTTATAAGTACAGAGCAGGCAGACAGCTGTTTGGGAAAGCAGGCTTGGTTGGGGTAGCAGTGAGTGATTGACCAAAATTTTTTAAAAGAGAAAAAACTTGTGAAGACAGACAACACTGTGGTGAATGCCAGGGGGAAGGGCAGGGAGACGTGGGGAAGGATATGGGGATATAAATGGTGATGGAAAAACAAAACACAAAAGAAAAATTTTTAATTTAAGTATTGTTGGACTGATTGAAAGAGGTGAATGGATTGAAAACTACAGATTGGTAGTTACAGAATAGTCACAGGATTGAAAAGAACATCATAGTAAATACAATCAATAATATTGCAATAACTATATATGGTACCAGGTGGGTACTGAAATATCAGTGGAATACTTTGTAAAGTATATGATTGTTTATCTAGCCATTATTCTGTATACCAGAAACTAACACAAAATGATATAGAATGTAAACTGTAATTGAAAAAAAAATAAAAATAAATTTTTAAAAAGAAATTTGGTAAAATATATGCATTTGATTGAAAACATGAGTATAAAGTCATGATATATTTTTCTAGCTCTGTCCACTGAGAAGGTTTAGAAAACAATTAATACATTTTGATTATTGGTGACACAACCTCAGAGAAGATAGGGTGGTCCCTGCAATATCCAGTGAAGAAAACACGCAGGTAAAAATGTGCATACAATTTAGCAGTTCTGAAGGTGGCATTTAGTAAGGGGGATAAGTGGCATGATAACCAAAGTGGTGTTCCTCTATAAATCAGGGTAAATAAAAATGAAAAATATAAAATAAATGAAAGAAGAACTATATAAAGAATGAAAAACATACAGATAATTGTTATACCTAAAGAAGTGGAATTAATTAAAAAGAAGCAAAGATACAAGAAAAAAAGCTTTTCTGAAATGAACTAAAAGCTAAGCCAGTAAATGGGAAAGGCTCACTGGATAACAGACTAAAATGATTTTAAAGGAACCTACTCCTAAACATATGTAAATGGTATATTGTTTTTTTAACTCCAGAGATAAAGAAGGGACCTTATAAGTACCCAGCCACGTTTTGTTTAAAATTTCTATTTTGCATCTTATTTTATTTTATTTTTTAAATATTTTTCCATTACCATTCAGTCCCCTTATATCCCTCTCCTTCTAGCAATCACCACACTGTTGTACATGCCCATGAGTCTTTTTTCCATTTTGCTTAATCCCTTTACCCTCTAACCTCCCCCTCAACTAGCTGTCATCTGCTCTCCATCTGAGTCTGTCTCTGTTTTGCTTGTTAGTTCAGTTTGTTCATTAGATTCCACATGAGTGAAATCATATGGCATTTTTCTTTTTCGGACTGGCTTATTTCATTTAGCATAATGTTCTCCAGGTCCATCCATGCTGTTGCAAATGGTAAAATGTTCTTCTCTTCTTTTTATGGCTGAGTAGTAGTCCAATTGTGTAAATGCCCCATAGTTGTTTTATCCACTCATCTACTGATGGACACTTTGGTTGCTTCCATATCTTGGTGATTGTAAATAACACTGCAATGAACAGAGGGGTGCTTATGCTCTTTCAAATTAGTGAAGATGTAAAAATTAAGTGATTCAGAAATAGTGAAACTAAAAACTAAACAAAGGTGAATAGGTCAAATGAAACAAAAATAAATCAGGTTTGTCAATATTAATATTTAAAACAAAAAGTAGAATCCAAGATAATCATTACAAATAAAGTCAATGTTTATTTATTATACTTTCATAATTCAGATCGTCATCATGAACTTTATCCTTAATGTGTCAATGAAAGATATTGTGAGACTGAAACAAATAAATAGTGAATAAAATGTAAAACAGATATTACTTTTACTTATAACCAAAAACTATAACAATTTTTAGAAAAAATATATAGGAACCACTAAGAAGAAAAGTACAAAATTTTAATGGAAGAAAAAAATGTTTTAATAAAAGAGAGAATAATTATGTTCCAAAATGAAAACATGTTAATTCTTCCCAGATACGTTAATTTAATGCAATTTGTTTCTTTCATTTTTTAACTTTTATTTTAATTGTTATTCAAGCACAATATTCTGCCTTTTACTCCCATCCCAGGCCAACTCCCAGCACTCCACACCTCACTTCCATTTCCATTTCTCCCTAGTTTTTGTTCATGTGTCCTCTTTACTTGTTCCTGTAAACCTGTCCCCTTTTCCCCTGAAATTCCCTTTCCTCTCCCCTCTGGTCACTGTCAGCCTGTTCTCTACTTCAGTGTCTTCAGTTATATTTTCCTTGATTGTTTTGCTGTTTAGGTTCCTGTTAAAGGTGAGATCATATGGTATTTGTCTTTAAAAGCCTGGCTTATTTCACTTAGCATAATGCTTTCCAGTCCTATCCATGCTGTTGCAGGGGATAAGAGCTCTTTCTTTGTTTCTACTTCATAGAATTCCATTGTGTAAATGCACCATAGTTTTTTGATCCATTCATTTACTGATGGGCACCTAGGTTGCCTCCAACACTTGGCTATTATAAATTGTGCCACTGTGAACATTGGGGTGCAAAGGTTCTTTTGGATTGGTGTTTCAGGGTTCTTAGGATATAATCCTACCAGTAAAATTGCTGGGTAAAAAAGGCAGATCCATTTTTAGTTTTCTAAGAAAATTCCATACTGTTTCCCACAGTGGTTGTACCAGCCTGCAATCCCACCTACAGTGCACTAGGGTCCCTTTTTCTCCACAAATTCTCCAGTACTCATTGTTTGTTGCTTTGTTTATGATGGCCATTCTGACTGGTATGAAGTGGTATCTCATTATGGTTTTACTTTGCATCTCTCTAATAGCTAGCAGTATTGAGCATCTTTTCACATGTCTCTGGATCCTCTGTGTGTCCTTCTTGGAGAAGTGTCTGTTCAAGTCCTTTGCCCATTTTTTAATTGGGTTGCTTGTCTTAGAGTGTAGTTGTGTAAGTTCTTTATATATTTTGGAGATTAAACCCTTGTCTGAGGTATCATTGCCAAATATGTTTTCCCATGCAGCTGGTTCTCTTTTTATTTTGATACTGTTTTCTTTAGCTGTGTAGAAGCTTATTATTTTGATGAGATCCCATTTTTTTTAATTCTTTCCTTTATATCCCTTGCTCTAGGGAACATATTAGTAAAGATGTTGCTGCATGAACTATCTGAGACTTTCCTGCCTATGTTCTCCTCTAGGACTTTAATGGTGTCACAATTTATATTTAAATCTTATTCACCTTGAATTAAGTTTTCTGTATGGTGTAAGTTGGTGCTCTAGTTTCATTTTTTTGTACATAGCTATCTAGTTCTCCCAACACCATTTGTTGAAGAGGCTACTGGTACTCCACTTTATGTTGCTGCCCACTTTGTCAAACATTAATTGACTGTAGAGACTTGGATTTATTTCTGTGCTCTCTGTTCTGTTCAATTCATCCATGCGTCTTTTTTATGCCAATACCAGGCTTTTTTTTTATTACACTGGACTTGTAGTACAGTTCAATATCAGGCATTGTGATCTCTCCTTCTCTGTTCTTATTTCTCAGAATTGCAGCAGCTATTTGGGGTCATTTATGGTTCCATATAAATTTTTGAAGTGTTTGTTCTATGTCTGTGAAATATGCCTTTGGTACTTTAATAGGTATTTGATTGAATCTGTACATTGCTTTGGGTTGTATGGGCATTTTGATGATGTTAATTCTTCTGATCCATGAACACAGTGTATGGTTCCATTTGTTTGTGTCTTCCTTGATTTCTTTCTTCAGTATAGTGTAGTGTTCTGCATACAGGTTTTTTACCTCCTTGGTTAGATTTATTCCTAGGTATTTTATTATCCTTTTTGCTATATCGAATGGGATCTTTTCTTGATTTCTGCTTCTGCTGTTTCATTGTTGCTATACAAAAATGCCTTTTATTTCTGGACATTGACTTTGTATCCTGCTGTTTTGCCAAATTCATTTACTAAGTTGAGCAGGTTTTTGGTGGAGTCTATAGGATTTTATATATACACTATCATGTCGTCTACAAACAGTGACAGTTTGTTTCCTCCTTTACAATTTGGATGCCTTTTATTTCATTTTCTTGTGAACACTGTGGCTAAAACTTTCAATACTATATTGAACAGAAGTGGTGAATGTCAACAACCTTGTCTTGTTCCTGATTTTAGTAGAAAAGATTTTAGTTTTTGCCCATTGAGTATGTTGTTGGCTGTAGGTTTCTCATCTATGGTCTTTATTATTTGAGGAATGCTCCCTCTATTCCCACTTTGCTGAGTGTTTTTATCATATATGGGATCTGCACCTTATCAAATGCTTTTTCCACATGTATTAATATGATCATGTGATTTTTGTGTTTGCTTTTGTTTATGTGATGTATTACATTTACTGATTTGTGAATAACATACCATCCTTGCATCCCTGGGATGAATCCCACTTGGTCATAGTGCCTGATTTTTTTAATGCATTGTTGGATGGGGTTTGCCATTATTTTGTTGAGGATTTTAGCATCTGTGTTCGTCAGCAATATTGGCCTGAAGTTTTCTTTCTTTGTTGTGTCTTTATCTGGTTTTGGGATTAGGATAATGTTGGCTTCATAAAAAGAGTTTGGGAGTCTTCCATCATTTTAGAATTTTTTGAAATAGTCTGTGAAATATGGGGGTTAGCTCTTCCTTAAATGCTTTGTAGAATTCTCCTATGAAACCATCTGGTCCAGGGCTTTTGTGTGTCATAAGCTTTTTGATTACTGCTTCAGTTTCATCAGCTGTTATCCTTCTGTTCAGGCTTTCTGCTTCTTTTTCATTGAGTTTTGGAAGATTATAGTTTTCTATAAATTTGTCCATTTCACCTAGGTTTTCAAATTTTTTGGCATACAGTTCTTCATAGTAATTTCTTTCAATCCTTTGTATTTCTGTGATATCAGTTGTAATGTCTCCTCTTTCATATCTGATTGTGTTTATTTGGGTCCTCTCTCTTTTCTTCTTGATCAGCCTGCTTACACGCTTTTGATTTTGTTTATCTTTTCAAAGAACCAGCTCCTGGATTCAGTGATCCTTAGAATTGTGCTTTTAGTCTCTGTCATTTAATTCTGCTCTGATCTTGGTATTTCCATCCTTCTACTTGCTCTGGGCTGTCTTTGTTGTTGTTCCTCAAGTTCTTGTAGACATAGGGTTAGCTTGTTTTTTTGAAATATTTCTATCTTTTTTAGATAGGCCTGTATCACTATGAACTTCCCACTCAGGACTGCCTTTGCTGTGTCCCATAAGTTTTGGGTTATTGTGAGTTCATTTTCTTTCATTTCCAGAAAGTTTTTGATTTCTTCCCTAATTTCATTTTTGACCCATTAATTGTTTAATAGCATTCTATTCAATCTCCATGATTTTGAGTGTTTGGGATTTTTTCCCATGGGGTTGGTTTCTAGTTACAATTCCTTGTGGTTGGAGTAAATACTTGGTACGATTTCACTTTTCTTGAATTTCTTGAGGCTCATTTTGTGTCCTATCATGTGGTCTATCTTTGAAAATATTCCATGTGTATTTGAAAAGAATGCATATTTTTCTTCTTTGGGATGAAGGGAATATATATATATATATATATATATATATATATATATATATATAAGTTAAGTCCATTTCATCTAGGGCATTGTTCAATGCCACAAGATGTTTGTTAATATTTTGTTTGGAAGATCTGTCCATTTTTTACAGTGGTGTGTTAAAATTCTCTACTATAATTGTGTTGCTGTCAGTATATTTCTTGAAATCCTCTAAGATTTTCTTTACGTATTTGGTTGCTCCTGTGTTGGGTGCATATATATTGAGAATGTTGATGTATTTTTAGTGGATTCTTTCCTTGAGTATTATGAAGTGAACTTCTGGGTCTCTTTTTATGACTCCTTTTTTGAAGTCTGTTTTGTCAAACATGAATATTGCTACCCTGGCTTTTTTTTCCTGTCCATTGGCTTGGAATATTTATTTCCAGCCCTTCACTTTCAGTCTGTGTAGGTGTTTTGTCCTGAGGTGCGTCTCTTGAAGGCAGCATATTTGTTGGTCATGCTTTCTTATCCATTCAGCTATTCTAAACCTTTTGATTGTAGCATTTAATCTATTTACATTTAAGGTTATTATTGATAGGTACTTATTTATTGCCATTCCCATACCTGTGTTCTTCTCTTTCTCTCTGTTTTCCTTCCTTTCCTTAGATCAGTCCCTGTAGTATCTGTCGTAGAGCTGGTTTGGTGGAGGTGAATTCTTTTAGACTTCTTTTGTCTAGGAAACTCCTTATTTGGCCTTCTATGTTGATTGAGAGCCTTGCTGGTACACTAGCCTTGGTTACAGGCCTCTGGTTCTCATTACTTGGAATATTTCTTGCCATTCTCACCTGGCTTGAAGCATTTCCTTTGAGAAGTCAGCTGCTAACCTTATCGAGGCTCCCCTGTATGTTACTCCCTGTTTCTCCCTTGCTGCTTTTAAGATTCTCTCTTTGTCTTGATATTTTGCCATTTTAATTATGATGTGTCTTGAAGTGGGCTTCTTTGGGTTCCTCTTAATTGGGACTCTCTGCGTTTCCTGGATTTGTGTGGCTTTTACTCTAATCAAATTAGGGAAGTTTACCATCATTACTTTTTCAAATAGGTTTCCTGTCCCTTGCTGTTCTTCTCCTCCTTCAGGTATCCCTATTATACAGATGTTATTACATTTCATGTTCTCTTGAATTTCTCCTAACCCTTCTTCATTCTTTCTGAGCCTCTTTTCACTTTCTTGCACTTTCTGGGTGTTTTTTTCTACTTTGTCATCTATCTTGCTGATCCAGTCTGCTGCTTCATCAGTCTTTCTTTTGATTCCTTCTACTGTGTTCTTCATTTCAGAAATTGTATTCTTCATTTCCTCTTGGCCCTTGTTGATAGTTTCTGTTTCCTTTTTCATGTTGATATAGTTTGCAGTGAGTTCATTGTAGTTTTCCTACAGTTTCTGGTAGCTCATTGTGAGCTCATTGAGCTTCATGATAACCATTGCTTTGAACTCAATATCTAATAGTTGAGTTGCCTCTATTTCTTTTAGCATTCTTTCTGAGGCTTCATCCTTTCCCTTTTTTGGGGGGGGGATTGTTTCTTTGTCTTCCCATTGTTTGTGAGACTATTCTTGTTAGCTTCAGCATCTTAAATTGATCTGTACTGACTCCCTGGGTTTCTGGTGTGAACTTCTGTGGTAGAATAGCAGTGAGTTTCAGTGGCACAGTCTCCTTGATCTCCCGAGCTCACTGGTCTTGGGCTGTCATTTACATTGGCTCTGTGTTGTCTTTGGGTTTTGAATGTTGTTGGGTATTTCTTTGGTGAGTTCTTCCCACAAGCTGGTTAATTGAGGGTCACTCTGTCCACCACCTTTTGTATTTTGTTGTTCTGGTGAGGGCAGGTTGTGTTGAAGCTGGTTCTTCCATGTGCACAACATTTTGAGGCTTCTCTTTTGCTATTGTTCAGTTGTTTGTACTGGGTAGTGTCTCCACTGTTTAACTGTATTTCCAGATAGGTCCTGGATTGAGGTTTGTGTGGTTTCCACTGTTACCTTCACCTTCTTCTATTGCTATCTGTTAGTTGTTCCTTTATTGTTGGGTTTCTTCTTCCAGTGGGTATCCTGGTGTTCACTACTTCCACCTACACTTTTTGTCATCAGTTGGAGGAGGAAGGCAAAATGGTTTAAAACAGCAAGAGAGGATTCTATGATATTTACAGTAGCAGCCGTTAGAGAAGAGGTGGGGGATCCTTTGGCTATGTATAGTGTTAACTGTGATCCTCCACCCAACTAGTCCCTTTTTAGAAAGGATGGATAGAAGATAAGACTCTTGTTGGGGAGGGAAGGATTGTGAGTTGGATCTAGAAAGCAGTGAGGTTGTGGGAGGTCAGATTCTGAGGTAAGCTGAGAGTAAAGGATAGTAAATAGGTGTAGCATGTGAGAGAATAGAGTTAACCACTACAGTAATAGAGTTCAGGAAATTGTGAAGTGGGCTAAGATCCGGGAGTGCTTTTGTAAAGTATTTACAATTTTATGAAACAGCTAGTATTTATAATAATATTAAAGCAACAATCATATGACAGAATCTATGTGGTCTGGATAATAAGAATAGGGAGTATAGGGCCTTGATTAGTGTGGTAAAGGAACACAAGTGACATGAAGGACCGTAAATTAGCAGTGCACTATGAAAGAGAGAACACGGGAAACCTGTCAAATGATACAATATAAAAAGCCAAGCAAAGAAGACTATACTGAAAAAGAGGAACACAAAAATATTATTAAAATATAAGATGTAAAAACAATGAAATAATACTAATAATACAACTATGCAATAAGTTGCAGGTTCTCTGTGATGGCAAAGTGAAATTTGTCTTTGTGTCTCAGCTGTTGTGATTCCCCTTCTTTGAGTCCAACTCTGCTCTTTTCACAGTTCCCGGTTTTTTACTTTTTGTCCCACTTGTAGGTGTTAAAGAAAAAGGCAAAAGAAGGAAGGAAGAAGAGATAAAATTGGAAAGAAAAGAAGAAGGAATAAAACAAGAAAGAAGGAAAGAGAGGAAAAACGTGTTGAAAGATAAAAAATAAGAAATAATAAATTATTTAAAAACAAATATAGAAAAAAAATTAAAAATTGTCTTGGCTTGAAAGTAGCCAAACCGGTTTTTCTGGTCTCACTGGCTGCAGCAGGTTGAAGGTCAATTGGTATGGCTTTTCCTCCTTCCTGATCTGCACTCAGTCAGCCACCGGGAGCTAGCCTAGTGTCTCTCCCCAGTGCCTTGGGTGCAGGATCCAGGCATTTCCCCCACCTCCAGGTTACCACTGTGGGCTGGGGTGCAGGAGCGCATACACTTGGCCAGGCTGCCTTGGTCCGATGTTTGCACACCCTTCCCAGTGTTATTGGAGTGTACAGGGTCTTCCACACAATCTCTGCACAACCTCGGGATCTCTGCCCAACTGGGTGGCGGGGAGGCCAGAGTGATGGCTGCAGGAGGATTCCCCAAACAGCATCTGTCTTTTCACTATTTCTTTCTGAGAAATTCCTCCTACTGAAGCCTGCCACTCCATACAATAGCCTGGCCTCTCCCACAGCCCAATTGTCCAGCCAGACCAGTGACTATCGGGGTCAGTGCCATTCACTGCGTGACTCTCAACTCTGCAGGCATCCACAGACTCTGCCAGTGCTCGTAACCCCTGTGTGTTTGCCACTTAGACCGTATTTCCCTCTCTGCAACTTCAAGCAACCATGTCTTTTCTGGCGCTGCTCAGAACTTGTTTGGCTGGGGAGGGAGCAGTTGCACCGGCTCTCTCCCAAGGACTCTGTGGCCGAACCTGCACCCATCGGACCTGGGGCTGCAACCACCCTGGTCCCCACGCTGGTCCTTGGGACTTTATTGTCCTGAAGCACTCTCCTTACCATCTGGTTTTTCAGTGTCTGCTACAATTTTTGGTCTCTTATTTTAATATATGCTGAGGTACTGTTGTCATCTTTTTACTGTTAGCTCTTTTACTCCATAGATCGGCTAAGATTTTCTCCCATGTGTAGGAGGAAGTGGAATCTACTCCCTCCTAGACCAACACTGTCTTCTCAATTTAATAGAATTTGAATCTAAAGCACATGGATAATTTCTGAAATGCCACAAATATCTTTCAAGTTTACATAATGGTAAAATAGAGCTAATTTGCACTATTAGACACTGAAGAATATTACAATATTATGACAATAGAAACAGTGAAATACTTGAGCAGAAATAGACATATCGATAACACAAATTGAAGAGCCCAGAAAAATAAACCAGGATATTTAAGTATTTGGAATATGATAACAATATCATTAAAACACAATTTAGATAGACTATTCAGATGCCACATTTGGTGAATATTTCTAAGAATGTAAGGTTAGAATTACATATTGCATAATAACATGAAAAGTGATTTCAAGGAAATTTTATTAATATCCATTGTTTGGGCAGGAAGAACTTAGAAACCTTTCAAAGTTTAAACATGAAAAAATAAACTAAGAGTAAACATGACAGATTTAATCAAATACATTTAAGACTTTTGTATGTCAAATGGCACCATAACAAACAAAAAATGCAAATAATAAATAAGAAAATATTTACAGCATATACCAAAATAATATTATATTAGTATTTTATATATAATATATATTTATGGTATTTACATATATAATCTAATATATAATGATATCTTACAAATCAGTAAGAAAGAATAGTGTATACCAATAGACACATGGGAAATGGAACTGGGCAAACAATTAACAAAGTAGAAAAATAAAAAAAACACAAATTTAGAGAATAAGACCAATTTGACAATTGAAAAGCAATATCATAATTTCAAATTGTAATATCCTCTAATTGTTAGGGTTTAGTGAAATAAACAATTATACAATTATTGGCATAAATACAAATTGCCTAATATTTCTGAAAAGAAATATATATATACTTGCCTACTCCCTACAAAAAAAAAAAAACAATGCAAAAAAAAAAAAAAAACGGACATATTTTTCACCAAATAGTGCAATCACTAGGAATTTATAACAGGAAATAAGATGTTCTTTTTTTTAATTTTAATCATTGTTCAAGTACAGTTTCCTCCCTTTTACTCCCAATCCAGACCACCCACCCAACCCTCACCACTTCCCTCCCATTACCACCCTCCCCCTAGTTTTTGTCAATGTGTACTTTCAATTTGTTCCTTTAAACCCTTCCCATTCTCCCCTGAAATTCCCTCTTTCTTCTCTCCAATCTGGTCACTATCACCCTGTCCTCCATTTCAGTGTCTATGGTTATAGTTTGCTTGTTTTTTTGTTTTGTTGTTTAGGTTCCTGTTAAAGGTGAGATCATATGGAATTTGTCTTTCACTGCCTGGCTTATTTTGCTTAGCATAATGCTTTCCAGCTCTGTCCGAGCTGTAGCAAAAGGCAGGAGCTCCTTCTTTCTTTCTGCTGCATAGAATTCCACTGTGTAAATGTACCATAGTTTTTTGATCCATTCATTTACTTATAGGCATCTAGGTTGTTTCCAGCATCTAGCTACTGTAAATAGTGCTGCTATGAACATTGGGGTGCATAGGTTCTTTTGGATTGGTGTTTTAGTGTTCTTAGGATATAGTCCCAGCAGTGGAATTGCTGAGTCAAAAGGTAGATTCATTTTCAGTTTTCTGAGGAAGTTCCATACTGCTTTCCATAGTGGTTGTACCAGTCTGCAGTTCCAACAACAGTGCACTAGGGACGCCTTTTCTCCACAATCTCTCCAACACTCATTGTTTGTTGCTTTGTTTGTGATGGCCATTCTGAATGGTATGAAGTAGTAAAACATTATGGTTTTAATTTGCATCTCTCTGATAGCTAGTGATATTGAACATTGTTTCATGTGTCCTTGGATTTTCTGCATGTCCTCCTTGGAGAAGTGTCTGTTCAAGTCCTTTGCCCATTTTTTAATTGGGTCCCTTGCCTTCCTAGAGTGAAGTCGTGTAAGTTCTTTATTTATTTTGGAGATTACACCCTTGTCTGAGGTATCATTGGCAAATATGTTTTCCCATACAGTTGGTTCCCTTTTTATTTTTGATACTGTTTCTTTAGCTGTGCAGACGCTTTTAATTGTGATGAGGTCCCATTTGTTTATTCTTTCTTTTATATCCCTTGCTCTAGAGGACATGTCAGTAAAAAAAGTTTCTGCGTGAAATATCTGAGATTTTCCTACCTACATTCTCCTCTAGGACTTTAATGGTGTCACGTTTTCTATTTAAGTCTTTTATCCACCTTGAATTTATTTTTCTATAAGGTGTAAGTTGGTGCTCAAATTTCATTTTTTTTACACCTGGCTGTCCAGTTCTCCCAACACCATTTGTTGAAGAGGCTATTTTCACTCCATTTTATGTTGCTGCCTCCGTTGTCAAATATTAATTGACTGTATAGCCTTGGGTTTATTTCTGGGCTCTCTGTTCTGTTCCATTAGTCTATGTGCCTGTTTTATGCCAGTACCAGGCTGTTTTGATTATAGTGGCCTTGTAGTATAGTTTAGTGTCAGGTATTGTGATCCCTCCTACTTTTCTTTCTCAAAATTTCAACAGCTATTCAGGGTCATTTATGATTCCATATAAATTTTTGAAGAGTTTGTTCTATGTCTGTGAAATAAGCCATTGGTACTATAATAGGAATTGCATTGAATGTGTAAATTGCTTTGGATAGTATGGACATTTTGATGATATTAATTCTTCCAATCCATGAACACGGTATATGTTTCCATTTGTTTGTGTCTTCCTTGATTTCTTTCCTCAGTGTTATGTAGTTTTCTGAATACAGGTCTTTTACCTCTTTAGTTAGGTTTATTCCTAGGTATTTTATGTTTCTTTTTGCTATTTCAAACGGGATTTTTCCTTGATCTCTGCTTCTGCTGTTTCATTGTTGGTGTACAAAAATGCCTTTCATTTCTGGATATTGACTTTGTATCCCGCTGGTTTGCCAAATTCATTTATTAGGTCAAGCAGCTTTTTGGTGGAGTCTATAGGATTTTCTATGTATACTATCATGTCATCTGCAAACAGTGACAGTTTTCTTTCCTCCTTTCCAATTTGGATGCTTTTATTTCTTTTTCATGTCTGAACACTGTGGCTAAAACTTCCAGTATTATATTGAATAGAAGTGGTGAAAGTGGGCAGCCTTGTCTTGTTTCTGATCTTAGTGGAAAAGATTTTACTTTTTGCCCATTGAGTATGATGTTGGCTTTAGGTCTCTCATATATGGCCTTTATTATGTTGAGGTTTATGTTGAGGCTCCCTCTATTCCCACTTTGCTGAGTGTTTTTTTATCATAAATGGATATTGTACCTTATCAAATGCCTTTTCCACATCTATTAATATTATCATGTGATTTTTGTCTTTGCTTTTGTTTATGTGATGTATTACATGTACTGATTTCCGAATATTGTACCATCCTTGCATCCTGGAATAAATCCCACTTGGTCATGGTGTATGATCTTTTTAATGTGTTGTTGGATGTGGTTTGCCAGTATTTTGTTGAGGATTTTAGCGTCAATGTTCATCACTGATATTGGCCTGAAGTTTTCTTTCTTTGTTGTGTCTTTATCTGGTTTTGGAATTAGGATGATGTTGGCCTCATAAAAAGAGTTTGGGAGACTCCCATTTTTTTGGATTTTTTGGAATAGACTGTGAAGGATAGGGGTTAGCTCTTCCTTAAATCCTTTGTAGAATTCTCCTGTGAAACCATCTGGTCCAGGGTTTTTGTGTGTCATAAGCTTTTTGATTACTGATTCAATTTCTTTTGCTGTCATTGGTTTGTTCAGGCTTTTTGCTTCTTTTCCATTGAGTTTTGGAAGACTATATTTTTCTAGAAACTTGTCCATTTCACCTAGGTGTTCAAATTTCTTGGCATACAGTCCTTAATACTAATTTCTTACAATCCTTTGTATTTCTGTGGTATCTGTTGTAATCTCTCCTCTATCATTTCTGATTGTGTTTATGTGGGTCTTCTCTCTTTTTTTCTTGATGAGTCTGCTTAAACACTTGTCAATTTTGATTATCTTTTCAAAGAACCACCTCTTGGATTCATTGATCCTTAGAATTGTGCTTTTAGTCTCTATGTCATTTAATTCTGCTCTGATCTTGTTTATCTCCTTCCTTCTGCTTGCTCTGGGCTGCCTTTGTTGTTGTTCCTTAAGTTCTTGTAGATGTAGGGTTAGGTTGTTTGTTTGAAATGATTCTAACTTTTTTTGGTGGGCCTGTATCACTATGAACTTCCCTCCCAGGACTGGCTTGGCTGTGTCCCGTAAGTTTTGGTTTGTTGTGAGTTCATTTTCATTTGTTTACAAAAACCTTTTGATTTCTTCCCTAATATCATTCTTGACACATTCATTGTTTAATAGCATGCTATTTCATCTCTATGATTTTGAGTATTTTGGGTTTTTTTCCTTGGGGTTGGTTTCTAGTTTCAATCCCTTGTGATCCAGGAAAATGCTTGGTATGATTTCAGTTTTCTTGAAATTGTTGAGGCTTTTTTGTGTCCTATCATGTGGTCAATCTTTGAAAATGTTCCGTGTACATTTGAAAAGAATGTGTATTTAGCTTCTTTGGGGTGGAGGGCTCTGTATATATCAGTAAAGCCCATTTCATCTAGGGTATTGTTCAATGCCACAGTATCTTTGTTGATATTTTGTTTGGAAGATCTGTCCATTTTTGGTAGTGGGGTGTTAAAATCCCCCACTATAATTGTGTTGCTGTCCATATCTTTCTTGAAGTCCTCTAAGATTTTCTTTATGTATTTGGGTGCTCCTATTTTGGGTGCATACATATTTACACTATTTATGTCTTCTTGGTGGATTCTTACTTTGAGTTTTATGAAGTGACCTTCTGGGTCTCTCTTTATGGCCCTTTTTTGGAAGTCTATTTTGTCTGATATGAGTATTGTTATGTCGGATTTTTTTCCTGCCCGATTGTTTGGAAAATTTGTTTCCAGCCATTTACTTTCAGCCTGTGCAGGTCTTTTATCCTGAGGTGGGTCTCTTGTAGGCAGAATATATGTGGGTCATATTTTCTTATCCATTCAGCTATTCTATGTCTTTTGATTGGAGCATTTAATCCATTTACATTTAAGGTTATTATTGATAGGTACTTATTCATTGCCATTTAAGTAGGTGTGTTCCTCTCTCTCTCTCTCTTTCCCTTCCTCATAGCAGTCTCTCCAGCATCTCTTGCAGAGCTGGTTTGGTGGAGGTGTATTCTTTTAGACTTCTTTTGTCTGGGAAGCTTCGTATTTGGCCTGATATATTGATTGAGAGCCTTGCTGGGTAAAGTAGCCTTGGTTGCAGACCTCTGGTTCTCATTACTTGGAATATTTCTTGCCATTCTCTTCTTGCTCGGAGTGTTTCAATTGAGTAGTCAGCTGTTATCCTTATTGGGGCTCCCTTGTATGTTACTTCCATTTATCGCTTGCTGCCTTTAATATTCTCTCTTTGTCTTGAAATTTTGCCATTTTAATTATGATGTGTCTTGAGGTGGGCCTCTTTAGGTTCCTCTTGATTGGGACTCTCTGTGTTTCCTGGATTTGTGTGACTTTTTGTCTCATCAAATTAGGGAAGTTTTCCTTCATTACCTTTTCAAATAGGTTTTCTATCTCTTGTTCTTCTTCTTCTCCTTCTGGTATCCCTATTATACAGATATTATTACATTTCATATTGTCTTGAATTTCTCTTAATCCCTCCTCATTCTTTCTGAGCCTCTTTTCCTTTTCTTTCTCTTTCTGGGTGTTTTTTTCTACTTTGTCCTCTAGCTCGCTAATCTGATCTTCTGGTTCATCAATTCTGCTTTTCATTCCTTCTACTGTGTTCTTCACTTCAGAAATGGCATTCTTCATTTCCTCTTGGCTCTTGTTGAGAGTTTCTATTTCCTTTTTCATGTTTATATAGTTTGTAATGAGATTGTTGTAAGTTCCCTCTAGTTTCTGGTAGCTCATTGTGAGGTCATTGAGCTCCCTGATAATCATTGTTTTGAAGTCAATATCTGATAGTTGAGTTGCCTCTATTTCATTTAGTATTTTTTCTGAGGCTTCCTCCTTTCCCTTCATTTGAGGATTGTTTCTTTGTTTTCTCATTGTTGGTGGGATTCTTCTTTTTAGCCTCTGCTTCTTAAATTGATCTGTTCTGGTTCCCTGTAATTATGGTGTGAACTTCTGTGGTAGAATACTTGTGAGAATCAGTGGTGCAGTCTCCTTCGTGTATCCTGGTGTTCACAACTTCCCCCTACTCTTTTTTTGTGATCAGTTGGAGGAGTAAGGCAAAATGGTTTAAGACAGCAAGAGAGTATACTATGATATTTACATTAACAGCCAGTAGAGAAGAGATGGGATATCCTTTGGCTACTTATAGTGTTAACTGTGATCCTCCACCCAACTAGCCACCTTTTAGAAATGATGGAAAGAAGGTAAGACTCTTATTGTGGAGGAAAGAATTGTTTGTTGGATTTAGAAAGCTGTGAGGCTGTGGGAGGTCAGATTCTAAGGTAGGGTTGGAATAAAGATTAGTAAATAGGAGTAGTGTGTAAAAGAATAGAGACAACCCCCACAATAATAGAGTTCAGAAAATTACAAAGTAGGCTGAGATCAGGTAGGGGTGTTGAGTAGTATTTACAATTGTATGAACTAGGTCTTATTTACAGTAATATTAGAGCAACAATCTTATGGCAGAATCTACGAGATCTAGATATCAAGAATAAGGAGTATAGAACCTTGAGAGGTGTGCTAATGGATCACAGATGAAGGATAGTAAATTATCAACACACTGTGACTGAGATAACAGTGGGAACCTACCAAATGACAGTATAACCAGCCAAGGAAAGAAGATTATACAAAAAGAAAAAGCATACCAAAATAGTATTAAAATAAAAATGTCAGAAAAGTGAGAAAAAAGAAAATACAAATATGCAGTAACTTGCAAGCTCAAAAAAAGGGGGGAAAAGAAGAAGAAGATGGAGTGCAGGAGAGATAAATTTGGAGTGGAAGGAATAATACTAGGATCAATGGAAGAGAAACATAAGGGATTGAGAAATATAAAAATAATAAGAATTGAACAATAAAAAGTCATTTAAAACACAAGATAAAATCAATCAACCAACAACAGCCAAAACAAAACAAAACAAAACAAAACAAAACAACCTCTTGTTGGTTTCAAACTGGCCAGACCAGTTTTTCTGGTCTTGCTGGCTTCAGCAGGCTGAGGGGTGTTTGAAATGCTTATCACTCTTCCCAGTCAAATCTCAGTAAGACTCTCAGGTACTATCCCCAGGGCCAGCAGGGTGCTCTCCCCAGAGCCAACCTGACTTTCCCCTACAGGACCCTGGAGAGATCACTGCTGTGGTCTCCTGGATCCGGCTCCAGGGCTCCACAGGGCTCCTGCGTCTTTTCGGTTTCACGATGCAAGCTCCTGGAATTGCAAGGAGATGTGCCCTTCCCCCAAATTGCACCTCAGCGGGCACTATATTCTCCGGAAGTACTCGCGTCTTTTCTGGATTCACAGTGTAAGCTCTGGGGATCGTAAAGGGCCTCTCCCATCCACCAAATTTTTCAGTTTCAGGCTCTAAGCACTGTGTCCCTTCCAGGTTCACAGTGGAGATACAGGATTCCTGAGGGGGCTTGTGATTACACAGTTCACTACCCAGGCTCCGGAAACCCAAAAACGCCTGGGCCCTTTCCTTGTTCAGGGCTGTGAGGTCTGGCTTTTCTACGGATCCACACTCCCACCGGGCTGGGGGTGCGGGCACACGTCCAGGCCGCCCTGGGTCGTGCCAGCTGGAGGCACTCACTTCTCCCAGGGCTATGGGTGGGTGCTCACAGACCCTGCTAGACTGTCTCCCAGTCCAACTGCCCTCTCTGTGCCTTCAAGCCACAAAGTCTCCCCTGGTGTTGCTCAACCCCCGTTGTCCAGGGAGGGAGCAGAGACTCTGCTCTCCCAGGTGCCCTGAGACAGACCCGGGAGCACCAGGCCTGGGGACTGCAACTACCCTAGTCCTTGAGCTGATCCCTGGGTCCCTGTTGTCCTGATGCAGTCTCCTTACCTTCTAGTTTTTCAATGATTGCTATAATTTTTGATGTCTTGTTTTCAAAATTTTTTCTGTAACCTAGACCACTTGCTCTGTTCCTCCACCGATGTTCAAGTTTCCCTCCCCCGCACAGAAGCCAAGAATCATGCTCCCTGGAGCAAAGCCACCATATTTTGACAAAACCGAAGATATTCTTAAGAATTATGGTATAATAATAATACTAACAATCCTCAATATTTTTGAGAACTTTTAATATGCCACAAAATAAGTGAAGAACTTTCTGTACATAATCTTTTCTAATGCCCTTGACAACCTAAGAAGTTGTTAATATTTTGAATTTCATTTAAATATTAATATGAAAGTTAAAAAATTAAGTGACTTGTCAAGACCACAAAGCCAGGGAGCAACAAATCCATAAATCAAACACAGGCCTCTGAATGCCCACAGCCTGAGCTTATACACTATCCTCCTGTTGTTGTAAATAATATAGTGGTTAATAAATTATGATATAACTTCATGAAAAATGCTATAGTGTCATTAAAATCATACTGCATCATATTTAGTGACAAGAATATATTCATAATTTACTAAGTAAAAAGTTTTGCATTTTAGAGCACATGCCCACATATGTGAAAATGCACATCATTCTAAGGCTGCAGTAACGAATTTATTTGTTTATTTGTTGATAGGCTGCCACCTATCTTGCTGCCATCTTCCCTTATCCTCATAAAAATTTTGGATAACAATCAATTTAAAAACAATAAACAACCACAACTGCCAGAAAATCAAACTACATGGAACTCCGACAACCAAGGAGTTAAAGAGACATTCATCCAGACTGGCAGTAGGGACAAAGATGGACAGCCAGGCAGAGAGGACTAAAGAGGACATAGGGTAAGGTGGTGGCTGGAGAGCTGGGTGGGGTGAGTGAGGCAGGGATGGTCCACAAATAAAAAAAATAAAAGATACTTGTATTTTTGGCAACAGATGATAATGGAAAAAAGCAGAGACAGAAGCTAGCTTGCTTTATATACCTTTCCCACTGCAGTAGATATGTGTTGCTGATACAATGAAGGCAATTGAAGTCATATTCATTGTGAGTGGGCAGCCAATATCATGGTTGCTTGCTTGGGATCCCTTCATGTCCATGTTTCCTGAAAGCAATCTCTTGACATTCTTTTCCTTTTAAGTATATTTTATTGATTATGCTGTTACAATTGTCATAATTTTCCCCTCTTTATCCCCCCTCTGCCTTGCACCTCCACACCCTCCACCATTTCTCCACTTAGTTAATGTCCATGGGTTGTACCTATAAGTTCTTTGGCTTCTCTGTTTCATATACTATTATTAATCTCCCCCCATCTATTTTATGCCTACCAATTATGCTTCTTATTCTCTGTACCTTCCCCCCATTCTTCCCCTCCCCACTGATAACCTCCATGCGATCTTCATTTCTCTGATTCTGTTCCTGTTCTAGTTGTTTGCTTAGTTATTGTTTTTATTTTTTTAGGTTCAGTTGTTGATAGTTGTAAGTTTGTTGTCATTTTATTGCTCATAGTGTTTGATCTTCTATTTCTTAAATAAGTCCCTTTAACATTTCATATAATAAGGGTTTGGTGATGATGAACTCCTTTAACTTGACCTTATCTGGGAAGCACTTTATCTACCCTTCCATTCTAAATGATAGCTTTGTTGGATAGAGTAATCTTGGATGTAGGTCCTTGCCTTTCATGACTTTGAATACTTCTTTCCAGTCCCTTCTTAACTGTAAGGTTTCTCTTGAGAAATCAGCTGACAGTCTTATGGGCACTCTTTTGTAGGTAACTGTCTTCTTTCGTCATGTTGCTTTTAAGATCCTCTCTTTGTCTTTAATCTTGGGCAACTTAATGATAATGTGTCTTGGTGTGTTCCTCTTTGGGTCCAATTTCTTTGGGACTCTCTGGGCTTCCTGGACTTCATTGAAGTCTATTTCCTTTGCCAGATTTGAGAAGTCTTCCTTCATTATGTTTTCAAATAGCTTTTTAATTTCTTGCTGTTGTTCTCCTTCTGGCACCCTTATGATTCAGATGCTGGAGCACTTAAAGCTGTCCTGAAGGTTCTGAAGCCTCTCCTCATTTTTTTTTTTTTGAATTCTTATTTCTGCATTCTGTTCTGGTTGGATGTTTATTTCTTCCTTTTGTTCCAAATCATTGACTCAAGGCCCAGTTTCCTTCCTTTCACTCTTGGTTCCTTGCATACTTTCTTAAATTTCACTTCATCTAGACTTCATTTCGCCACTGAGCTCAACCATTTCTGTGAGCATCCTGATTTCCAGTGTTTTGAACTCTGCATAAGATAGGTTGTCTATCTCCTCATCATTTAGTTCTTTTTCTGGAGTTTTAATCTGTTCTTTCATTTAGGCTATATTTCTTTGATTTGTTGCACCTGTTATATTGTAAGGGAGCAGAGCCTTAAATATTCACTAGGGTGGGGCAACTTTCTGTGCTGCATTATAGCACTGTCTGTAAGGGAGGGGTCAGAGAGGGAACAATGCCACTTGCTAGTTCTGCTCTAGCCCCACTTTCCAACAAACTCTCTTGAGAGACTGGGAGTTTTTCCCACCACTTGTAAATTCCCACAAGTAAGACAATAAAACCCAAAGAGGGGTCATCCCAACAGCTGAGACAATGAGACAAATTTCACTTTGCTACTCCAGAGACCTGCAAGTTATTGTATATTTCTATTGTAATTATTTTTCATTATTCTGACATCTTTTATTTTATTAGTATTTTTATATTTCTCTTCTTTTTATTTAGTCTTACTTGGTTTCTTAAATTGCATTGTTTCACTGGTTTCCCTTGTTCTCTCTTTCATAGTGTACTTTTAATTTTCTGTCTTTCACTTCACTTGTGTTCCAGTAGCACACTGCTAGGTCCTGTACTTCCTTTCTTATTTAGACCACATAGATTCTGTTGTATGATTTTTGTTCCATTACTATTGTAAATAATTGCTGTTCCATACATTTCTAAATACTACACAGCACCTCTCCCAGATCTTAGCCTACTTCACTGTTTCTGGGGCTTTATTACTGTTGTGGTTAACTCTATTCTATCACACACCTATATTTTATCCTTTACTGTCACTTTACTTCATAATCTGACCTCCACAAGTTCACTACTTTCTAGACCTAACTCACAATTGTCCCTGCCCCACAATGAGAGTCTTATCTTTTTTCTACCCTTTCTAAAAAGTGGCTAGTTGGGTAAAATATCATGGTTAACACTATACATATGCAAATAATTTCCTATCTCTTCTCCATGGGTTGGTACTTTAAATACCATAAAACATACTCCCGCTGTCATAAACCATTTTGCCATCCCCCTCCAACTGATCACAAAAAAGAGTAAGTGGGGGCTGTGAATACCAGGATTCCCGCTGGAGAGGAAACCCACCAACAAAGGAACCACCAACAGATAAAAAGGGAAGAAGGTGAAGGAAGAAGTGGAAGCCACATTAACCTCTACCCAGAACCAATCTGGAAATACAACTAAATGGTGGAGAAATTACCCAGAAAAAACAACTGATCAATAGCAAAAGAGAAGCCTCAAAACCACATACACACAGAAGAATCAGCTTCAAAACAACTTATTCACATCTGCACAACAGAATATGAGAGGTGATAGACAAAGTGATTCTCAGTTAACCAGCTGGAGGGAAGGACCCACCAAAGAAAAGCCCAACAATTGAAACCCGTAGACATTCAGAGAGCCAACATAAATGACAGCCCAAGACCAATAAGCTCAGGAGATCAAGGAGACTGCACCACGGAATCTCACAGGTATTCTACCATAGAAGTTCACACAAGAAACCCAGGGAGTCAGAACAGATCAATTTAAGAGCTGAAGCTAACAAGAAGAGCCTCACAAACAATGGGAAGACAAAGAAACAATCCAAAAATGAAAGGACATGAGGAAGCCTCAGAAAGAATGCTAAAGGAAATAGAGGCAAGTCACCTATCAGATACTGAGTTCAAAGCAATGGTTATCAGTAAGCTCAATGAGCTCACAATGAGCTACCAGAAACTTCAGGGAAACTACAATGAACTCACTGCAAACTATATAAACATGAAAAAGGAAATAGAAACTATCAACAAAGGTCAAGGGGAAATGAAGAATACAATTTCTGAACTGAAAAACAGAGTAGAAAGTTTTGAAAACAGGCTCCATAAAGCAGAAGATTGGATCAGCGAGCTGGAGGCAAAGGTAGAACGAAACAGCCAGAAAGAGCAAGAAAATTAAAAAATGCTCAGAAAGAACAAAGAGAAATTAAGGGAAATGCAGGACAATATGAAATATAATAATATCCATATAATAGAGATACCAGAAGGAGAAGAAGAGCAAAGGATAGGAAACCTGTTTGAAAAAGTAATGATGGGAAACTTCCCTAAGTTGATGAGAGAAAAAAGTCACACAAATCCAGGAAACACAGAGAATCCCAATCAAGAGGAACCCAAAGAGGCCCACTTCAAGACACATCATAATTAAAATGACAAAATTCCAAGACAAAATGAGAATCTTAAAGGCAGCAAGGGTAAAACAGGAAGTAACATAAAAGGAAGGCCTGATAAGACTAGCAGCTGACTTCTCAATGGAAAAACTCCAAGCCAGAGGGAACAGCATAAAATATTCCAAGTAATGAAAACCAAGGCCCTGCAACTGAGACTACTCTATCCAGAAGGCTCCCAATTAAAATGGAAGGCTAAATAAGGAGTTTCCCAGACAAAGGAAGCCTCAAAGAGTATATCTCATCCAAACCAGCTCTGCAAGAGATGCTAAAGGGTCTGCTTTAAGAACACATAGAAAAAAAATAAGAGAGAGAGGAACACAGGCACAAAAGAAATGGCAATGCATAAGTACCTATCAATAATACCCATAAATGTAAATATATTAAATGTCCCAATCAAAAGACATAGAATAACTGAATAGATATGAAATCATGACCGACACATATGCTGCCCACAAGAGACCCACCTCAGAACAAAAGACCTATACGGACTGAAAGTGAAGGGCTGAAAACAAATATTCCAAGCAAATGGACAGAGAGAAAAAAAGCCAAGGTAGCAATATTCATGTCAGACAAAACAGACTTCAAAAAAAAAGAGCCATAAAAAGAGACCCAGAACGTCACTTTATAATACTCAAATGAAGAGCCCATCAAGACATAAACATTGTAAATATATATGCACCCAAAATATGAGCACCCAAATACATAAAGAAAATCTTGGAAGACTTCAAGAAAGATACTAACAGCAACACAATTATAGTAGGGGATTTTAACACCCCGTTTTCAACAATGAATAGATCTTCCAAACAAAGTATCAATAAAGACATTGTGCCACTGAAAAATGCCCTAGTTCACATCGACTTAAGTGATATATATAGAGTCTTTCATCCCAAAGAAGCAAAATACACATTCTTTTCTAATGCACATGGAACACTTTAAAAGACAGAGCACATAATAGGATGCAAAATAAGCTTTAACAAATTCAAGAGAATTGAAGTCATATGAAGCATTTTCTCAGACCACAAGGGCCTGAAACTAAAAGCCAAACTCAAGAAAAAAAAAAAACACTCAAACTCATGGTGATTGAATAGCATGCTGTTAAACAACAAATGGGTCAACCATGAGATTAAGGAAGAAATCAAAAAGTTTCTAGAAACAAACAAAAATTAATTCACAATAACCCAAAACTTTTGGCACACACTGAAAGCAGTCCTGAGAGGGAAGTTCATAGTGATACAGGCCTACCTAAAACAGATAGAAACATTTCAAATAAAAAACCTAAACCTACAACTACAAGAACTCCAAGAACAACAAAAAAGACAGCCCAGGGAAAGTAGAAGGAAGGACATAACCAAGATCAGAGCAGAATTAAATGACATAGAGACTAGAAACAGAATTCTAAGAATCAATAAATCCAGGAGTTGGTTCTTTGAAAAGATAAACAAAATCGACAAGGTCTTAAGCAGACTTATCAAGAAAAAAAAAAGAGAGAAGACCCAAATAAACACAATCAGAAATGAAAGAGGAGAGATTACAACTGACACCACAGAAATACAAAGGATTATGAGAAATTACTATAAAGAACTATATACCAAGAAATTTGAAAATCTATGTTAAGTGGACAAAGTCTTTAAAAAACATAATCTTCCAAAACTCAGTGAAGAAGAAGCAGAGCCTGAACAGACCAATAAGAGCTGCTGAAATTGAAGCAATAATCAAAAAGCTTATGAAACACAAAAGCCCTGGACCAGATGGTTTCCAAGGAGAATTTTACAAAGCATTTAAGGAAGAGCTAACTAACCCCTATCCTTCACAGAGTATTCCAAAAAATTCAAGAAGATGGAAGACTCCCATCCTTTTTTATGAAGCCAGTATCATCCTAATCCCAGTCCAGATAAAGGCATAACAAAAAAGAAAACTTTAGGCCACTATCACTGATGAACATAGACACTAAAATCCTCAACAAAATATTGGCAAACCACATCCAACAATATATTAAAAATATCATACACCAGGACCAAGTGGGATTCATCCCAGGGATACAAGGATGGTATAATATTCGCAAATCAGTAAATGTAATACATTACATAAACAAAATGAAAGTAAAAAATCGCATGATCATATCAATAGATGAAAAACCATTTAAGGTACAGAACACATTTATGTTAAAAACACTTAGTAAAGTGTGAATAGAGGGAGCATTCTTCAACATAATAAAGGCCGTGTGTGAGAGACCTACAGTCAACATCATACTCAATGGGCAAAAACTTAGGGCTTTCCCACTAAGATCAGGAACAAGACAAGGTGGTCCACTTTCACCACTCCTATTCAACATAGTATTGAAAGTCCTAGCCACAGCAATCAGACCAGAAAAAGAAATAAAAGGCATCCAATCGGAAAGGAGGAAACAAAACTGTCACTGTTTGAAGATGACATGATAGTGTACATAGAAAATCCTATAGACTCCACCAAAAAACTATTTGACCTAATAAGTGAATGGGGCAAAACAGTGGTATACAAGTCAATATTCGTAAATCAAAGACATTTTTGGACACCAACAATGAAATGAAAGAAAAAGAAATCAGGGAAAATCCCATTTCATATAGCAAGAAGAAAAATAAAATACCCAGGAATACACCTTACCAAGGAGGTGAAAGACCTGTAACTCAGAAAACTAAACACTGAAGAAAGAAATTAAGGAAGACACAAATAAATGGAAGCATGTACCATGGTCATGGATTGGAAGAATTAACACAATGAAAATGTCCATACTACTGAAAGGGATTTATAGATGCAACGCAATCCTTACTAAAGTACCAAAGACATATTTCACAGAAATAGAACAAACATTTCAGAAATTTATATGTAACCATAAGTGACCCCAAATAGCTGCAGCAATTTTGAGAAAGAAAAACAAAGCAGGAGGGATCACAATACCCGACACTAAACTGTATTACAAGGCCACTGTAATCAAAACAGCCTGGTGCTAGCATAAAAGCAGGCACATAGACCAATGGAACAGAACAGAGAGTCCAGAAATAAACCCAAGTCTCTATGCTCAATTAATATTTGACAAAGAAGGGAGCAGCATGAAATGGAGCAAAAATATCCTCTTCAACAAATGCTGTTGGGAGAACTGGACAGCTATGTGCAAAAAAAAAGAAACTCGATCACCAACATACACCTTACACAAAAATAAATTCGAGGTGGATAAAATACTTAAATATAGGTGATAAAACCACAAAAGTCCTAGAGTGAAACATAGGCAGGAATATCTCAGACATTCCACATAACAACATCTTCACTGATATGTCCTCTAAAGCAAGGGACATAAAAGAAAGAATAAACAAATGGGACCTCATCAAATTAAAAAGCTTCTGTGTGACTAAAGAAAACAGCATTAAAATAAAAAGAGAACCAACTACATGGGAAAACATATTTGCCAATGACACCTCAGACAAGGGTTTAATCTCTAAAATATATAAAGAACTCACATGGCTCCACTCCAAGAAGATAAAAAACTCGGTCGAAAAATGGGCAAAAGTGTTGAACAGACACTTCTCCAGGGAGGACATACAGAGGGCCCAGAGACATATGAAAAGATGCTAAGCATCACTAGCCATCAGAGAGATGCAAATTAAAGCCACAATGAGATACCACCTCACCCTGGTCAGAATGGCCATCATAAACAAATCAACAAGCAAGTGTTGGAGAGGATGTGAAGAAAAGGGAACCCTAGTGCACTGTTGATGAGAATGCAGACTGGTGTAACCACTGTGGAAAACAGTATGGAATTTCCTCAGCAAACTAAAAATGGAGCTGCCTTTTGACCCAGCATTTCCCCTGCTGGAATTATGCCCTAAGAACCCTGAAACACCAATGCAAAAGATCCAATGCACCTCAATGCTCACAGCAGCACAATTTACAAACAGCCAAGTGCTGGAAGAAACCTAAGTGGCCATCAGTAAATGAATGGATCAAAAAACTATGCTGCATTTACACAATGGAATTCTATGCAGCAGAGAGAAAAAAGGAGCTTCTATCCTTTGCAACACCATGGATGGAACTGGAGAGCATTATGCTAAGTGAAATAAGCCAGGCGGTGAGGGACAAATAGCATATGATCTCACGTCTAACTGGAACATAATCAACAAAAGAGAAAAGCAAGCAAAATATATCCAGAGACACTGAAAGTACAAAGAATCTGACATTAACCAGAGGGAATGTGGGAAAGGATAATGAGGGGAAGGGTTTTCAGGAACTGCTATAAAGGACACATAGACAAAATCAAGGGGGAGGGTGAAACAAGGGAGGGAGGGGATTTTGGCTGGGGTGGGGTGTAGCAGTTGGGGGGAGGAATGCAAACAACTGTAACTAAACAACAATGAAATAATTTAAAATGTAAATAAATTTTCCGTTATCCTTGTTATGGTTGTTTGAGGAAGCGAAGCATTTCTCCCTATGCCTCCATCTTGGCCAGAATTCTTCCTGACATTCTTTATTACAGTCCTTTCAGTGGTTTTAACAGCTTTTAATTCTGTGAATCACTCTCGATTTGTACCTCTCTAAATATGCAAAATACCCAAATGGCTTTTTCTTTTCTGAATGGACACTGATTGATCCATTATTTAGCATCAGAATATGATGTTATATGCCTGCCAAGAGATGCCAAAACCAACACAATTTATTTAAAGGGTTTGTACATCATTGTGTGGGCTACCATTCAGTTTTTCTTTAAGTACTTCATTAGCAGTACTATGTGCTTCTGTATCAATAGCTCTGTATGAGCATCTGTAAAGAAAAAAAAATATCTGCACTAATCAACCCTATGCACTTCAAAGCAACCCACCCACCAGATATGTACCTAAATAGTAATGTTGAATTTGAGTGTCTTTGGGACCCTTCTCAGGGAAAATTTGTCTTAATCCACTGAGGCTTGCAGTAAACGGATCTGGCTTGTTTTTATAATAATTACCATTGTTCTTATTTGTAGACAGCTTTATTAAAACAGAATTAAATTGAAGATAAGATTAAGCAGAATTCAAACTAAGTCAAGTTGAAAGACTAGAAAAAAAGGGCCAAAAGGGAACAGCAGTGAGAGATCATAATAATAATAATACCTTGGATTTATATAGCTCTCATCCTCCCACTCCCACAAGCGCAATGTGAATGTGAACAGCATATATAAGTGAATAAAGAAGCAAATGCAGTTTTGGTTTTTCAAGTCTGAATTTAAAAAACTGTTGTTGAAGAGACTAGCATACCGAGAATCAAGATCTTCAGACCAATTTGAAAAAGCTCCTCATGGAAACACATTTCAAAAAGTATTCTATTTCTGTTAAAGGAGCAGTATTCTCAAAATAAAGCCAAGACTTATGTGTCAAGGAGAATTGAATCAAAAGAAATGAACAAATAAGAGAGCCTAATCAGTAAGTGTCCTTCAGTTATAACAATTAAAATACTGCCTTGTTCATTAAATTTTCCTAAATTCCCCCAGCTATGAGTAATCTCTGAACTCTTAAAAGAGTTTTGCTTAGGTTTAATGGGGTGCACACTTAGCACATTCTACTTTTGGGGGGGGTATTTATATATACTCCTATCTCATCAGTCCACTATTCCTATATTTAGTGTTCTTTAGAATTACAGTAGAAATAAATTAAAATCTAGATTTGGGGGCCTTATTCTCAGAGATTCATATTCAGTGAGTCTTGGGTGGGGCTTGGAACTGGCATTTTTAATATGCACTTCTGGCATTCTGGTGTGGGTGCTTGATGCCTAGGCTGTGACTTCTTTGAGGGCAGAGACCTCATTCCACATGATATACAGATGGATATTATTGAAGCATTTTATATAATGCTATGCACATAATAGGTTGCTCTATGATTATCCATAAAATGGAGGAATGAACATGAAATAACTAAATGTATCAGGTTATCTATTTCAAGGATAAAAGAAGTGGTATAGTTTTCAAGTGCTACGAAGCTTGGAAACAGGTAATCTTATGGGTTAAAATGATGGAAGTTTTGTTGGAGGTAGGGGTTTCTTAAGTGGGTTGCTCAAGAAAATAAGGTATTTAGAACTGGAAAAGAAAGAATGGAAGGCAGTAAAAATAGCAATGGTACAAAGGTAAGAGTATGTGAAGTATGTTTAGAAAATAGTTACTAAAAATTCCTAGCTATATTTGTTCTTTTTTCAAAGTCAGAAGTTATAGTTTCCTTTATTTTAATGCATAATCAACATATATTCCCTCTGCTTACATAAGAATTACGTTACTTCCCCTTGATTTAAACATCCAACTTCTTAGCATGCCATACATAGGCTTTTAGAATCCAGTCTTTTCACATATTTATACACCTGATCACACACAACTTCCCGCCAATATACACATCATGTCTTTTTTCATTTTTGCCAAACTGCCTTCAGTTCTTAAAGATATATCTATATGCTATTCCCCCTCCTCCCTTCTAGACAACGTAACTTCTCACTTTAAAAGAAGGATCAGATATTACATCCTCAAAGACAGGATTCAATGCAATCCCTATTAAAGTACTAATGACATCTTTCAAAGAAATAGAACAAACATTTCAGAAATTTATATGTAACCATAAGTGACCCCAAATAGCTGCAGCAATTTTGAGAAAGAAAAACAAAGCAGGAGGGATCACAATACCCGACACTAAACTGTATTACAAGGCCACTGTAATCAAAACAGCCTGGTGCTAGCATAAAAGCAGGCACATAGACCAATGGAACAGAACAGAGAGTCCAGAAATAAACCCAAGTCTCTATGCTCAATTAATATTTGACAAAGAAGGGAGCAGCATGAAATGGAGCAAAAATATCCTCTTCAACAAATGCTGTTGGGAAAACTGGACAGCTATGTGCAAAAAAAAAGAAACTCGATCACCAACATACACCTTACACAAAAATAAATTCGAGGTGGATAAAATACTTAAATATAGGTGATAAAACCACAAAAGTCCTAGAGTGAAACATAGGCAGGAATATCTCAGACATTCCACATAACAACATCTTCACTGATATGTCCTCTAAAGCAAGGGACATAAAAGAAAGAATAAACAAATGGGACCTCATCAAATTAAAAAGCTTCTGTGTGACTAAAGAAAACAGCATTAAAATAAAAAGAGAACCAACTACATGGGAAAACATATTTGCCAATGACACCTCAGACAAGGGTTTAATCTCTAAAATATATAAAGAACTCACATGGCTCCACTCCAAGAAGATAAAAAACTCGGTCGAAAAATGGGCAAAAGTGTTGAACAGACACTTCTCCAGGGAGGACATACAGAGGGCCCAGAGACATATGAAAAGATGCTAAGCATCACTAGCCATCAGAGAGATGCAAATTAAAGCCACAATGAGATACCACCTCACCCTGGTCAGAATGGCCATCATAAACAAATCAACAAGCAAGTGTTGGAGAGGATGTGAAGAAAAGGGAACCCTAGTGCACTGTTGATGAGAATGCAGACTGGTGTAACCACTGTGGAAAACAGTATGGAATTTCCTCAGCAAACTAAAAATGGAGCTGCCTTTTGACCCAGCATTTCCCCTGCTGGAATTATACCCTAAGAACCCTGAAACACCAATGCAAAAGATCCAATGCACCTCAGTGCTCACAGCAGCACAATTTACAAACAGCCAAGTGCTGGAAGAAACCTAAGTGGCCATCAGTAAATGAATGGATCAAAAAACTATGCTACATTTACACAATGGAATTCTATGCAGCAGAGAGAAAGAACCAAGGGCAGGAGGTGGACTTGGTTGCAGTGGTGGGGACGGGTGGGGAGAAAATGCAGAAAACTATAATTGAACAACGGTAAAGTAAAAAAATAGTGGTTTAGATTTATTTTAGAAATTTGAAAAGGGAGTAGATGAAATAATGGTCTCATTTATAGGAATTTATTCAAGTAAATGCAATTGTATACACACTCATCCATTTTTCCGCTCCTGATTATTTAAAACCAACACCTTTGGTACATAAATTGTGTAATGACACTTGCCAGACATTTAATTATTGGATATTACACATAATGTTTAGACATTTTTAATTGTAAAAATTTAAAATCCTGTCATCCTGTCAACAGCCACATTTACAATATGTCCTTTTTGTAAAGTCAGAAGCTATAGATTCACCACAATTTAATGCTTGATCAACAGTTTTTTACAGTTAACAAATAAACAATCCAGAACACATACTGTAAATGCCTAACTGCATCCTAACAATGTTGTGAGATTTCAGCAGACCCCATTTATTGCATAGTGAAATTGTGAAAAAGATAAAGGATAAAATAATTTATTTTTAGAAGAGTGAAAGAGAGAGAAATAGCTTAAGTCCCTGCTTTTATGAGGTCCAAACAATTGACTGAAATGTGAGAAATTTAATCAATTGATGTGGCATAACACCCAGAATCCATGTCAGACTTCTTTCTTTCCAATCCCCAAATACCCCAGCCCCCAGCCCAAGCTAATTTCCATTATAATGTAGTTTTAAAGCCCATAGGGCATCAAGTCATATAGACCTGAGTTAATATCCCTGATCTGCCCCTTAGTGGCAATGTACCTTTAGGCGAATTATTTTACCTCTCTTCATTATGGTCTTCTTATCTGTAAAATGGGAACATTAAAATCTACATAATGGGTTTGTTAAGTAGACTGAATAAATATATAAAGGAATATAATGTTTATGTGCAGTGCTCAATAAATAGCAATAAATAGCATTAGATGCTTGATAAATATTTGGTGACAAGATTGAGTAAATCTAACTGCCCATAGAGATATCTTAACTCATAAAAACCAGTTGTATTTCCTTGAGAGCAGAGTCATTCATAAGTAGGTATTACAGACAGAATGTGCACCCCAAAATTTATATGTTGAATCCCTACCCCTTTGGAAGATTATCAAGATTAGATGAACTCATGAAGGCAGAACCCTCATGAATGGGTTAAGTATCCTTGTAAGAGTCAGAACAGAGCTTTCTTCCTCTCTCTGCTCCTTGCCATGTAAGGATGCAATAAGTTGGCCATCTGTAATTGGAGATTCCTCAACAGAACTCAACTATCAGCCACCCTGATCTCTGACTTTCAGCCTCCAGAACTATGAGAATAAATTTCTGTTGTTTACAAGCTAACAGGTCTATGGGACTTTTTTATAGTAGCCCGAACTTAGACTGTGGTTTAAGAATTGTGATATCTATTCAATCAGGTAAGAATGACACCAGACTGAGATTACAGGGAAACCTGTAGGGCTTCACAAACAATTAGTCAGAGATTGCCACAATATGGTCATTCCAAAAGCTACTGTTATATCACTTTCCTTATCACCCATGAGCATATGTAATGCAAACTAAAAATTCCTTCTTTGCAATCCCCACCATATATAGCAGGACCATCATCATATAATCTTCACCCTCTACTCAGGGAAATTTTCCCTGCTCCAGGCTGAACCCTCATGACTTAAGCATCTCCCAAAGGCCCCACCTCCTAACACCAACATTTTTGGAGGCTAGGATTTAAACATATGAATTGGGGGGGGGCATATAAACATTTAGATCACAGCACATACAATATGTAACCTTTTGTGTTTGGCTTCTTTTACTCAGTGTGTTTTTAAAGTTACATCCATGTTGTACCACATATCAGTACTTCATTCTTTTATGCTGAATAATAGTCCATTAAATGGATTTACCACATTGTGTTTACCCATTCATCAGTTGATGGACATTTGGATAATTTACACTTTGGTCTATTATGAACAATAATTCTGCCACAAATACCTGTGTACATTTTTTTTGTTTGAACATGTGTTTCCAAGTCTCTAGGTAAATGTCTAGGGGTGGAATTTCTAGGCCACATGGAAATTTTATGTTTAACCTTTTAAGAAGCTGTTACACTGTTTTCCATAGTGGTCTCACCATTTTACATTCCTACCAGCAATGTATAAGGATCAATCTTTCTGCATCCTCACCAACAATTTTTATTTTCTTTTTTATTCTAGCTACTCTAGTGAATGTGAACTCATATCTCAATGTGGTTTTGATTTACATTCCACTGATAACTAATGGTGTTAAGCATTTTTATCAATTTATTGGGCATCTATATACATTCTATGGAGATGTGTCTATTTAAGTGTTTTCCCCATTTTTTAATAGGGTCATTTGTCTTTTTGTTGGTAAGTTGTAAGGGACACCCAGCCCTTATCAGATATATGATTTGCACTCTGTTGGTTGTGTTTTCATTGCCTTGATAGTGTTCTTACATGCAAAAAGTTATTGTTTGTGTGTTTTTTAGTTGCCTATGTTTTTGGTAGCATATTTAAGAAAATGTTGACTAGTAAAATGTCACGGATATTTATATCTATATTTTCTTGCAAGTTTTCTTTAACCTTAGCTCTTCCCTTTAGGTCTTTGACCCATTTTGAGTTAACTTTTATATAGTGTGAGACAAGGTTCAAAACTTCTTCTTTTGCATATGCCTATTCAGTTGTTCAAGGACCTCTTATTGATAAGACTCTTCTTTCCCGAATTGAATGGTTTGGATCCATACATCAGCAATGTATGAGTTTATCTCTGAATTCTCAATTTTATTCTATTAATTTCTGTATCTTTTCTTATGCCAGGCCACAATGTTTTGATTACTGTGGCTTTGTATTAATTATTGAACTGAGTAATGTGAGTCCTCTCACTTTGTTTTTTCCTGATCATTTTTTTAATTTTGTTTCCCTTGCAATTTCATATGAATTTTAGGATAAGCTTGTCTATCTCAGCACCAGAAAAAAAGTAGTAGGAAATTTAATGAGAATTGTATTAAATACATAGATAAATTTGGAGAGTTATGCCATCTTACCATCTACGAACATGGTATGTCTTTCCATTTAATTGTTTCAACAATGCTTTCTGGCTTTCAGTATTTAACTCTTGAACATCCTTCAATAAAGTTATTCCTAAGTATTTTTTTAATGTTATCACAAATATTTTTTTCCTTAATTTAATTTCTGGATTGCTTTGTGTTAGTGTATAGATATACAGCTGCTTTTTGTAAATTGATCTTATTTCTTGCAATTATGTTGAACTTTGTTATTAAGATATTTTTGGTCTCATAAGAAATTTTATGTAAAAGATCATATCAACTGCAAGTAAACATAGTTTTACTTCTTCCTTTCTGATTTGGTTAACTTTTTTTTTGCCTTTTCATACTTAAATTGCCATGACTAGGATTTCTAGTACAATGTTGAATATAAGTGGTGAGAGCAGACATCACCTAATTGCTGATATTAAGTGGAAGGCTTCTAGTTTTTCACCATTAAGCATGATGTTCACTGTAATTCATAGATGCCATTTATAATTTTGAGGAAACTCCCTTCTATTTCTAGTTTATTAATTATGTTTATCATTGAAAACTATATGATTTTGTCAAATGACTTTTCTACATCTAATGAGATGATCATATACTGTTTTCCTTTATTCTATTAATCTGGTTTGTTACATCAATTGAACTTTATAAGTTAAACCAGCCTTGCATTCCTTGGATAAAGCCCATTTTGGTCATGAGATATAATCCTTTTCATGTGTTGCTAGATTTAGTTTTCTAGTATTTTGCTGAGAATTTTTTCACTCATATTCATAGGAGATATTGGTCTATAATTTATTTTCTTATAAAATCTCTGTCTGGATTAGGTATCAGAATAATATTGGCTTCATAGAATTAGTAAGCAATGTTTTGTGTTTTTCCCTCCTCTATATTTTGGGAGACTTCATGAATGATTGATGTTAATTCTAACTTAAATATTTGGTAGAACTCAGCAGGTCTTGGTTTGTTTGTTTGGAGATTTTTTTATTACTAATTCAATCTCTTGTTATAATGCTATTCAGATTTCTATTTCTTGTGTCAGTTTTACTAGTTTTTATATCATAAGGAATTTTTCCATTTAATCTAAGTTATATAATTTGTTGATGTGTAATTGTTTCTAGTATTTTCTTATAATCACATTTATCTCTACAAGACTAGTTGTTATGACCTCACTGTCATTTCTGATTTTAGTGATCTGAGTATTTTCTTGGCAAATCTAGCTAAAGGTTTTAAAATTTTATTTATTTATTTTATTGTTGACACATTACAAATGTCTCCTATTCCCCACCCATTGCCCTCCACCACTCTCCCCACACCCTCCCAGCCTTCACCACATTGTTGTCTGTATCCATTGACTATGCATATATGCCTGTGTGTTCTTTGGTTTGTTTCAGTTCCCCCACCCACATTCCCTGTAAGATCTGTAACTCTGTTCCATGTATCCATGCCTCTGGTTTTATTTTGTCCATCAGTTTATTTTGTTCATTAGATTCCACATATGAGTGAGATCATATGGTATTTGTCTTTCTCTAGATTATTTCACTTAGCATAATAATTTCCAAGCCCAACCATACTGTCACAAAGGGTAAGAGTTCCTTCTTTTTTTACAGCTGGGTCATATTCCATTGTGTAAATGTATCATATTTTTTTATCCATTCATTTACTGATGGGTACTTGGACTGTTTCCAGATCTTGGTTATTGTAAATAACACTTCCATGAACACAGGGTGCATATATTCTTTCTGATTGGTGTTTCCGGATTCTTAGGATATATTCCCAGAGGTGGGGTTGCTGAATCATATAGCAGTTCCAGTTTTAGTTTTTTGAGGAAATTCCATACTGTTTTCCATAGTGGCTGAACCAGTCTGTCTTCCCACCAGCAGCTCACTAGGGTATCCATTTCTCCACATTCTCACCAGCGCTTGTTGTGTGTTGATTTTTTTATGGCAGCCAATCTGGCAGGTTTATTACTTTAAACAATAAACTTTGGGTTTTGTTAATTCTTTGTATTTCTTTAAAATTACCCATTTCATTTACATGTGAGCTAATATTTATTGCTTCCTTTTCTGTACAAAGACAGAAAGTAGGTCAGTGATTGCTTAGTGGTGGGTAGGAATTGAAAAAGACTGCAATGAGTAAATGGGATCTATTTTAGATTGAGAAAAATGGCCTAAAATTGGATTTTCATGATAGCTGCACAATTCTATAAATTCATTAAAAAATATTGAATTGTACATTTAAAATTTTATAACATGCAAATTATACCTCAATAATTTTTTTCAAATTCCCAGCTGTGCTGTTTATTTTTTTTTTATTTTTATGTCTTTCATTTATTTTTTAAATTTTATTTTAATTGTTGTTCATGTACAGTTTTCTGTCATTTACTCCCACCCCAGCCTGCCCACCCAAACCTCCCCACCTCCTTCCCATTTCCAACCCCTCTAGTTATTGTCCATGTGTCCTTTATATTTGTTCCTGTAAACCCTTCCCCTTTTCCCCTGAAATTCCCTTGAAATTCCCTTTCCTCTCCCCTCTGGTGACTGTCAGCCTGTTCTCTAATTCAGTGTCTTCAGTTATATTTTCCTTGATTGTTTTGCTGTTTAGGTTCATGTTAAAGGTGAGATCATATAGTATTGGTCTTTCACCACCTGGCTTATTTAGCTTAGCATAATGCCTTCCAGTTACATCCATGCTGTTGCAAAGGGTAGGAGCTCCTTCTTTCTTTCTGCTAAATAGAATTCCATTGTGTAAATGTACCACACTTTTTTTGATCCATTCAGTTACTGATGGGCACCTAGGTTGCTTCTAGCACTTGGCTATTGTAAATTGTGCTGCTATGAAAATTGGGATGCATAGGTTCTTTTGGATTGGTGTTTCAGGGTTCTTAGGATATAATCCTAGCAGTGGAATTGCTGGGTCAAAAAGCAGATCCATTTTTAGTTTTCTCAGAAAATTCCATACTGTTTTCCAGAGTGGTTGTACCAGCCTGCAATCCCACCGACAGTGCACTAAGATCCCCTTTTCTCCACAACCTCTCCAACACTTGTTGTTTGTTGATTTGTTTATGATGGCCATTCTGACAAGTGTGAGGTGGTATCTCATTGTGGCTTCAATTTGCATCTCTCTGATGGCTAGCAATATTGAGCATCTTTTCATGTGTCTCTGGATCTTCTGCGTGTCCTCCTTGGAGAAGTGTCTGTTCAAGTCCTTTGCACATTTTAAAGGATTTTATTATTTATTTTTAGAGAGGGAAGGGAGGGAGAAAGAGAGAGAGAGAGAAACATCAATGTGCAGTTGATGGGGGCCATGGCCTGCAACCCAAGCATGTACCCTGACTGGGAATCGAACCTGAGATGCTTTGGTTCTCAGCTCGTGCTCAATCCACTGAACTAAGCCAGCCAAGGCTCCTTTGCACATTTTGTAATTGGGTTGCTTGTCTTCTTAGAGTGGAGTCGTGTAAGTTTTTTATATATTTTGGAAATTAAACCCTTGTCTGAGGTATCATTGACAAATATGTTTTCCCATAGAATTGGTTCTCTTTTTATTTTGATACTGTTTTCTTTAGCTGTGCAGGAGCCTTTTATTTTGATGAGGTCCCATTTATTTATTCTTTCCTTTATGTCCCTTGCTCTTGGGGATATGTCAGTAAAAAAGTTTCTGCATGAAATATCTGAGATTTTCCTACCTACATTCTCCTCTAGGACTTTAATAGTGTCATGGTTTATATTTAAATATTTTAGCTACCTTGAATTTATTTTTGTGTATGGTGTATGTTGGTGCTCGATTTTCATTGTTTTGCACATAGCTGTCCAGTTCTCTCAACACCATGTGTTGAAGAGGATATTGTTACTCCATTTTATGTTGCTGCCTCCTTTGTCAAATATTAATTGGCTGTAGAGACTTGGGTCTATTTCTGGGCTCTCTGTTCTGTTCCATTGGTCCATGTGCCTGTTTTTATGCCAGTACCAGGCTGTTTTGATTACAGTGGCCTTGTAATACAGTTTAGTATCAGGTATTGTCATCCCTCCTACATTGCTTTTCTTTCTCAAAATTGCAGCTGCTGTTCAGGGTCATTTATAGTTCCATATAAATTTTTGAAGTGTTTGTTCTATGTCTGTGAAAAATGCCTTTGGTACTTTAATAGGTATTTCCTTGAATCTGTAAATTGCTTTGGGTAGTATGGACATTTTGATGATGTGAATTCTTCTGATCCATGAACACGGTATATGTTCCCATTTGTTTCTGTCTTCTTTGATTTCTTTCTTCAGTGTTATGTGGTTTTCTAAATACAGGTGTTTTATCTCTTTGGTTAGGTTTATTCCTAGGTATTTTATTTTTCTTTTTGCTATATTGAATGGGATTTTCTTCCTGATTTCTGTTTCTGCTGTTTCCTTGTTGGTGTACAGAAATGCCTTTGATTTCTGGATATTGACTTTGTATCCTGCTGTTTTTGCCAAATTCATTTATTAGGTCAAGCAGTATTTTGGCCAAGTCTATAGGATTTTCTTTGTGCACTATCATGTCATCTGCAAACAGTGACAGTTTTGTTTCCTGCTCTCCAATTTGAGTGCCATTTATTTCTTTTTCTTGTCTGATCGCTGTGGCTAAAATTTCCAGTACTATATTGAATAGAAGTGGTGAAAGTGGACATCCTTGTCTTGTTCCTGATCTTAGTGGAAAAGATTTTAGTTTTTGCCCATTGAGTATGATGTTGGCTGTAGGTCTCTCATACATGGCCTTTATTATGTTGAGGAATGCTCCCTCTATTCCTACTTTGCTGAGTGTTTTTATCATAAATTGGTGCTGTATCTTATCAAATGCTTTTTCTGCATCTGTTGATATGATCATGTGGTTTTTGTGTTTGCTTTTGTTTATGTGATGTATTACATTTACTGATTTGCGAATCCTGAACCATCCTTTCATCCCTGGGATGAATCCCCACTTGGTCATGGTGTATGATCTTTTTAATGTATTCTTGCATGCGGTTTGTGTTGGGAACCGCCCTGCCTGGTATCAGAACCTGTAACCCCTGCCAAGGCTGAGGCTGAGGGAATGACCTTGTACCATTAGTCAGCAAAGAGACAAAAGCTTATCTCCCTGGCAGGAGCGCTGCTTCTGCTCCTTTTACTTCACCCTTCCTGGTCCCCAGTGCTTGGTCAGATAGCCAATGATGGGTAAGATTCCCCAAGGGGGAATTATCTAAGACAGGCACAAACACGCAGGAGGTCCCAGAGGAAGAACTTTGGGGGCTACAGCAAAAGAGGGTGATGGACCCTTGCCCCTCAGCTTTGACAAAGCCTGAGTCCTCATTGTCTGTGAGAAAATCTCCTTATCTCTTGGTTGTCTTAGTTACCTTGCTCCACTAAGTCTAAAACAATATCAGTGGTGCCACCCTGTGCTGGAAAAGGTGGGTTCCCCACGTGATTAGACCTAAGAAAGAATATGTAAAATCCTGTGAAACCTGCTTTGTTTAGAAAACTCTCAGTTGAATGATAAGTGTCCAAGGAAGAAGTAAGTTTGTTCCTTAAAGTTTTTTACAGCTCTTTGACCCTGACTCAAAATAGGCTCTCAGACTTCCTTTTTATCTATTGTTTGATTCTTACTTCCTGGCAATGAGTAATGAGCTTTACCTGAATTCTTATGCAAACGAACCCAATAAAAGCCTGCTCAGTTGGGAGAACAAGGCACTCTCCCTTAGGGGAGCTCTCCCCTAAGGAGGATGGCCATGGCACTCCCCACTAGAGAGAGTAGCCATTCTGTCCCTATTTCCCCACAGGACCTGATTGTCTCTGTGTATGTTTTTCTCGTGTCTCAACGAGCCATCTGCAGCGTTCCTTGGTCACTACCGGTCAGTGATTGCGACGGGTTTGCCAATATTTTCTTGAGGATTTTAGCGTCCATCTTCATCAGTGATATTGGCCTGAAGTTTTCTTTTTTTTGTTGTTGTTGTGTCTTTATCTGGTTTTGGGATTAGGATGATGTTGGCTTCATAAAAAGAATTTGGGAGGCTTCCATCATTTTGGGTTTTTGAGAATAGTCTGTGAAAGATGGGGGTTAGTTCTTCCTTAAATGCTCTGTAGAATTCTCCTGTGAAACCATCTGGTCCAGGGCTTTTGTGTGTTGGGAGTTTTTTGATTACTGCTTCAGTTTCATCAGCTGTTATTGTTCTGTTCAGACTTTATGCTTTTCCTTCACCGAGTTTTGGAAGATTATATTGTTCTAGAAATTCGTCTATTTCACCTAGGTTTTCAAATTTCTTGGCATACAGTCCTTAATAGTAATTTCTTACAATCCTTTGTATTTCTGTGGTATCAGCTGCAATCTCTCCTCTTTCATTTCCGATTGTGTTTATTTGGGTCCTCTCTCTTTTTATCTCAATGAGCCTGCTTAAAAGCTTGTCAATTTTGTTTATCTTTTCAAAAAAAAACATCTCCTAGATTCACTGAACCTTAGAATTGTGCTTTTAGTCTCTATGTCATTTAATTCTGCTCTGATCTTGGTTATTCCCTTCCTTCTTCTTGCTCTGGGCTGTCTTTGTTGTTGTACCTCGAGTTCTTGTAGACATAGGGTTAGGTTGTTTGTTTGAAATATTTCTATCTTTTTTAGGTAGGCCTGTATCACTATGAACTTCCCTCTCAGGACTGCCTTCAGTGTGTCCCATAAGTTTTGGATTATTGTGAGTTCATTTTCCTTTGTTTCCAGAAGCTTTTTGATTTCTTCCCTAATTTCATTCTTGACACATTCATTGTTTAATAGCCTGCTATTACATCTCCATGATTTTGATTGTTTGGGTTTTTTTTTAGGGGGGGTGGTTCTAGTTTCAGTTTCTTGTGATCTGAGAAAATGCTCGGTTCAATTTTCTTGAATATGTTGAGGCTTGTTTTGTGTCCTATCATGTTGTCTATCTTTGAAAATGTTCCATGTGTGTTTGAAACAAATGTGTATATAGCTTCTTTGGGATTAAGAGTTATATATATATATATATATATATATATATATATATATATATATATATATATATCAGTTAAGTCCATTTCCTCTAGGACATTGTTCAATGCCACAATATGTTTTTTGATATTTTGTTTGGAAGAATCAGTTCATTTTTGGCAGTGGGGTGTTAAAATCCCCTACTATAATTGTGTTGCTGTCAGTATCTTTCCTTACGTCTCTAAGATTTTCTTTATGTACTTGGGTGCTCCTATGTTGGATGCATATATATTTACAATATTTATGTCTTCTTGGTGGATTCTTCCCTTGAGTATCATGAAGTGACCTTCTGGGTCTCTCCCAGCTCTGACATTTAGTTAACTGCTTGTAGAAAAAATATTTAATTTTTCTGAACTTCACTTTTCTCATTTGTTACATGAGAATAGTAGTTTCCATTTTATATGTTGATCTTTAGAGTTAGACACCATGTATATAGAATTAGAGATAATGTATATAAAGTATCTAACACAACTCTTGGCACTTCATAGATTTTCCATAAGCCTCAACATCAATTACCTTTGTACTTCTATTGAATGTTGACATTGGTGGTGACATTGATGATGAACAGGAGTATCTCATTCTGCTCAGTCATATATAATTCACATTTAGCCCATATTTATATGAGAGAACACTAGAGTAAAACCTTACTGGTACTTGAAAAAAATGCTCTACAAAGTATATCTTGAAAAGTACTTTGGTATTAAAAATGTTGGTAATAAGGGTTTACAGGAACATGTATAAAAGACACATGGGCAAAAACTAGGGGTGAGTGAAAGTGGGAGGGAGGTGGGGAGGGCTGTGGGGTGGGCTGGAATGGGAGTAAAAGACAGGAAACTACTGGAACAACAATTATAAAATAAAAAATAATAATAGGAAATAAATAAAATAAAATTCTTACCTTGACTAGTAAAGAAAAATGCTTTATAAAACACTTTTAGCCCTGGCTGGCATAGCTCAGTGGATTGAGCGTGGGCTGGGAACCAAAGTGTCCCAGGTTCGATTCCCAGCCAGGGTACATTCCTAGGTTGCAGGCCATACCCCCCAGCAACCACACATTGATGTTTCTCTCCTCCCCCAAAAAATAAATAAATAAAATATTTTTTAAAAAATTAAAAAACACCTTTGAACACTAAATTTAAGGAAAAATACACTGATTTTTTCATCTAAGACCAACTTTTTTAAAAAATATGTATCTCAGTGAGTAAATGAGTCAACCAGATATAGTTACTTTATGACAATTTTTAAAGAACATCAGGGATGTTGGCTATCTTCTAAAAAAGATGTACTTTGTTTTAGGATGGTTGATCTATAGAACTTTTTGAAGCAATAGTTGCACAACATATCCAGTTTTCTGGTATGGTCACCCTAACCTTTTGACAAGAAAGACAAGTTTTCTAAAATAATAAAATAAAATAATAAAATTAAAATAAAATAGTTGGTAATACAAAACAATTTTGAAGTAAAGTCAGTCTTAAAGAGAACAGCATGTTTTATTCTAGTTATGAAATCCATAGCATGTTTCAAATCTCTAGCTTGAGGGAAAGAAAAATGTTTTGGCTTCAGCCTGATTCCATGTCATAAATTGTGGAAGACAATAAAGCCCTCAAAATTTTCACCTTAAGGGTCTTTTCAAGACTTAAGCTTCCCTAAAATGGCTAGTTGGGTACTATGACCCAAAACACTTTTTGCATTAACACAGCCTCTGCTCCCTGCTCAAAGTCTACAAAAGGTAGTAGATGGTGGACTGTTGCAGAGTTCAACTCTAGGCAGTTTGGAAACAAGGCAATCACATACATTCAGCCTTGAGACTGACTTTTCTTTAGAAATATCTGACACAAGATTGTCCTGCATCATCTCAAGTTTCTGGAGGAGAAGCCAAACCTGCTAATTCTATGTTGTTTTGGTTCTGAATGGCTTCCCATTCAGAAATTGGTTTACTCTCCCATGAAGATATACAATGAAGGTGTGAAGAGAGACACTGAGGTATATTATCACACTAAAATGACCTTTTACTAAAAAACTACTTAGTAAATGTGACCATCATTTCCATTCCCTCTATCCAAAGAAAGATAAAATAAGACGTAAATTCTTATAAAATAAAATAAAAATTTGGGGGAAGAAAGAGAAAGAAAGACCTGACACTTTGCCACAAAGTAAGAAGTATATTTTCAGGGTGCCTTCCATTCTCACACTAAGATCCCTTCTCAAGTACTTGTCTCCTTAGCTTGGCATTCAGTCATAAATATAATACTAAGCAGCTATGACTGTGAGCACGTAACTGAAATTTTTCTGGGTCTCAGTTGCTTCCTATGTAAATTGGGGAAAATAATAAATTTTATCTTACCATGTCCTCATAAAGATTCCAGGAGATAACAAAGCAACTGCAAAACATCTACTTCAGTGTCTGGCACAAAAAATATACTTAGTTAAATTCCTACTGAATCCAAAGTCTATAATAAATGTATTCTCCCCTCCACAGTGCATGTGTGCATTTTAACAATCTTTCACTGTCTCATGTTGAAGAATTTATTATCAATGGATGTTTCATAAAAAATACAAAGCAATAAAAATGTTTTTTTATAGAGTGTTGACTGAAGCAAAGGACCTTTCCACTTTTTCTTGGTCATCAAAACAGTAGTATAATAATTAGTCCCAGGTGACCTGTTAGGGTCAAAGTGGTAAGTCTTTGCAAGGATGTGAATATATGATATCACTATAAGGAAACAAATAATTATGACAAACAATTCCATCTAACACAATAGAAGAGCATCAGAAAGGGCAGCAAAAACTTGAGCTTAGGTTAATAACATACATTGGGCATGGAATGGAAAGAGGAACAAGAATTGTAGAGAGAAGAGTTCTCATAAACATGTAATTCAAGGCTATATTATGTACATTTCTGATTTCCAGGACATAGCACTTGGGATAGTTTAGATTTTCAATTCTTTACTTAAAAGAAAAATTTGAATCAATGTGAAGTATCTTATTGCTTATAAACACCTTAACAATTCTTCAAAAACTAAGTGAGGTAGGAAGAAAATGAGTATTTGGTGATTTCAACGTTCTGTATTTTTGGACTATAAGATGCACCCCCCCTGCCAAATTTGGGAGGAATAGTGGTTGTTAATGCTGCTGTTGAGTTCTGTTTACATTTGCATTGGTGAAATATTATGTTATTAAATATGTTACTACATTTTTTGCTTCAAAAATTTTTCCCCATTTTCCTCCTCTAAAACCTAGGTGCATCTTATGGTCTGAAAATATGGTAGGTCCTGACCCCTTCCTGGATCCATCTCTGAGTTCTTAGTGAAAGAGAAAATTAAATATCATTAAGAAACCAGTGTATTCATGCAGATGCTATTGTTTCCACATTCTTTTCTGTAATGGCTAAATAAAACACACCATTTACATGGAAATCACCACATTGTGATTCTACAACACTTCTTAATAACTGAATGGGATACTTTTGGGTACAGGCTTCCCAAGTCCCTAGAAATTATAGTTAGTCACACAATAAAAGGCAGTTGGTGTGTTCCATCAAATCAAGAAATGAATGTTAACAAAACTATGACCCCAGCAGAAAGGACATCTATAAATCACAAGGATCTAAGCAAAGAAGAATCAGAGGCCAGGTAAGCCCCAGAAATCAAGAGGTCCCTTTGAAAAGAGTACACAAAAGGGAAGAGAACTGGTGTTACTAAGTATATACAATGTATTAAGAATTGTTGTTACTGAGTATCTACAATATATACAGTGCTATTCTAGGTGTTTTATACATATTTGCTCAAGTAATTCTCTTAATAACTTTATGAGATACACAGTATTTTATTCCCATTTTACAGATGAAGAAACTGAGACTCATCGAGGCTTAGTGACAGCAGCTAGTATGCCATAAAAGTGAGCTTAGTTCTTTCTGAATCCAAACTCTATATCCTTCCACCACAATATGTTATCTCCAGACAAACATGATGTTTGGGGAAAATAGCCAAGCAAACAGTACACAGAAGGTTCACAGGATATACACAGGAATATATAAATGATGGAGTAAGGTGAGGTGGAGATACAAGGCAGCAAATAGGAGAAGCTAGAGAAAAAAAGGTAACACAAACAGCAAAAAAACACTGAAAGTTCTCTTTACATCTCTCTCCTGCAGGTAAAAACCAATCCTTAGTGAAATTGACCTGGAATCTTGAAGAGGACAAATAAAAGACATAAGACCGAATGCTCAGCACCATTGGCTGGTGAGCTAGGCCTTGTACTCAAAGCATTATCTATCAGAAGCTCTTCCCTAATATGGCCTTTATGTAGATATTAGCACAACTGGCATTTTTTTTGGCCTTTCAATTTAGTGAGTAGCATTTGTAAATATTGAACTGTAGAGAAATGTCATTGTATGAACTCTGCATTTGTTCCTCTGCTGGCCCACTGAACATTAATGATCGTATGGGGTGGAAACTGTTTACAACTGCTTATTCTGGTCCTCTAAGCAAAGAGCACTAGAACTGGTATTTGTATTAGGAAGCCAATATATTGAAACCCTAAGGAGAAGAGTATCAGATAGAGCTTCTCTTTTTTCTAGAAATCTGAGATGCTTTTAAAGAGCATTGACTAAGGGAGAAAAGAAAAGAATCCTAGCATAATTCCAAAAATAGAATTTACCATAGAGTTTTGTGCAATTCAGTCTGATGTTGGTTGGGAAACCTTGAATTATAGAAATTGGCCAAAAAAACTCTTTTCTGTTTGCTAGCATGGCTGACCACACATGTAAGTGATCTGAATTAGGGGTTTAACAATTGATTTTAGTCATTTGCTCACTGAAACATAAAATCTATGCTTAAGATTTAATCCATCCAATTGAAAAGCACTTTGAATCCTGTTAAAATGTAAACACCCTTGGGGAGGGTAATTCTTTTATACATTAACTCTTTCATCAGCTGTGTTTTTCTGAACTTTTAAAATGTGCAAGATCAGCAAACTTTTTAGTTCTCCCGTGACTATTTAATTCTGCAGTTGTAAGAAAAAAAAAAAGAAGCCTCAGTGTATAAACAAGTAGGTGTGAAAGTATTCCAATAAAATTTTATTTAACACAACAAATCAGCAAGTCAAATTTAACCAATCTAAGATCTAAACAAAAGTTTTCTTAGCAGGAAGGCTAAGGTCTCTGGTCAACAGAGGCAAGAGAAAGTGAAAGGCTGCCCTCCAAGGCATCTAAGTGGGCTAACAAAATCGCAGGCCATAATTAGTTCTCCAGATAACTAAAATCCAAAAGAAGATTCTATTTAGAGAACATGGATTTGTCTAAAAAATGTTACTGGAGTATTAAAGACAAGTATGCAGGAATATTTCATCAGATTTTCAAAAAGGTTTATGAGCCCATAAAGGGTGAAGCTCCAAAGCATAGAAGGGATCATCTAATACTATAAACTTACCTTCCCCAGGCTAGTCCCTCACCCAAGTCATCCCCTGAAGCTCAGTGACCACTCTTACTTTCACTCATATACCTTTCTGTAATCATCCTAGAGAAAACATCTTTCACATTTTATTTCCTCTAAACTTTTCTGGGGGGCTATTCATTTATATTAATTACAAAAAATACAAGTATATTCATCACTGAAAGGTTGAGTTTAACAGATTCCACATATTTTAAATTGATCTTAGCTACTGAAAATAAAATGATATATTCAGTTAATGAGCCACTTAAAGTTCTACCAGATACTGGGCCTATATTTCATCCTTTATTATAAGCATAAATTGATTCTAGACACCCAGAGATATAGTCATTAGAATCAGGATTACTCAAAATTAGCATAAATAGTGAAGTGAGGGGCAGGATGGGACTATGATTTAGGTCAAAAAAGGGCAAGTTTGGATTTTGGTTTCACATCATGAAAAGAGCTTAAAATTTGTCAGTCTTGTCCTCGAAACAAATAAAAAGCTGGACCAAAAAAAAAAAAAGAATTAATGACATTTTCTTGGACCCACCACAGAACCAAAGACAGAGCAAACACTGCCCCAAAATCTAGAGGGACAATGACAGCAAGAGCAACATAACCATCAAAATGTACTTAGCTGGAACAAAGCCGCTAAGACCCATAAACTAGTAAAGAAATTTAAATGATCATTTTGACAAATTTCTGAAGGTTGAGTGCAGACTACTTGGGAGTAAGAAACTCCTGGGTGCTGCCTCTTATTTGATGGTTTGCCATTGTAACTCCTTTTCCTTAAACTAAGAATTCTGACCATGTGAATTACCTCTTCCTTATATATCTGAAGGCCTTGGTTTTGATAAGCAGAGCATATCTGTCATCCCATGGGTCTTTAACAAAGGAACCTTTTACAGGCAGAGCTGTACAAAAAAAAAGAAACAGCCTAATCCAACAGCTTCCAGATCTATGTAATCATCAGAATCACCTAGAAGGCTTGTTAAGTATACAGGTTACCAGGGCATACCCCACACCTACAGAACTGAACTGAATTCCTGGAGGTAGGACCTAGAAATCAGTATGCTTAAAAACATTACAATTATAGATTTAATTCAGTAAGAAAACCCCAAAGTGATTCTGATAACCAGTTTAGAGAATACTGATCTATCTATCTTGGAGATCAAACCCTTGTCTGAGATATTCATTCACAAATATATTTTCCCATATGGTTGGTTTCCTTTTCATTTTGTTAATGTTTTCTTTAGCTGTGAAGAAGTTTTTATTTTGATGAAGTCCCATTTGTTTATTCTTTCCTTTATGTACCTTGCTCTAGGGGACATGATCTCACATATAAGCAGAACCTAATTGACAAAACAAATAAGAAAGCAAAATGTAACCAGAGACACGGAAATAACCAGTAGGGTGGAAGGCAGGGTAATCAGGGAAAGAAGTGGAAAGGTCATCAAGCAACATGCATAAAGGACCCATGGACAAATCCAGTGAGGGGTAGGACTGAGGGTAGGAGGTGGGAGTGGGTGAGGTGGGGGAAAGTGGTGGCGGGAAAATGGAGACAACTGTATTTGAACAACAATAAAAAAAGAAAAAAATTACTGATCTAGTCCAAATTCTGACTAGAGATTAGCAGTCAGGACAGTAGAGCCACACTGAGCGGCTCCATACGGTTGAGATATTTCTGAGGAGCTCAATGTATGTTGACAGAGGAGACCTAAGTAACAAATGGTTATTAGACTCTATTCACTTATGTTCAAAATGTTGCTGCCTGGGGGCTTCTGGCCAAGATGGAGGTGTAAGTAGAAACGTTTCACTCCTCGCACAACTGGAAGAAGGATAAACCAATTTAAAAATAATAAACAATCACAACTGCCAGAAAATCAAACTGCAGGGAACTCCAACAACCAAGGAGTTAAACATTTATCCAGACCTGTATAAAGGGTGGAGACAGGTAGCCGAGCACACCACACAGGGGACCATATGGGCAACCACGAGGGCAACCACATGGGCTACTGGTTAGGTAAGGTGGGATGGACAGGAAACTAAAGACTCAAAACCTCTAGGTGTAAAATACTCTGGAGGTTGCAATGGTGGGAGAAACTCTCAGTTTCCCTGGAGAGTTTGTTGGAAAGTGGGGCTGAAGAATTGAGGGTACAGCATTGTTCCCTCTCTGACCTCTCCCCCACAGACAGCACCAAAACCAGCAAAGAGGGTTGCCCCACCCTGGCAAATACCTAGGGCTCCTTGCCCTTGTAATATAACAGGTGCACCAAATCAAAGAAATATAGCCCAAATGAAAGAACAGATCAAAACTCCAGAAAAAGAGCTAAATGATGAGGAGATAGACAACCTATCTGATGCAGAGCTCAAAACACTGGTAATCAGGATGCGCACAGAACTGATTGAACTTTGCCACAAAATAAAGGGAAAAATGAAGGCTACCAAAATGAAACACAGCAAAATACACAGGGAACCAAGAGTGAAGGGAAGGAAACCAGGAATCAAATCAGTGATTTGGAACAAAAGGAAGAAATAAACATCCAACCAGAGCAGACTGAAGAAACAAGAATTCAAAAAAATGAGGCAAGGCTTCAGAACCTCTGCGACAAAAGCACTCTAACATCCATATCATAGGGGTGCCAGAAGGAGAAAAACAACAGCAAGAAATTGAAAACTCATTTGAACAAATAATGAAGGAGAACTTCCCCAGTCTGGCAAAGGAAATAGACTTCCAGGAAACCCAGGAATCCCAGAGTACCAAAGAAATTGGACCCAAGGAGGAACACACCAAGGCACATCATAACTAAATTACCCAAGATTAAAGATAAAGAGAGAATCTTAAAAGCAGCAAGAGGAAAGGAGACAGTTACCTACAAAGGAGTTCACATAAGACTATCAACTAATTTCTCAAGAGAAATGTTGCAGGCAAGAGGGGACTGGAAAGAAATATTCCAGGTCATGAAAGGCAAGGACCTACATCCAAGATTACTCTATCCAGCAAAGCTTTCATTTAGAATGGAAGGGCAGGTAAAGTGCTTCCTAGATAAGGTTAAGCTAAAGGAGTTCATCATCACCAAGCCCTTATTATATGAATGTTAAAGGGACTTTTATATAAGAAATACAAGAAGATAAGGATCTATGAACAATAAAGTGACAACAAACTCATAACTATCAACAACTGAGCCTAAAAACATAAACAAAAACTACACAAACAAATAGATTAGGAACAGAATCAGAGAAATGGAGATCACATGGAGGTTATCAGTGGGGAGGGGAAGAATGGGAGGAAGGTACAGGGAATAAGAAGCATAATTGGTAAGCATAAAATATATGGGCGGAGATTAATAATAGTATATGAAACAGAGAAGCCAAAGAACTTACAGGTACAACCCATGGACATGAAGTAAAGGGGAGATGCTGGAGCACTGGTGGGTTTCAGGGGGGTGATGAGAGAAAAAAAGTGTGACAACTGTAATAGCATAATCAATAAAATGTACTTAATAAATTTTGCTGCCTGGAGGACAGAGCAAAGTTTACCACCTTCCTATAGCCAATATAAAGAATACATTTTCTTTTGCTTCAGCTAAAGAAAATTAACCTTCCAAAATATTAATTTAATTTCACCTCAGACACTAGAAAATAGTCTAGAATCATCCTATGTCTCACCTTAGTGTGCCAGACAACATGGGGTCAGTACCAGAACTTAAATACCAATTCATAGTCCACTAATTATAAGAAGAAACATTCATAGGGAAACACCTAGAATTTTCCAGACAAGATGACTCTCTAAATTTGGTTGGTCAAATGCTCGAGGCCAAATTACCAGGGAAAGTATCAAAGTGGTTGAGCCACAGCAACCCTTTTACTCTCAGCCAGAATAGCTCCAAAAGAACAGGTTTCTCTACCCTATATATTCAACTTTGAATGCAACTTTCAAAGATAAAGCCCAGAATTTCATTTTCTGAGATATACAATGAACACTGCACTTGAAGTCAGAACACACACAGTTGGTTGTCTTAGATAAATCACTTTCCCTCTCTGAAGATTAATTTTCATATCTACAAAATCAAAAAATTAAACTGAACAAGCTTTTAGAATTACAGCTCTTGAGCGCGGACTGGGAACCAAAGTGTCCCAGGTTCAATTCCCAGCCAGGGTACATGCCTGGGTTGCAGGCCATAACCCCCAGCAACCTCATATTAATGTCTCTCTCTCTCTCTCTGTCTATCTCCCTCCCTTCCCCTCTAAAAATAAAAACAAATAAAATCTTAAAAAAAAATTACAGCTCTAATTTTTAATTGAACCCAATAGGCTAACTTGTAGTATGGGTTCTGGACTTCTAAGGACTCTGGTTATATGTAAAGACTCTCTAAAGGAGTTCCAAGAGTTACTAGCTTGATACTAAATTTAGCCCTGAAGATCTTCCAACTTTTCATCCCAGTTAACCTTACACTGAACTCACCATCTTGGCCAGTAAGCCATCCAGCCACAAGGCAAGGGAGCTAGGGAAAATAGTCTGTCAATATTGCTTGCTGCTCACAGCTTCAGAGGGCCTATCAGAAAACTCATGAGTTTTAACGTAATTCAATTCAATGAACACCAGAAAAAAATACTATAAAGTTTATCTCAATCCAATGTCCTCCAGATGAGATAAAATCCTGAATCTTTCAACTGATACAAAATTTTTTGTTCAACTTTTAGCACCTGCTGACAGGAATAAAGATACAGCCACATGTTTATTGCCTAGTATCTTAAAGTGGAAAGGCCAAATTAACATGGTAGTGGTCAGTGGGCTCACTCAAGCTCTGTGGAAGGATACCTCTCTCTCTACTTCCTATTTGGGTCCTTGTTTTACTTGGTCTCACTCAGATAATTTCTTTACTTGGCATATTTTCTTTGCTGCCAGTTTCCCAGTTTTCTAGGATTATCATTTCTGCTGAAACAATCCTCTTTTTCTGGCTGAACCACAAGCACAGGTTTATGTTTGGTTTTGGGGTAGTGATTCTTTTTTTTTTTCTTGTGTAGGTTGGCAAGAGGAAGCGAGGGTATTATTTTGGTCCCAAAAGCATAGCGCGAGTTTCTCACACTATAAAGCTAACCAGCTTCATAAAACATCACGAAAACATAATTTTTTTCTTCTGCTGAAAACCCATAAATAACAGAAGAGTCCATGGGAAGCTCATTTCTTCCAAAAGCATGCAAATATTCTTTTATAATACTGTTTCCAGAGGTTAGGACCCACACCCAAATATATGACACTACCGAATGGCATAGTTAGGTTGCAGAGACATGGTTTGATGGGTGTTGATGCAAACTGCCACTGTTGCACATTGTCCTTTACCTGAAAAAGGTATTTCTCAGCACCAAATGAGGCTACCATCCCAGGAAGCTATAAAGTCTGACCACCCACAGAGCCAGCACAAATTCACTATACCTGTATTACCAGAATGGATAGACTATTTTTTTCACTGTTTGGGTCACCATTTCCATAATTGTAAGAGTTAGAAAAAACCCTTGGTACTAAAGGTTCTGATCATTTTAATGCACATCCTAATGGCTAATGGGCCCTGGTGGGGAGGGAGGTGGAATGACTTTGAAAATAATCTTTCCTCAGATACAGTACTTCCTATAGTCTAGACCTAGACCTTCTTTGTGTTCTAAGTATTCAGATTAAGGCACACAATATGAAATAGAGAATAGATATACTGCAAAATGCCTCAACTCTCAGGACAACTGCATAATATGTTAAATTAAGCAACATAACTACTTACCCAACCCCTTGTCAACAATGACTTTCAATCCTTTTTGCTGGAATTATTTAGTCCCTTCCTTCAGCCCATGGGTCTTTCACAAAGGAGCCTTGTATAGGCAGAGATGTTCAAAAAGAGAAAGAGCTGTTCCAATCCCTAGAATCAATCAGAATCCTAGTCTGGGAGAATTTAAGAAACTTAGAGTCAGTATTCTCTGCTGCAGATCCTCCACTGGTTAATGGTTTGCTCCTTCTGATCAAGTTCTGTCTTATTCCCTTATTTCAAAATCTGGGTCCTTTTTGTTTTCCAGGGCCTAGTACCTGAGATTCCCAGGAGTATCAGCCTATTACCACAAACTGCACTGTTCCCATGTTCTACATGTTTATTCTGTGGCCTACTGCTAAGAACCTCCAGGATCACTTTCTGTTTCCCAGTATTTCTATTTGGACTGTAGAGCTTAGCCTTCTTTGTTCTGGCTTATCTCACTATCACACAAGACCCAGTCCAGAAAGTTGCAGGGTGATTAAGATCTCATTTGGGAATGCCCATGGCCCATAGCTAATCATACTCACTATTACTGTCCAGTAAGCTAGATTGGCCATCTAACTGCCTTCTAAGAGATGTGGGAAAAGGGTATGGGGATTGGTTGGGGGAAAGGGCAAGGAAATCTTCAGTTTTAGCAAGAAGGCAATTATGTTATCCTTGGGTCTTATATAAATAACCTAAGGGTTGTTTTCATGACCCCTGGGTGTAAACGAGATCCTATCATGTATCCTATCATCTGCTTTGGGACAGTAGTGGTTCTATAAAAGTACCTAAACACAAGGTAAAGACATATCCTTAGCCCTGGCTGGCATAGCTCAGTGGGTTGAGCAAGGGCTGGGAACCAAAGTGTCCCAGGTTCAATTACCAGCCAGGGTACATTCTTGGGTTGCAGGCCATAACCCCCAGCAACTGCACATTGATGCTTCTCTCTCTCTCTCTCTCTCTCTCTCTCTCTCTCTCTCTCTCTCTCTCTCTCTCTCTCTCTCTCTCTCTCTCTCTCTCTCTCTCTCTCTCTCTCTCTCTCTCCCTCTCTTTCTCTCTCCCCCTCCCTTCCCTCCCTAAAAGTAAATAAATAAAATCTTAAAAAAAAGACATAACCTTATTGCCTAGGTCCTGCTTGAGGCTACTAAATCTCTATCCACTTTAGCCAGATCTTATCACTTCACTCTATTGTAATGACACTCCTAGACTATTATCATTATAATCGTTTAGATATGAGGGTCTACTCCAGGGTGTGAATGTCCAGAAAATGTCATATATCTAATGGAAGTCCAGAACTACCAGTGACTCTCTTTTGACTCAGATCCTGAACACAAGACCAGAAACTTCTCTTTCTGGGTGACTCAGGCATGACCATGGTCCAGAAGAAATTCAACATTTTGTTTCTCAAAATATTAAATGCCAATATAATGACTCATAACCCTTTGGTTCAGATATGAAACATTTATATAAAACTCATAGCTACTGTATTCATTCATTCATTCATTCATTTGACAAACATTAAACAACTAATATATGCCATTCACTGGGAATTCAGCAGAAAATAAAACATAGTCCCCACTGTCATGAAGCTCAGAGTGTCACAGGAGTAGGAACACATTAGAAAAATGAAATTAACTAATTAATAACATATTGTGATAAAAGTTATAAAAATAAATCAGGTCAAGGAAGAAAATGGTGTGCTGTGGGAAGGGGCTTTAGTTTTAAATAGAGTGGTAAGGTTAGGTCAGTTATAATGTGGTATTTGAGCAAAGACCTGAAGCAGATCAGTGAGTGAACCATGTGGATATATGAGGGGCAGAGCATTCTAGGCAAAGGGTAAAGCCAGGACAAAAAAAAAAAAACCTGGAGCAGGATGTGCTTGGTGTATTCAAGGAACAGAAATGAGGCCAGTGAGATTGAACTGTTGTGAACTAAGTGGGGAGAAGCAAAGGGATGAGATAAGGAACTCAAGTCCTGATCATAGTCTACTGTGAGGACTTTGGATTTTACTATAAATGAGATGGGAATCCATGGGGATTTTGAGCAGAGAAATGACAAGAGTTGACTTACATTTTAATAACACAACTCTGGCAGTTTTGAAGGGAGGCAAAGGGAAAATCCAAGAGATCAGTAGGGGATTCTTACTTTTGACCAGGTGAGAGGGGACAGAGGCTCGTCTTCAGGAAGATTGTCAAAGGGTTGTTGCCTCTGCTGACTAGCACATGAGTGAGAATCCCTGAGTTGCCTCTGCTGACCTTACTGCCACTTAGGCTTATAGACCCTATCTTCCTTTGCTGTTATCTCCAAGCCCAACCAATTAGCAGTTATCCCTTTGACAATTCAGCCTCAGCCCAGACCTAGACAGTTCAGGGCTTGTCTCTGTTCTGTGCCTGGAGACTGATAAATATGCTGTAGTTGTGTTCTTTAGCCAGAAAACTAGAACCACACTGGCCCTCATAAACCAGAGACCAATTCATGAAAATTAGGTGTTGGCCCAAAGAAACTCAAGAAGCCACCTCCTTTCCCATGGCACAGCTGAGTGACATTGCCTTTAACAGTCCTAAGTAGAGAAGCTATACCATTGTAATATTATTTTGAGTGCTTGTTATGTGGCAAGCATTGTGCAGTATTCTCTAATGGACTATTTCATTTAAACTTTTTCAACAAACCTAAGACATAGATTTTATTATTACTCATTTGTGACAGTCTGTTTTATGTGTCAACCTGACTAGACTATAGTACCAACTTATTCAAACACTAATCTAGGCATTACTGTAAACATGTTTTGCAGATGTATTTAGCATATACAATCAGTTGACTTTAAATAAAGAAGGTTATTCATGATAAAGAGAATGGACTTCATCCAATCAGTTAGAAGGCCTTAAAAGCGAAAATGAATTTTCCCAGAGAAGAAATTATGCCTCAAGACTACAGCATCAACTTCTGCCTGAGGTTCCAGCTTGCCAGCCTGTGCATCAGATTTCAGATGTGCCAGCCCCCACAATCAAGTGAACCAATGAACCAATTCCTTGAAATTTATTTATATATACCTTACTGGAGAATGTGTGTGTGTATATATATATATTCAATAATATATTCAATTATATCTATATCTATCTATATATATATAGATAGATATAGATAGATAGATAGATAGATAGATAGATAGATATATTACTGGTTCTGTCTCCCTGGAGAACGCTGATTGATAGACCACAAGTATGGAGAATCAGACCTGAATAGACTGACTCAAAGCCATTCACCCATCCTCTGCTTTCTCTAAGATGTCTGAATCCATTTTTAAAAATTATCTGAGCCCTGGCTGGTAGGGATCAGTGGATTAAGTGTCAGCCTGTGAACCAAAGGGTTGCCAGGTCGATTCCAAGTCAGGGCACATGCCTGGGCTGCAGGCCAAGTCCCCAGTGGGGGCCATGTGAGAGGCAACCACACATTGATGTTTCTCTCCCTCTCTTTCTCTCTCCCTTCCTCTCTCTCTAAAAACAAGTAAATAAAATCCTTAAAAATAATAAAAATAAAAATTGCCTGAGCCTGAGAAATACCATAGGAGTATTTCAAGTGTCTGTATGCTTATTATATTATAACATGAATGTAGCTTATGATTAGTGTATATACTTATTATATTTGTATACTTATTCTCAGCAGTGATAATTATAGCTGTTGTGTACTAAATCAATCTTGTATGCCAGGCATTGTGATGAGCATTTTGCATTCATACTTATCTTATGTTACTCTCATAACAACCATATACGTAATTTAGAGTTACCACCATTTAAGCCAGAGTGTGAAAGACAAATGCCATATGATCTCACCTATAAGTGGAACCTAATCAACAAAACAAACAATCAAGCAAAATATAACTAGAGACATTGAAATAAAGAACAAACTGACAGTAACCAGAGGGGAGGGGTAGAGGGATAATGGGGGTAAGAATGGTTGTCAAGGAACATATATAAAGGACTCAAGAACAAAGCCAAAGCAGGGAAGGATTGGGGGTGGAATGTAGGGGTGAGTGGCATGGGAGAAAGTAGTGGCTGGAAAATGGAGACAACTGTACTTAAACAATAATAAAAAATGTAAAAAATCTGCAATGAAAAATTACCATTATTTTATACTTGGTAAATATGAGGATCAGAGATGTTACATAACTTGTCCAAATTTACACAGCTAGTAAAAGGAATAGCTAGGATTCAGTACATTGCTTTGGAATTACTTCTCCTGAACTATTGCAAATAGAACCAAGTGGTTACCCAGCCTTAAACTTTATGGAACTATTTTTAACCCACTGAATCCTATAGAACCATTTATTTGTTTATGGACCTTGGCTTGCAACCCACCTCCAAAATCAAACTTATAAAACAGTTCCTAAAAGTAGCTACCATTACTTGTTCTTGCCCTAAGTGAGCATGATTTATAAGATCAATGTCACTTATAAGGAAAGATTTAAGAATAGAGAGGCCAAGTCTTCTGACTCCATGGAATAAACTTTGTAGTCAGAAAACTTAGGTTCAAATCTCTGCTCTGAGACCTTGAGCACATCAGCTAACTTTTCTGAACCTTATTTTGTTCAACTATAAAATGGAAATATTCAATCATTGCTATTGGATGGTTTTGAGAATTAAAAAAGTAATATGAGGGAAATATTAGGCCAGAGCATAGCTCCACCAAATGTTAGCTACAAACGACAGTTACAGAACCTTCAGCCCTGCCTATTGTGACCTCAGGATGACCTGAGCACCTGCCTCAGCAGCCACCCTGGGAGCTCTGACTGGACTCCAAACTGGAATAAGCTGCTCAAGCACAAACACAGCCATGTCTGTATAATTTACTTGATAGAGCTTGTGTTCATCAAGTGACATTTTAAAGACAAATAGGCCATAAACAGAGTTAGAGAAGAAACCAATGGTGTGTGTTCTCACCATCATTTCAGTACTATCAGTATTGTGTAGTAAGAAGAGACCACCAAGTCACTAATTCAATTCAACTCTAATTTTTGAGCATCTACTCCATATCAGATTCTGTGTTAGGTATTGGGAATACAGGAAAGAATAAGGTATCATCTTGCTATCACTCAGCTACTAGTCTAATGGATTTGCAGATATAGGAGAAAGAGAAGAAATAGGCAAGAGTATTTTACTGATCCAATAGTTATGTGGCATTTTTTGTGCCATATACGCTTTCAATTACCCATTAAAGTCTCATATATACACAAGGAAGTAGTTAATATCATTATTATTATTTATATTTCACAGATGAGGAGGCTGAGACAATGACACAGTAAGTTTTTCAAAGTCACACTCTTAATAAATGGCAGAGCCAAGATTTTAACATACCCTACAATACTACTGTATTCCAAAAGACTTCTTATTACAGATACACTGGTGAAAGCACCTCCTGGGGATGACTGAGAGAGTCCCCAAAGACTGCAGAAACTCTAGTCTATTGGTGCATGTTGTTATACTTTAAGAAATGGCAAAATCTCTGATCACAAATCAGAGGATAACCAAGACATAAAATAATGAATTTTGGTAACCTACCCATAGAATAGGTAACAATATGGGATTTTTTTTCCTCTGTATTAGTTATCTTTTGCTATGTTAATAATTACCCCAAAATTCAACAGGTTAGATGACAATCATTTATTATCTCATAGTTTCTGTAGGACAGGAATCTATGCATAGCTTAGCTTGGTGTCTCTGTCTCAAGGTCTTTTATGATGTTAGAGTCAAACTATCAGCCAGGGCTGCAGACTCATCTGAAGGCTCAACTGAGGGATGATCTGCTTGTGAGCTCACTTATGTGGTTGTTGGCAGGATCCAATTCTTCACAAACTATTGGTCAGAGGTATCAAATCCTTGGTGGATATCTTCCTCAGTTCTTTCCTGAGCCTCTCCCATAAGGCAACTCACAAGGAGGTTTATGGCTGCCCTAAGAGTAAGATAAAAAGAGAACAAGTATCTAAGACAAAAGTCATCATCTTTTTATAACCTAATTTAGGAAGCTGATATCCTTTAACTTCTGACATGTTTTATTTGTTAGAAGAGAATTCCACTTATACTAAAAGGGAGAGAGGATTACAAAGGCTATGAATACCAGGAGTTGGGGAATCTTTGGGTATCATCTTAGAAGCTTTTTAGTACAGTCTCTAACATCACTCAAAAGCAGGAAGCTCTGCAATAGCTCTGCCAGTAGATCATTAGTCTGAATTGTTGCCTTCAGGTACTAGAGTATTCTATTATACCATTGAATTCAGAAGAGATCTCTTTGCTGAGGATTAGACACTAAGTCTAATAATACAAGCTACATTTCTATTTTACTTGCACTTCTATGATTTTCACTAGTGCCCTTACTTCTAGTTTTTGCCAGACAGGTTTTTAAAAAGTGCTATAAAACTAGACTGTTCCGTCCTTAATTCTTCACCATTTGTTTCATCTTTCAAAAGCTACCTCTTGACTCATATCTGGGAAGATTTTACTAACTAATCTTGCCTGGCATAAGAGGGTTTTCTTGTCTGAGATCCAAATCAGTTCCTTTAAGACACACATATAAGCAAATGATAGCAGATTATGTGGAGAATTTTAAATACACAAGGATGATGACACTTTTTTCCCTGCCATAAGTAGAAGCAGATATACCCACAGGCCTCTAAACATTTATTACATATATAATTAATACTTGTGAAAACAGGGTTACACTCATTGACAAAAATATCAAAGTGGGGTGGGCTCTACCCCAGACATGTGTTTATGTCAATTTTTCATGGTTATTATTAATATTTTTACTTTTCTGGACTATGGACCTACATGTATGTCAACTCTTTCTTCCTGTCTTAGCTGGCCTAACAGGTATTTGACCTCTGAACTGCTTAGCTGTTTGCCACTACTGCCTTTGGTTAATTAAGCTTGCCTGCCAGCAAAGTCAATTTGATTTTTCTTAGACAGTTTGTTCTTCCAGATTGCAAATTTTTGTGGATTTCACTTTATCTAACCAAACGACAGGTACTGGTCCCTGCTGGCCATGCTCTATCTTGCTACCACTTATTCCACATTATAAAAACTATGCTCATTCACTTTGAGCAAACTCTCTGCCTCTATCAAAATAATGATGACTTTGGGCACATACTCCTTGTTACAACCTTACCCTAACCTGTCCTGTCTAGTCTCTGTATCAAACTTGAAAATACTATTTCCAACTTCCTACATCTATCATCAAATTTACCTGTTGCTTGGCCAATGTTCTCAATACGTTATAACTGATAAACTAAGTCATGCTGAGTTGTTGATCACTGAGAATACCTTAATAAGTTACCCTATACAGAAGGATTCCCACTTTAGTTACTAAAAAAAAAGCTGCCAGAGCACAAAGTGAATAGCCATGGTAGAATTTCTGGCACTCTAGTAGAATAGTGAGATTATTACTTGTGATAGAAAGACATAATAGTGGTACTCTTAAAGTGACACTCTTGGTGTCCCCCTGCTCCACTTATGCAAAGGGCCAATCCTTTATAGAACATATACAGTAGTCCCCTTTATTCATTAGGGATATATGTTCCAAGACCCCCAGTGAATATCTGAAACCAGATAGATCCGCACCCTATATATACTATGTTTTTTTCTATACATATATATTTTTCACTCAAAGGAAGCACTTTAAGGCTTCTCTTTGGCATATCCAAATTTCCAGCATCACTATTCTTATGATTTTGGGCCATTATTAAGTAAAATAAGGATTACTTGAACTCAAACACTGTGATATCATAATGATAAACCTGATAACTAAAATGGCTACTAAGTGACTAATGGGTAAGGAGCATGCATATGGGGTACATCAGGATGATTCATGTCCCAGGAGAGACAGAGTGGGATGGCACATATTTCATCACAAGAATCAGAGTGACGCACAATTTAAAACTTATAAATTATATATTTCTGAAATTTTCCATTTAATATTTTCATACTGAGGTTGGCTGTGGGTAACTGAAACCATAGAAAGCAAAACCACAGATGGGAGGGGAAGACTGCTGTATACCTATGTAGGTTCAAAACAACCTTAGGTAAAGTCTTAGTAGATAGAGTTATTAAGAGAAACTAAGAATATTATGGGATGGGGGAGAGAGGTGAGGGAGGATGGAGACAACTCTACTTGAACAATAAAAAAAGTGAAACCAAGGATACTTGATGTTTCCTTAAAATTTGAGATGGACAACCAAGAACAACTAGTCCCTCCTACTTTGGGACTGAAACATACAGAACTTGCAAAACAACTTGAAACTAGGTAAATTATAAACAAAGGCCGCACTCATAGTAGCCTACCTTGTAGACTAGAAACAATAGCTGCATTTAATTTAGATGTATATTTATGGCCCAGTCAGCTAATGGGTGACATGGTGCAAACCACTATGATATTTGGAATATGTGTGACCTATAAGAACACTGTGATTACATTGTTCATCTGGAATTTGTGATAGGCATGTAAGAGTCATGTCTTGTACAGGTGACTGTTTAGAAGAGACCTGTCCAGGACAGATTTGTCATTTGCTAGCATTGACCAAGATGCTTCTAGATACAAATGATATATGCCCATTAATATATGGCCTAAATGGAATTCTTTCATTCAATAATTTTTATTATATGATATTTCCTTTTTGTTTTTCTCTTTTCCCCATGAAAATGAAAGCTTCATAAGAGCAGGGATCTTATTTTTCTTGTTTCCTGTGGTAATGATAACTTCTAGAACAGGTGCTTTACATAGAGGAGGTCAGTAAATATTGACTCAGTGAACATAAAGACTATTTGCCTTCAATGATTCTTGCCAGTCTGTTTCTGTGGTCGGTTCTTTCTCTTATTCACCACACAAGTTATTTGTCTTCACCTCTTCACTCTCCTTTAACCGCCAATGTTTTCATATGTAGTTTCACTCTCAGTAAAACATGCCAACTCTTACATTTTAGAAAAAACAGAAAGCAACAAATGGGGATTTCCTCAACAATCTTTCTCTTTAAAGCCACAAACTTACATTTGCTGCATCACCCTGATCTCTCCTTCGGTTTTCTCATGACATTCTCCCTGTGTGTCTCTGTCTTCACATGATACTTTATTCTTCTTATGAGGGTATTTATCATGTTGGATTAAGGGCCAGTCCTACTCCTGTACAACCTCATCTTAACTAATCACATCTGCAATGACAATTTCCAAACAAGGTTACATTCCTAGGTACTAAGGATTAGGACTTCAACATACCTTTTTGGGGGGTCACAAGTCAACTCACATGGCCTTCTAACAATTGCCTTGTATCACTCTTCTCCTCTTAATCCACACTTGCTGAATGAGGTATCTGTACTCACTGTCTATGCTTACACTCCTCAACACTTAAATAAGCTCCTATTACCATCAGTCCTCTATCTACTTTTACTATGTCCTTGTACCATGTCCAATGGATGCATTTTCCTTTTAAAATTTATGAAATGTTTATTTCTAGAACTTTCCACTTAATATTTTCTGACTATGGTTGACCTTGTATAACTGAAACCATAGAAAGTGAAACCATGGATAAGAGAGGACTACTGTATAAGCTAGAAAGTTAATTATGCTAAAAAAGCATCATATTACATTGAGCTGCTGAAGCTGTTTTTACATATACAGTTCTAAATATGTTTAGAAAACTAGGAGTTTCTCTAAAAGTAATTTATTTTTTAAAGTAAATGGACAATAGTATATTACATGGAACAATGTACAACTTTACCTATTGTCCAGACATTTTCTGACAGGTACCCCTTTTAGACCTTCGAAAGCATAACTACTGCTAGCTAAGAAGTTACTACAGTATATAAGATTACCCAAAAGTATCATAAGAATTGTATCATATATATTATAGATGAAATTCAAGTACAATTTTATATGACATTGTTTTCAAGGCACAGTATATTCTAAATTATGAAAAATTGCTTGGTAAGTTAACTTTTGGAAACCAACTCTTTTGCAAGGTAAGAACTGCTTATGTTATGTATGTGGAATTTTCCCAGGTTTTTAAACACTATGCTAGAAAAGATCTTGTGGTTCTTTTTTAATCAAAAGATATCCAAATAATTTTCATGATGATATTTGCTTCATCTCACCAACATATAGTGAGAGACATACAACACCAGTTCCAGACTGGGTATAAGAATGCTTTGGTGCATCACAAAAATATTCTCAGTAGGTCAGTGCACATCGAGCTGTCTCAATCTCTCTTGCCTCTCTCAAGTACACACTTTCCCAGGGGACCCATAAATAAACAAAATCTACCTCAAAACTCCAAGAAAATGGCATTAATACCATTTCCTTTATACGAAAATGGAAAAAAAAAAAACAAAACTAAAAGAGGTATTAAAGGTTTAGTCAGGGGGTCTTATCACTACACAAAATGGTCCCTACTTCCTCTCCTTAGTGCCTGGAGAACAGACTGATCCTCTTAGCCTGACTTACATGGACCTTCACAATCAGGCCCCAGTTAAACTTCCCAGGCTCTTATCTCTTCCTACATGTAGGTCCTCCATACCAGTTAGACAATCTCTTCATTGGTCCTTCAACACCAGTTCCTGTGTGACTTTGTTTGCCTTATCTCCCCTGCCTGACTGTTTCTGACTGCTTCTTTTCTTCGCTAATAAAAGACTGTCTGGTATATTGAAAGGAGAATGACTTTTAAAGTGTGAAAAGTCCAGGGTTTAAATCCAGGCTCTGCCATTTAAGTCATGAGCCTTTAGGCAAAGTGTCTTAGTTTCTTTTTTAATTGAATTTATTAAGGTTACATTGGTTAATATTTTTACACATATGGGTTTCAGGTGTGAAATCCTATAATACATCATCTTTTTATTGTATTGTGCTTACCACCCCAAGTCAAGCCTCTATCCATCACCATTTATGCCCTTTACCCTCTCCTGACTACCCCCACCCACATTTTCCTCTGGTAATGATTGTACTATTGTCCATCTATGAGGTGTTTTTTCTTTAATCTCTTCAACTTTTTCACCTAGTTTCCTCACCTGAAAACTGAGGATGATGATGTTACTTGCCTTACAGGAATATTATGTGGGTTAAATGAAATAATGCATGTAAGGCACCTAGCCCATATTAGCTTTCCAACATTAGGATATATCATCATTATTATTATCCTTTTATATTTTTAAGTCATAGTTCATTGCTCAATCTTTAGCCCAGCTCATGGGGATATCCAATTTCTCTGAACTCCAATATCTTACTGCATCTATATAATGTCTTGTATTTTAATAGTATTAGTTTTATTTGTAGATGCAAATATTGTATCAACCCAAGTACACTGAAAGCTCATTTAGGGCTACTATTAGGTCAACCTTCTCTATATTATTACAGATAAACTTTTATATGGAAGTAAAACCCCCAAAATATGTGTTCATTGTCTAAGATTATAGGTATAGAATTAGTAGGCACTGATTGATAGGATGATGACATAGGGCTTGAAGGATAATAAAATTAAATAAAAATAACGTTGCCTACAACTAACATTTTGTTCAACACTTTGAAGTGAAGTGTTCATTTTGTTAATAGTTAGTAAAAACAATACACAACAAGTATTTATTATATAGAAGACATTCTACCAGGCATTTGACAGATATGACATTTCATCCTTAAAACTTTGTGATGTAAGTATCATTAGCTCTATTTTACAGGTGAGGAAACTGAGTCTCACAGAGGTTATAAAATTTTTCTGGAATTATATAGCTCTGGGAACCAAGACCTAGATCATTCTGAGTTCTAAACCTATAGGCATAATGCCCTACTAAGGGGCAGATACCATCTTAAGGACTTTACAAATTATCAAAGACCACTTCACTATTGATACTTATATCACATCTTGCTAAGGTGAAAAAATGTACATAATAAAGAGATTCTCAGCATGCATGGTTGAAAAGAAAATGGAGTTCTAGTTCACTAGACCATACCCACACTCATTCACTTCATGTTATTTCTAATCATTCTTCAACTGAGGATACAATCTATGCAGAGGAAAAGGGGAGAGTGATCAAATGCAAGCAGATAGATGGACAGATTGCTGGAGGAGTAGATGGCCATGTGGGAGAGTACAGGGACTGTTGCCTGCTGTGTGCCAGGAAGGCACAGTATCCATCAAGAAGAGAAAACAATTGGGAAACACTTCACAGTGCCACACACCAAATTGACTAAGAGCCTATTCATCTCCATGGAGCAAGAAAAAAGTAACAGTGCCCACTGCCTGTGTGGGTGTTCTTGGTCTTTTCCAGCAAGGTGTGCATTTAAAAAAAAAGATTAGTACAATAGGGCACAAACAGTCCTATTGAAAACAGCCGCCTGCATAGACTTGGCAGATTTGTACTGTGGAACAGTTCTGTCTGACATTTAAAATGTGGCAAAACTACTTAAATTAAATTTAAAAATAAGTTTTATATAGCCCCTATTTTCTTCTTATAAGCATGAGTTCAGTGAACATGTCATTATGAGCTTTAGAGGATGCCCCCAGAATGAATGTTTGCCAAAGACAAGAATATGTGGTGTTATGGAATGACAAGCTGATTAGGCTGCAATGATTCCCAGGCTCATGCCTGAGAAGATTACTCTCTCAAGGATGCAGCTCCAAACCCCTGCAGCCAAGATCACAAATGGGATATTAAATCAAGATTTTGTCTCTGATAAAGAGTGATTCATTTTAATTAATAAATGGCAAAGAGTAAAGGGAATAAAAAGGGACATTTTCTATATTGTCACTGAGAGTTCAGTGACTTGGGCCTGTATCCTGATTTCTTCATAGTGGTTTAATTTGGTGAAATGTATTATAAAACTCTGGCTGAATAGGTTATGTAGCACAGCTACTGATTTATTCATGTTCCACAGCATAATGATTGGAAGTGCTTTCTGTGGAACTCAATAGACAGACTTTTTTTTCTTCACTGAGATACTGGCTCAAAAACATCTATTCACATCCTCTAAATTATGCCCATTTTTTTCCCCTGATGCTTTCTGCTAGAACCATAGCCAGGAGCTAGAATACATACTATCACTATACAATAAATCTTTCTTGTTTAGAGTGTTACAGAGGGAAATTCCACCCTTCGCTCCAAACTTCTATCTCTGTCTGTCCCCTTAACTATATCTCCATAAGGGAAGAGGAGTTAACATGCTTATTGGTTCAAAGCCCAAGACACGGTTTGGGCCACATTTGATCAGTGGATATATTTATTGTTCTAGAACCCAGTCATAACACTCTCTCACTTGTACTTCTAGAAAAGGTCCATATATTTGCACAAATTTAAGTTATCTTCTTCTTTTATACCATCCTGTTTCTTTTCTCTTTTTTTGAGTTTATATCTCATTTTCTTTTTCTTTCTTTTTTTTTAATCATTGTTCAAGTACAGTTGCCTCCATTTTCCCCACACCACTCTTCCCCACTCCACCCTCAATCCTACCCTCTTTGCCTTTCTCCATGTATGCTTTATATATGTCCCTGGATCATCCTTCCCCTTCTCTCCCCCATTATCTCCTCCCCCTCCCTTCTGGTTACTGTCACTTTGTTCTTTATTTCAATGTCTCATTATGTTTTGCTTGCTTGTTTGTTTTATTCATTAGGTTCCACTTACAGATGAGATCATATGGTATTTCTCTTTCACCTCTTGGCTCATTTCACTTAGTATAATGCTCTCCAGTTCCATCCATGCTGTTGCAAAAGATCGGAGATTCTTCTTTCTTTCTGCTGCATAGTATTTCATTGTGTAAATGTACCATAGTTTTATGATCCACTCATTTACTGATGGGCACTAGGTTACTTCCAGCACTTGGTTATTGTAAACTGCACTGCTATGAACATTGGGTTGCATAAGGTCTCTTGAATTGCTGTTTCAGGATTTTTAGGGTATAATCCTAGCAATGGAATTACTGGGTCAAAAGTCAGTTCCGTTTTTAGTTTTTTTGAAGAAGTTCTACACTGTTTTCCACAGTGGCTGCACCAGTTTGCATCCCCATGGACAGTGCACTAGGTTTCCCTTTTCTCCACAAGCTCTCCAGCACTTGTTGCTTGTTGATTTGTTTATGATGGTCATTCTGACAGATGAGAAGTGATAGCTCATTGTGATTTTAATCTGCATCTGTCTTATATCTAGTGATGCTGAGCATCATTTCATACATCTCTGGGCCTTCTGTATGTCCTCCTTGGAGAAATGTCTATTCACATCCTTTTTTAAATTGGATTGTTTGTCTTCTTGGAGTGGAGTCATGTGAGCTCTTTATATATTTTGGAGATCAAACCCTTGTCTGAGGTGTCATTGGTAAATATATTTTCCTTTTCATTTTGCTGATGTTTTCTTTAGCTGTGCAGAAGCTTTTTATTTTGATGGAGTCTGATTTTTTTTATTTTTCATGTCCCTTCCTCTAGGGGACATATTGGTGAAAATATTGTTGCATGGAATATCTGAGATTTTCCTGCTTATTTTCTGCTCTAGGACTTTTATGGTGTCACAGCTTATATTTAAGTCTTTTATCCATCTTGAGTTTATTTTTGTGTATAGTGTAAGTGGGTGGTCGAGTTTCATTTTTTCTATACCTTCCTCTTTCTTACCTTCCTACCTCAGGAACAAACTAGGCATTCTTTTTGTCTTCTCTCTGTGCCACTCCATGTAGTCAGTTAGGTAAATGGACTCAAGGCTGTTCTTAAAACCTGGCTTCTCTGTCTGCCTCTCCCATTCACTCTCTACTTACCCCTACCCTAAGCAGGCACATTCAGGTACACAAGTCTCACGTTTAAGATTAAAGAATATAGGTGAATAAGAGATTCTATTAAGCCTCCATCCTAAACCCCATCATTCCATTTAGTTTTGCTCAAAAATTATTGAGTACTGGCTCAGCTATTAATGAAATCATAATTAGATTCCCATTTGGTTATTGTACTTTACACATAGCTTCCTTGATACAGAACCCTACAAGAAGGAGGGGGTCACTGGAAGGACAGGCACCAATTTGGAGTGCAGGGTTATAATACCAACCTGAGTCTATCAACACCCTGCCTATAACAATTTTGGAACTGGAAATATATATTGCCTGGATTACTAAAATAGACACCTGACTATTCCTCCCATCTCTATCTATACCTTTCTATTGCCCATCCTTCCTATTATAAATAGAATTGACTCCCTTAATTTAAAAATATTTGCATATTACTCCTTTCCTTAAAACCATTTGTTTATTTGCTTATCCTTAGTATGACCTTGAAAATTCTTGCTAAAATGTCCCTGTTAAACTGTAAATGAGAGATTCTCAAAATCTGTGTCAACAAGTTAGTATTTTTGCCTTACCCAGAAACACATTCAGTAAGTCTAAGGAGAAGCCTGGAAATTTGCAATAGAACACATGTCTTAGATTATTCTGACACAAATATTCCGAGAACAACGCTTTGAGAACCATTTCTTTGTGGTGGTACAGACTGACCTGCCTCATCATCTTCTTCTCCTTTTCAGTGGACTCCATATACTCTTACTGAAATATTGTGTTCATAGATTTATGCAATCTTGAGTTAGACTAAACCTTAAAAATTGTTGAAGTGCCTTTCACACTCTGTGTAGGCATCCTCTCCACAAGTTGTCTCATAGATAGATCTCAAACCTCTATACCTGATCACACTGTTGAATGGCTGTAAAAAGTCCAAGTTTCCTCCAATAAGAGAAACATACAGGAGTGGTGGAATAGCACTAGATCATTAGTCAGAATTTAGACCCTCAGTGCCACTTTTTAGATTTGTGATGTCAAGGAAATCACTCGATCTGTGTCCAAGTCAGTTTCATCCTCTGTACGAAGGTGGTGATGTAAAAGGCAGTGTAGTATAACAGTTGATAGTATGAAATGGAGCCCATTTGATGAGAGGGATCAAATATTGGCTCTGTTAGTTGCTAGATGTATGACTTTGGCTATGTTACTTAAACCCTCCATGCTTCAGGTTAGTAGGGTGTTACCTGATAAGAAGGATAACTAACTCATGTGGTAAAATGTAAATGAGTTCATATGCACAAGTGGTTGAACACAGTAAGCACAATATAGGTGTTAACAATTACTATATTCTATTATCCTGGGGTAAAATTACTGCAGTAACTAACTCAGAGGGTTGGTATAAAAATAAAAGATACATGAAATGATATATAATAAAGTGCTCAATGAGCTATAAAGCACCATATAAATGTAATCATTTAGTTGATTTAGTTTAAATCTGCTAGTTCTAAAATTAAACTGAGACTGCAAAGAAAAAGTCTAATACCTCATCTACACAGCAATATCTGAACAAAGCTTATCATCTAGCCCCAATCTTAACAGCTTTAGTGTTTTCAACAATTTCTTATATCACATAGCTCATGGAATCTTCATCATCTTGGTCATAATTTGTGGATGTGCTATATTTGGTTATTCATTTTTAATTCATCAAACCTTTTATGAGCACCTACTACAATCTAATCACTAGGCTATGTATTAGAGATACAACAATGACTAAAACACAGTTCTAACCACGAAGAACATTGTCCAATGATCAAACACTTCTGAAAATATGACATCACAAACAGTTGTTAACAAAGGACTGGCTGGGCCAATGCATAGCTCCTCTTCTGCATAGTACATTTTTATCAATATAGCCCAAAGCCCCAGTAGGATGTTTGATCAGTATTGATTCACAATGAGCATATAATCAAGTAATCCTCTGGGATTTACACATAAAATCTTCTGTTGGATCAGATACTGAACCCTACATTCATACAGTTCATTTGAAACCAAAAAGTTAGGACTGGAAATTTACATGTATTAAGTGAGTTATTATCATTTTCATCCCACCTTTCTAGACTATAAAAACTTTTTAATATCTAAAGAGTTAGTAGGCATGCTGTGTATACCTTCACAGCATTGTGGTTACACAATCATATACTTTACAAAGTGTTTTGGAACTGTATCTAAGGACTTTAAAGTAGTACCTAGTAACTGATCAATAAACATTAGCTATTATTGTTTGAATGCCTGGAATGTGAGCTGTATGACATCAAAATAATAACAGCTAATGCCTATTAATCAATTACTAGATATTGTTTTAAATTTCTTAGATACTGTCTCAAAAGTTTTACATCATAAACACATCTTACCTTCACAACAATTCCATGAAATAATTGCTACTTCTGTTTGATTTTATAAATCAAAAACCTGCAGAACTGAGAGATAACATCAATTTCCTGAGATTTCACAGTGAGTAAGTGGTGGAGCTATGATTTTAAACCTGAAGTCTAGTACCAGAGCCCATATGCAATCAGTGAGATATGCCTTTGCTTGTTATTGAACAAATAAAATGGAATTAACTAGCTGTAACTTGACCCTTAGTGACATTATATTATATATTTGTGATCATCACTGTCTTTTCTTAGTGTTTGCAACCATTTCTTTAAGAATTCACTAAAGATTTTCAATGAATATTGATGTCAACATCACTGGCCTACAATTTCTAGAACTTGACCCCTCCTTTTTTAAAACAAATCAAATTAACATTATTTTTGTAATTGCATTCAGTCAGGAACCCCTCTCATTGAATTAATATTGTGTTTCTTTGAACTATGACTAAGCAGCCTGCTTGCATATCATAATTATAAGTTCCAGAATTTCATTAAATATTTAATTAGTGTTCGCAGAAACACAGAATGCCTAACTAAAATCTAAAAAATGACTCTTTAAACCCATTCACTGGGAAATAAAATGAAGCAGAAAACAAAAAAGTTTATACTCCAAGCAGACACTGGTAATTATCACATTGAACCACGCATCTGTCTAGCCACCTTCTGTTCACAAGACGAAATTAAAACTGTTGGTGTGCTGGCTTGCTATTCCTGTTAGTTACAATCTACTCTTACATGCCTGCAGGTAGAGATCCTCTGCATTGCTATTTCATTTCACTGACATTTTGAGAAAGTAGAGTGAAACTTCTGTTTTATTTCCTTGTCCCTATTAGGGTCTGTTACCAGTTCGCCCACAGAAAAAGCTATTTATTCCTGTCTCCTTTTATGGTTTTTCTTTTTATCTTCCTGAAAACTTTCTATGGAGAAACTGTATGTGAGCCTTTGATTAGGCAGAGAGTGGGAAAGTGGGAAGCAGGAAATAAACTGGTGAATTTTATTCTTGGATATGCACTATGGCAACATTTTGGTCAAAATTGTCCAAGTCCCTATCAATTTTATGAAATATTATTAACCCTCAAAATTAAAAAAGTAAATTCTGAAAAAATATGATAATTATTTTCCAACTGTGTACTGGGGACAATGAATGCAGAATTAATTTTAACTGTGTATTTGGAGAAGGAAGCTGTATGCTCGAACAAGAAATATTTATATTTTCTACATAAGTGGCCATTATTTACAATTTCAATCAATGTTAATAATTTCAATTTTTTACAATTTCAATTTAACAAATGTTTGTTGATGACCCTCTATGTTTCAGGCACTATTACAGGATCTGGAGATAGAATGCCCTAATGGAGCTAACATCCTAGATGGAGAGACAGAAAATATACAAGTCAATGAATAAATAAATTAGATAATCTTAGATAATCATAAATGCTTTGAATTAAATAAAAAAAGTTATGAGACTGAGCATGGCGGGAGGATATGTTGAAACAACTTTAGATAGAGTTTTCAGAGAAGGGCTCTCCAAGGAGGTGATATTGATCTGAAATGCCCTGAGGCAAGAAAGCGTTTAGTGTGTTCAAGGAACAGCAAGGAAGCTGAAGTGGTTAGAGCAGAGGGTTAAGGGAAAGGTGAAGTTGAAAGAGAAGTCAGGGAGCAGTTTATGTAGGGCCATGTAAGCTGTGGTAAAGATTAAATGGTTTTGAACAGGAAAGTGGCTTAACTCAATTCACATCAAACTTTGAAAAGCCCCACTTTAAAGAAATCTGTTTAGCATTTTTAATCCAGTAAGCACATTTGATCATTAAAGATTTTTATCCCTATAGGACACATTTTAAACATATTGCATAACAGTATCCCATAGCACTCTAGTTTAGGAAATACTTGAGCTAAATTTGTTAGTAAAACATCCATTTTGCAATATTATGGGAAGTTTGAGGATATACTGAAAACACAGATACATAGATGAATAGAGACAGGCAACTGATAAGAGAAAAGTAAAGACAATCCTCCCCAACTAGTTTTAGACAAGGTACACTGTACACCATAGAGTTGACCTAGGTTTGGGGAAGAGGAAGATTAAGGTTCTTATATTCTTGCAAAATAGCCACATTTTCTCTTCTTAAACACTGACATTGATTGTTGTCAGGAGGACTTCAGTTTTACCGGTCTTCTCTCCAAGATTTGCTCACAGAGGGTTCTGGAGGAAAAGCAGTTGGACCTAGAGACATGTTTGTACAGTTCACATTAAAGAACAAATAAATAATACACCATTATTTTTCACAATATGCATCTTTCAGAATAGGAAAGGAAAGGTGGGGAAGTGAGTAAGAAAAGACAGCTGAGCAGTAGGAAAGAGAAAGGAGATGTTCAAGTTGAATCTGTGGGGTTCAAAACATGATGGGTGCCAAGGTCTTTCCACAAGCAATGTCATCTAATTGTGGAATATTAGAAAGGTATTCCTTAGAAAGATAAACTCGAGCTGAAGAATGAAGACTTGATGGGAGACAGTCAAGTTGAGTAGTTAAAACCATGGACATTGAAATCAGACTTGGGTTACAGAGTCAGCTCTGCCAGTTACTAGCTGTGTAGTTTCAGACAAGTTGTTTAATCTCTCTGAGACTTGTTTTTCTCATGAATAAAATGAAGATAATCAAGGCATCTATCATATAAGAATGTTGAGGGAATTAAACAGTATAGTATGCATTATAAAATGTTTCTGTTGTCAAATTTATTAATGTCTAGGCCTCTGAGAGAAAAGGGAATAGAAATGTAGGTCATTGCTGTATACTGGAAGTTTCCGTAACAATGAAAATATCCTTTACCTGAGCTGGAGTAGCTTAATCACTAGTCACAAGAGACCATTTACCTCTTGAAATATTTCTAGTGCAACTAAGAAACTGAAATACTAATTTTATTTAATTAATTTAAGCTTAAGTAGCTGTGAGTATCTACTAGCTATTGTATGGAATGGTACAGATCTAGGTGCACAGGATTCTGGGACTGAAGGAAGAAGAAAATATTTGAAATGCTTCTGGGTTTGGAAGGGGAGAAAGCAAAAGGAGGAAAAGAGGGTAGATTAAAAGGTGAGACAAACAGAAGAAATGAGGTTTCCAAAAGAATTAAGATGAGAATATAAGAAATGCTATTTTTGGTTTTATCATCCAGCCAAATAGGAACCCTACAGGAGGATGTCACCTCTAGCATTCATTTAAGAACTTGAAAGCTAGGCCCTCAACAACATCTAACTTTTACTTGGTTCTGGAATTCAAAAGTTTCTCTCAGCACTTGACCTTTTTCTATTTTCAGACTGCATTACATCTTAAGGTAATTGGTTTTATATGTTTACTACCTTTCTGGATAAAGAGGTTTTCTTCTTTATTGCTTTCAAACCATCTCCTCTAGCTCCAAGTAATAGTACTTGTCTTTGATGAGTTCCAAGTGCTCTAAAGATATCCTCCAAATAACCTAATGACAAGTGAACATGTCAATTCTTCCCCTGAGACTCTCGGCTAATGTAACTGCATTTTGTCCTCAGGGAACTCTGTGTCAGATGGGGCACACTAAAGTGATTTGTCCTAGCCTGCCAAAGCACTTAAAACCCCTCTGATTAGGTTTTTTTTTTTAGATGAAGATTTTGGTTTAAGAAACCCATTAAAATGCAAGTATGTCACACTGGAAACCAGAAGCAACCACTTATCTTCTTGACTTGTTTTCTTCACATTGCATTCTGAGGACCCAAGACTATGTTAGCTGGGTTTTACAAAGAGTATATGTGGACAGGCCTGGATAATGGAGGGTCTACTGCCTAGTGTGGAGCATCATAAAAGAATAAATACATCTGCCTTATATACCTGTTCAGGAAACAAAAAGAGACAGCTAAAGAATGGCATCAAATAAGAGCCATGTCAACAATATCTTAAAGTTTTACATCCTTCACAATGGGGCTCTTTTTCTTGCTTCTTTGTGTCACAATGGTTGGACCAAGTTACACAGTTCAGAAGTCACAAGATAAAGCTGTTATTACTCCCTTCAAAGACAACTGACTGAAATGATCAACAGGTAGTAAACAGTAAAAAACTAATGTTTTATTGAACTACTCATCTTCCTGAGAACTTGATTTGGCCTTTGAGTGTTTGCCAGTCAATCTTCTTTATGTGAAGACTCTAATTAACTCCATGAAGCCCTCAGATTGGCCTCTTTTGATTCCATCCTCCCTGAATCTGTCAGTAAAATAACAATACATAATTTTGTCCATGACCTACATTTTTTAATGATACTGGCAGAGTAAAAACTCAGTTCAAATGTAATCAGTATTCAAGTAATGACACTTTACAGAACACTATGTTTTCCATTAAATTTAGCACAGTTCTTGAGCACAAATAATGTAAAGCTATAAGGACATGAGCTTAGTTATAAAAAGAAATTCCCGGCTCCTGGGCAAGATGGAGGCATAGGTAGATACACTTTGCTTCCTCACACAACCAAAGAAGGACAACAACAAATTTTAAAATAAAAAATAACCAGAACTGCCGGAAAATCAAAGTGAAGTGAAGTCCAACAACCAAGGAGTTAAAGAAGAAACACTTATTCAGACTGGTAGGAGTGGGAGAGATGGCAGCCAGGGCAAAAAGGATACATGGCAAGATGGTGGCTGGCAGACCAGGCAGTCCCACAGTTGTGTGGGGATAAACCAGGAGGAATAGCTATGGAGCAAGACAGACCAAGCAATCCAGGGTTCCAGCACAGGGAAATAAAGCCTCAAAACCTCTGACTATAAAAAACTGTGGCAGTTGTGGCAGCAGGAGAAACTCCCAACCTCACAGGAGTGTTCCTTGCAGAGACCCACAGAGTCCTAGAGTGTACACAAGCCCACCCACCCGGGAATCAGCACCCGAAGGGCACAACTTACTTGTGAGTAGCAGGGGAAGTGACTGAAAGCCAGCCAAGAGTCCAGCAAGCAGCATTCTTCCCTCTCAGACCTCTACCCCATGTATAGGACCACAACACAGAGAAGTGAGGAGCCTTAACCTAGAGAATACCTAAGGCTCTACCCCTTACAACATAACAGGCCATGAAAACAAACACAAAAAAAAGCAAAATATTGCCCAAATGAAAAAACAGATCAAAGCCCCCAAAATAGAGCTAAACAATGAAGAAATAAACAACTTACCACATGATGAGTTCAAAAGACTGTTAATCATGATGCTTACAGAAATGGTTGAGCATGGTCCCAAAATAAAGGAAAGAGTGAAGGCTATACAAAGTGAAATAAAGAAAAATATACAGGGAACCAACAGTGAAGGGAAGGAAACTGGGACTCAAACCAATGATTTGGACCAGAAGGAAGAAATAAAGATTCAACCAGAACAGAATGAAGAAACAAGAATTCAAAAAATAAAGAGAGGCTTAGAAACCTCCAGACAACTTTAAACATACAAACATCTGAATCATAGGGGTGCCAGAAGAAGAACAAGAGCAAGAAGTTGAAAACTTGTTTGAAAACATAATGAAGGAGAAATTCCCTAATCTGGCAAAGGAAATAGACTTCCAAGAAGTCCAGGAAACTCAGAGAATCCCAAATAATTTAGACCCAAGGAAGCACACACAAAGGCATATCATCATTAAGTTACCTAAGATTAAAGATAAGGGGAGGATTTTTAAAGCATCAAGAGAAAAGGAGAGAGTTACCTACAAAGGAGTGCCCATAAGACTATCAGCTGACTTCTCAAAAGAAATCTTACAGGAACTAAGGGGCTGGAAAGAAGTATTTAAAGTCATGAAAGGCAAGGACCTACATCCAAGATTACTCTATCCAGCAAAGTTATCATTTAGAATGGAAGGGCAGATAAAGTGCTTCCCAGATAAGGTCAAGTTAAAGTTCATCATTACCAAGTCTTAATTATATGAAATGTTGAAAAGGACTTATATAGGAAAAAGAAGATGCTCAACAACGTAAACAATAAAATGACAACAAATGCACAACTATGAATAACTGAAACTAAAAACAAGAACAAAAACAAACTATGGAAACAATTAGAACAGGAACAGAATCACAGAAATGGAGATCACATGAAGGGTTATCACTGGGGAACAGTGGTGGAGAATGGAGGAAAAGGTATAGGGAATAAGAAGCATACATTGTAGGTACAAAATAGACAAGGGGAGATTAAGAATAGTATAAGAAATGAAGAAGCCAAAGAACATATATATATAACCCATGGACATGAACTAAGGGGTAGGAATGCTAGTGGGAGAGGGATGCAGGGTAGAAGGGAATAAGGGGAGAAGAAATTGGGCACCTATAACAGCGTAATCAATGAAATATATTTTAAAAAAACAAAATAAAAAGAAATTTCTGTCTAAAAAAAGCACATGATATAGAATATGATCTTCCTCTCCTCTAGGTCATCCAGCATTTTTTATCACATTCCAATTTAGTATCTATTATGCCATAAAATGTGTTAGGAATTGGTCAGTGATAGAAAACAAGAGAGCAGATTCCCTGACCTCAGAAAGCAGTCATTTGTAATTTACTTTGCTGTGAGACTGAGCTTAGCTTAGTTTACCTAGCATTAAAGACTTTTATTTGGGTATTTGTGTTATGTCTTCCTTAGGAAAGCCATGAGAGGAAGAGACAATATTTAATGTAGGTTTGGAAGGATTATAGCAAACACATAGAAAAAAGAGGGATTTGTGTACAGAAAAAAACACAGTATAGTTAGAATCCTGGATATTATTTTTTTTTAAATGTGCAAATGGTCACCTTTGGGAGAACAGTGGAGTGAATAATCCAGAGTCATATAACAAAAAACAAATCTGAAGAAAGTAAATCTGAAATAATGGATTGGTAGAATACCAATGAGAACTGTGAATGCTTGGGTGAGAATTCTATACTTAATTCAGTTGACAAGATTGAAATATATAGGGCTACACATATATTCTTAGCTTAGAATCTTTTAAATGAAGAAATGATATGACCAAATATGAACTCTCAGAAGATTAACAGACCATTCTGTATATTGGATGGCTAGGATGCTGAGAAAGACAGGAAGCAGGGAGATGTGTTAGAAGGTTTCTGTAAAAGTCCAGACAAAAAGATCTCAAAACCAAATAAAGACACAACAAAGAATGAAGACTACAGGCCAATATTGCTGATGAACATAGATGCTAAAATCCTCAACAAAGTACAGGCAAATTGCATCCAGCAATACATGAAAAAGGTCACACCCCATGATCAAGTGGGATTCATTCTAAGGATGCAAAGATGGTAAATATTCACAAACCAATAAAAGTAATATATCACATAAAAAAGCAAAGACAAAATTCACGTGATCATATAGATGCGGAAAAAACATTTGATAAGGTTCAGCACCCATTTATAACAACAGTCAGTGAAGTGTGGATAGAGGGAGCATTCTTCAACATAATAAAGGCCATATGTGAAAAACCTACAGTCAAAATCAGCCTCAATGGGAAAAAACTAAAAGCTTTCCCACTAAGATCATGATCAAGACAAGGACACCCGCTTTCACCACTCTTATTCAACATACCAGCGGAAGTCCTAACCACAGCAATAAGACAAGAAAAAGAAATAACAGGCATCTAAATTGGAAAGAAGAAACCAAAACTGTCATTATTTGCTGATGACATGATAGTGTACATAGAAAGCCCTACAGACTCCACCAAAAAACTACTCAACCTAATAAGTGAATTTGACAGAACAGTGGTAAAGGTCAATATTCAAAAATCAAAAGCATTTTTGTACACCAACAATAAAAGATCAGAAACAGAAATCAGGAAAAAGTCCCATTTGATATAGCAACAGAAAAAATAAAGTACCTAGGAATAAACCTAATCAATGAGGTAAAAGACTTATACTCACAAAAATACACAACACTGAAGAAGGAAATTAAGGAAGACAAAAAAAAAAAGGAATCTTGTACTATGTTCATGGATTGGAAGAATTAATATCATCAAAATGTCCATACTACCCAAAGCACTTTATAGATTCAACACAATCACTATTAAAATAACAATGACACACTTCACAAATACAGAACAACTATTTCAAAAGTTTATATGGAACCATAAATGACTCCAAATAGCCACAGCAATTTTGAGAAAGAAGAACAAAGCAGGAAGGATCACAGTACCAGACATCAAACTGTATTACAAGGCCACTGTAATCAAAACAGCCTGGTACTGGCATAAGAGCAGACACATGGACCAATGGAACAGAATATAGAGCACAAAATAAACCCAAGGCTCTATGGTCAGTTAATATTTGACAAAGGGGGCAGCAGTATAAAATGGAGTAAAAATAGTCTCTTCAACAAATGGCGTTGGGCGATCTGGATAACTACGTACAAAAATATGAAATTTGATCACCATACACAAAAATAAATTCAAGATGGATAAAACTTAAATATAAATCGTCACACCATAAAAGTCTTTCAGGAGAACATAGGCGAGAATCCCAGATATTCCACTGATATAATATTTTCACTGACATGTCCCCTAGAGCAAGGGACATAAAGGAAAGAATAAACAAATGGGATCTCATCAAAATAAAAAGCTTCTGCACAGCTAAAGAAAACAGCATTAAAATAAAAAGAGAACCAACCATATAAGAAAACATATTTGCCAATGATACCTCAGACAAGGGTTTGATCTCCAAAATATGTAAAGAACTCACATGACTCCACTCTAGAAAAAAAAATAAAAGATGGGCAAAGCACTCAAACAGACATTTTTCCAAGGAGGACATACAAAGTGTCCAAAGACATATGAAAAGATGCTCGATGTTGCTAGCCATTGGAGAGATGCAAATTAAGACCACAATGAGATACCACTTCACACCTGTCAGAATGGCCATCATAAACAAAGTGACAAGCATGTGTTGGAGAGGATGTGGAGAAAAGGGAACACTAGTGCACTGTTGGTGGAAATGCAGACTGGTGCAGCCATTATAGAAAACAGTATGGAATTTCCTCAGAAAACTAAAAATGGAACTGCCTTTTGACCTGGCAATTCCATTGCTAGGATTATATCCTAAGAACCCTGAAACGCCAATCCAAAAGAACCTATGTACCCCAGTATTCATAGCAGCACATTTTACAATAGCCAAATGGCCGAAACAACCTAAGTGTCCATCAGTAAATAAATGGATCAAAAAACCATCGTACATTTACAGAATGGAATTTTATGCAGCAGAAAGAAAAAAGGAGCTCCTACCCTTTGTGGCAACATGGATGGAATGGAGATCATTATGCTAAGTGAAATAAACCAGATGGTGAGGGACAAATACCATATAATCTCACATTTAAGTGGAATTTAATCAACAAACAAACCTGCAAGCAAAATATAACCAGAGACATTGAAATTAAGAACAAACTGACAGTAACCAGAGGGGAAATGTGAGGGGATAATGGTGGGGGGGTGGTAAAGGGTGAAGGGTTTTCAGGAACAGCTATAAAGGACACATTGACAAAAACCAAGGGAGGATTGAATCAGGGGAGGGAGGTGGGGAAAAGAAGGGGAAAGGTCGTTAAGAACATGTATAAAGGACCCATGGACAAAGCCACAGGGGGGTAGGTTTGAGAGTAGGTAGGGCAGGGGAGAGTGGTGTGGGGAAAATGTAGAGAAGTGTACTTGAACAATAAAAACAGAAGTATATAATAAAATAATTATCAATTCAATATATATTTAGTGACTGTGTACTCTGTTCCAGACTTCTGTGGTATGTGCTAAAAATACAACAGGGAGCACAACAGAAAAAATCTCTACCTTCACTGGAGTTGCATTAGAGTATAAGAGGCTGAACCCTCAAAAGTAAACAAATACATAATATTATTTCTGCTAATTAAATTATAGCATAATAATTGTTATTGAAAATGGAACTAAATAAGAGCAGACCATGGGAAAATATCCAGGGAAAGACCTCTCCAAGCAGAGGAAGGAGCAGGTACCAAGGTCCTCAGAAAGATAATACAATGGCAAGTTCAAGGGACAGAATAACGTCAGTGTGTCTGGGATAGAATGAGAGAGAGGAAGAGAGGTAGGTAGGAGAAGGCTCATAAAAGGTTCTGCAGGCCATGGTATGGAGTTCTATTTTACCTTGAGTGTACTGAGGGTTTTAAGAAGTAAGTAACATGGCTTAGTTTACATTTTGAAAAAGATTACTCTTGCTGCTGTGCTGAGAATAGACTCTAGAGGGGCTGGAGTAGAAGCAGGGAGATTTGTTAGGATGCTATAAATACACATGTATATCTCTGTCTCTTGTCTTTTTCAAGCAAAATAATGTTTCTCCCTTATGAAAAAATAGAACCTATAATATACTTTCTTATCACTCATCATTTTTTCCAAAGCAGAACAATAGAACAATCATTCAAAGTAAGTAGTAAAATCTTATGTCAAAATTGGCTATTTAGGCAATTCATTCATTCATTCAACAAATATTTATTGAGTGGCTCCTAAGGGCCATGCACTTTGCTAGTCCCCAGAGATACAAATCTGAGCAAAACAGAAATAATACCTTCTATCCTGAATTTTTTGATATGTGGAAGGTGGATATCTATGAAATAATTATATACATACATAATCACAAAGCGGGTGTCTGCTGTGAAGAGAAAATAGTCTGCTATTCAAGGCTTATTTCTTATATTAATGTATTCTCAATGGGCATGTGGTTATCTGCATTGCCATTTAAGAATAGAACACATGAAAGGGGTAAACTCAAGACCTTAAACTAATATTTTAATAGATATCCACTGTCAAGTATTAATTATCACTGTACTCCCAATACAAAGAAAAGAATAAAGTGTAACTGACTACATTAAAATAAGAGTGACCTCAAAATGGAAATACAATAATGCAATAGAGAGCATGCTCAGTACACAGCACAGAGATGGAGTGTTCTTCAGGGGAACACTGATCATACAAGGACTCTGCCCTAAATAATTTATAGTGTTGTGTTCTCCTGTCTTACAAGAGGCCTTTCTTAAATGTCCTTGCCATTTCATATACAGGTAAAACACCATTTTCTAGGGTCCAATGACAACTACTCTTAACTCTATTACTATCTGATTCTAGATTTTATGGCCATTGCTTTCTGACTTGCCTTTCTTCCCTGACTAGACAATGAATTCCGTAAGGCCAGTGACATTGGCCAATGTGTTTACTGATATATGCCCACATTTCAAGTAGAAATGACACATGATGGACATTCAACAAATGATGAATCAACAATACAAGGTAAAAATAATAAAAGTACCATCAGTGTCTTAGATAAGTTGATACAGTCATTTATTGGAAGCAGAGGGCACTTCAGAGATAAATTAGAGAAAGTGTGGTAGAAGGGTGTTTTGTTTTGTTTTGTTTTGTTTTGTTGCTTGTCTGTGAAGATCAGACAAATTTGGATGTGGGCATGAGGGAAGACATGCCAAGTGAAGTGAACAGTATGAAAAAAGGCAAGGAAGTAGAAAAATGCCAGACATGCTTATTAAACTAAATGGTATGTAGTGTGACTAGACAAAGAGAATATGAGGAGCAATGGTGGGAGGTGAAGCTGGAAAGGGAGGTGAAAGGCTGAAGTATGAAGGACCTTGATTGTCAGACTCATGGGTTTGATCATCTGACACTTAGTCTAATTCACTATGACACACAGAATTTGAAATCAGAGGATATATATTCTAGTCTTAGTTCTGCCATTTGTCATCTATGTACCTTAAGAAAAACTATTAAACCCTGATGGGCTGATCCTGTGAATCACTGATACAATATACAAAAATAAGAAATACACCAAAAAAAGGCTAAGATGATGAGTACATTTTAATACCTACCAAATTTGAGGGCCCAGGATGATATCCAAATGGAGATGCCTAATGAACAGTACAGCTATTTGAGAGATTTAAAAGTAGAAGGTCCACCTAACTTTTTAAAAATATTTGTTCTAGTTCTGTGAAATATATCATTGGCATTTTGATACAAATTTCATTGAGTCTATTGATTACTTTGTGTAGTATGGACATTTTAATGATGTTTCTTCATCCTACCCAAAAACATGGTATGTGCTTATTCTTATTTGTATCTTCTTCTATTCCTTTATTCACTGTCTTATAATTTTCCAAGTACAGTTCTTTTACATCCTTGGTTAGATTTATTCCTATCTATTTTATTCTTTTTATAACAATTGTGAATGAGATTGCTTTCTTAATTTCCTATTCTGTTGGTTCATTATTGGCATATAAAAATGCAATGGAGGGGGTTTGGCAAGATGGCAGAGGAGGGAATGGAAGTCACACTAACCTCTTCCCAGGACCAATCTGGAATTACAACTAAATTTTGGCGAAATCACTCAGAACAAACAACTGAACAATAGCAAGAGAGAAGCCCTACAACCTCAGAAAGACAGAAGAATAAGCTTCAACACAACCTGACTGGCAAGGAGTGTGATGGAGACTTGAGAAGGCTGGCTGGGCACCCACAAGCAGGAGCACCAGAGACATAAGTAAGCAGCCAGTTCAATCTCCCTTGGAAGAGTGGGGTCTAAACACTAAGCTTGGATACCCAGCCTAGAGCACCAGAGCCCCAAAAGTACACAGATAACATCCAGTGGCAAAAAGTGACAGGGTGGATCTCTGCTGGAGATGGAAAGTTGGAGATGCAAAGAGCCTTTAAAGGGCCAAAGCATAAAATCTCCATTTTCAGGCAATCACCCAGGGCTCCAGCAAAATTGGGGGCAGAGTAGCCTGGAGACACCTAAGGAGAGACTGAGGATGAAAGCTTTGGGGAGACAACAGAGAGTAGAAGCTGGGAGTCTGGTGCTGAGTCACCTTTCACTCTACCACAGCCATCATGCTCAGGCAGACCACTGCTTTCTGAGCTGCAGCAACCTGAAGGGAAAAAAGAGCCCCAATCCCAGGAGGTGTTCTGTCCCACCCTATGGGGCTTAAGACAAATGGGTGCATGCAGAGTGACTAGATTAACTGAAGGAGACAGCTGCAAACAGTAGATGCCTGGAAACTTGAACTGGCTGGCTAAGGTCAGAAGGGTTCAATATCCGACATCACTAGAGGTGGATCCAGAAAGAAAAAAAACAGTAAATATTAGAGGTGACTGAGACAAAATGCACTGTGGTCTTCTCCATGATTGTGACATTTTCTTTCCTTCATAGCTTTTTAACATTCATTTATTGTCCATCAAGATTGTGCATATGCTGCCTTCTTCATTCCCTTTTTTATTTATTATGTAAATTGTACTATCTTCTCATTGCTCTGACACCCAGCTCTTATTAGTGCTCCTACCTCCTACATCTACCTTTTCAAAATCATTTTTTCTTTCAATAGGTCATCTTATATTCACTCTCCTTTCTTATACTAGCCTTAGTCTCTTTACACCCTTATTAATATTGCCTCATTTGCTGTTGATAGTGGGGTTGCAGGGAGGGGGTATTTTTGTGGGTGTGGGTTAGTTTCCTGGGTTTTGTGGTTTTTGTTCTGTCATCACCTGCACAACAGCATACAGGACATGATGGACAAAGTTATCCTCAGTCTCCAGCTGGCTGGGAGGACCCACCAGAAAACAACCCAACAACAATCAAAACCTAATTATATCCAGAAAGCCAACATGAACAGCATAAAGGGCATCCCATGATAATCAAGTTCAGAACATCAAGGAAACAGCGCCACTGAATCTCACAGGTCTCCTACCATAGAAGATCACACCACAAAGACAGGGAGTCAAAGATAACAATTTAAGAAGCAGAAGCAAACAAGAAGACTCTCACAAATAATGGGAACACAAAGAAACAGCTCCCAATTGAAAGGAAATGAGTAATTCTCAGAAAGTGCACTAAATGAAACAGAGGCAAGTAAACTATCAGATATTGAGTTCCAAACAATGGTTATAAGGAAATTCAGTGAGCTCAGTGGGAATTACCAAAAACTATAGGGAAGCTATCAGGAACTTACTGCAAACCATATCAGCATGAAAAAGGAAATAGAAAGTTTAAACAAGAGCCAAGAGGAAATGAAAAAATACAATTTCTGAGTTAAAGAAAACAGTAGAAGGAATCAAAAGCAGGCTGGGTGAAGCAGATAATTGAATCAGCAAGTTGGAGGACAAGGTAGAAAAAAACTCCCAGAAAGAGAAAAAAAAAAGGGGGAAAAACTCAAAAAGGAAAAAGAGGGTTTAAGGCAAATGCAGGACAACATGAAACATAGTAACATCCATATAGGATTACCAGAAGGAGAAGAGAGGAGCATGGGACAGAAAACCTATTTGAAGAGTAATGATAAAAAACTTCCCTAATTTGATGAGAGAAAAAGTCACATAAATGTGAAAAAGTCATGAAGAACGAAGGGTCCCAATCAAGAGGAACCCAAAGAGGCCCACTACAAAGCACACCATAATTAAAATGGCAAACTCAAGGACAAAGAGAGAATCTTAAAGGCAGCAAGGGAGAAACAGGAAATATGTACAAGGGAGCCCCAATAAGGCTAGCACATGACTTCTCAAAGGAAACACTACAACCCAGCAGGGAATGTCAAGAAATATTCCAATTAATGAAAAGCAAAGACATGCAGCCAAAAGTACTCTACCCAGCAAGACTCTCATTTAAAATGGAAGGTGAAATAAGGAGCTTTCCAAATGAAAGAAGGCTAAAAAAAATTAACCTCCACCAAACCTGCATTGCAAGATATGCTAAAGGAACTGCTATAAGAAGACAAAGAAAAAGAATGAGAGAGAGAGAGGACATGGATACAAAGGGGGTAAAATGGCAATGAATACCTATCAAAAATAACCTTAAATGTAAATGGATTAAATGCTCCAATCAAAAGACATAGAGTAACAGAATAGAATGGTTCAGAAAACATGACCTGCCCATATGCTGTCTACAAGGGACCCATGTGAGAACAAAAGACCTCCACAGAATGAAAGTGAAGGGTTGGAAAATAATATTCCAAGCAAATGAGCAGGAAAAAAAAGCCAAGGTAGAAAAACTTATATCAGACAAAATAGACTTCAAAAAAAGGCCATAAAAAGCAACACAGAGAGACAATTCATATTACTCAAGGGAAGAATCCATAAAGACATAAATATTGGAAACATAACTGCACTGAATAATGGAGCACCCAAATACATAAGGAAAAAATCTAGGAGGACTTCAAGGAAGATAGAGATGGCAACACAATTATACTAAGGAATTTTAATACCCCACTGTTAACAATGGATACAACTTCCAAACAAAATATCAACAAGGGTATGTCTGCAAACCAAAAGGTTTCAGGTTCAATTCCCAGTCAGGGCACATGCCTGGGTTGCAGGCCAGGACCCCAGTGGGAGGCTCATGAGAGGAAACCACACATTGGTGTTTCTCTCCCTCTCTTTCTCCTTCCCTACCTCTCTCTCTAAAAATAAATAAATAAAATCTTTTAAAAAATAAGGATATTGTGGCAATGTATAATGCCTTAAATAAAATGAACTTAATGGATATATATAGAACTTTTCATCCAAAAGAAGAAAAACATGTATTCTTTTCAAATGCACATGGGATATTTTCAAAGGTAGACCCCATGATAGGACACAAAACAAACCTCAACAAATTCAAGAAAATTGAATCAATCATCCATTTTCTCAGACAAAAAGGCCTTGAAACTAGAAACCAACCACAAGGAAAAAACTCAAAATTTTAAACTCATAGAGACTTAATAGCATGCTACTAAACAATGGATGGGCTAATCATGAAATCAAGGAATAAATAAAAAGGTATCTGGAAACAAATGAAAATGAAATCACAATAGTCCAAAACTTATGGGACACAGCTAAGACAATTCTGAGAGGGAAGTTCATAGTAATACAGGATTACCTAAGAAACATAGAAACATTTCAAATAAACAACCTAACCCTACATCTACAAGAACTGGGGAAACAACAATGAACAAAGCCCTGAGAGAGCAGAAGGAAGGAAATAATAAAGACCAGAGCAGAATTAAATGGCATAGACACTAAAAGAATAACTCAAATGATCAATAAATCCAGGAGCTACTTCCAGTTAAGATGGAGGCTTACGATTTATGCCTGGAAAGGTGGCAGCTGGAGGACAAGGTGGGAGTGGCCCAGCTGGCAGTCCCATACCAGGAGGATAAACTTGCAGTTCTGGTTGGTGTTTGTTTGTTTGTTTGTTAGCTTATTGTTGCCCTTCTTTTGGTTTGTGAAGAGGCACGGTGTATCTACCTATGGCACCATCTTGGCAGGAAATCCCCCCCTTTCTTGTTCTTGATCTTAAGGGGGATTCTTGTAGTTTTTACCTGTTGAGTATGATGCTGCCAGTTGGTTTGTCATATATGGCATTTATTATATTTAGTTATATCCCCTCTAATCCTAATGTGCTGAGATTTATTATCATAAATGGGTACTGGATTTTATCAAATGTTTCAAAAATGTATATGGAACCACAGGAGGCCTTACAACAACAAACCTAGGAAAGAGGAACAAAGTTGGAAGAATCATGATATCTAACATCAAACTATACTATAAGGCCATAGCAATCAAAACACCCTGGTACTGGCAGAAAAAATAGATACATAGATCAATGGAACAGCGTAGGGATCCAAGAAATTAAACCCACACCTTCATACTCCATTGATATTCGATAGAGGATGCAAACACATAAAATGAGCTAAAGGTAGGTTATTCAATAAGTGGTATTGGGAAAATTGTACAGATACATGCAGGAAAATTAAGCTAGATCACCTTCTTACAACACTCACAAGAATAAATTCAAAATGGATCAAAGACTTACATGTTAGACCCTACACCATAAAATTCCTAGAGAAAAACAAAGGCAACAAGATTTCACACATTGTTCATAGCAATGTTTTATAGGATATATCTCCCCATGCAAAGGGAACAAGAAAAAATAAATGGAACTACATCAAACTATGAAGTTTTGCACAGCAAAGAAAATCATCAACAACAAAAAAAGACAACTCACAAAATGTGAGAACATATTCACCAATACATGTGATAAGGGATTAACATACAAGATTTATAAAGAATTACAAAACTCAACCCCCACAAAAGTCAAACAAACCAATTTAAAAAATGGGCAAAGGACCTGAATAGATGCTTCTCCAAGGAGGACATACAAATGGCTATTAGACATATGAAAGACGCTCAACATCACTAATCATGAGAAATGCAAATTAAAATGAAAGTGAGATAATCATCTCACAACTGTCAAAATGGCTTCAATAAATCATCAATAAATCAACAAACAACAAGTGCTAGTGAGGAAATAGAGAAAAGGGAACCCTTTTGCAATGTTCATGGGAATGCAGACTGGTGCAGCCACTGTGGAAAGCAGTATGGAGATACCTCAAAAATTAAAAATGGATCTGCCATTTGGCCCACCAATCCAACTTCTTGGAATTTATCTGAAGAAATTGAAAACATTAATTTGAAAGGACATGAGCACCTCTATGTTTACTGCAGCATTATTTACAATCACCAAGATATGTAAGCAGCCCAAGTGTCTATCAGTAGATGAGTGGATAAGACATCTATGGGACATTTACCCAATGGAATACTACTTGGCCATAAAAGGAAGGATATTTTACCCTTCTCAACAGTATGGATGGACCTAGAGAACATTATGCTAAATGAAATAAATCAGTCAGAGAAAAGCAAATACTGCATAATTTCACTCATATGTGGAATCTAGTGAACAAACTGAACTAACAAGGAAAATGGGGACAGACTCATAGATGGAGAACAGGATGACAAGTAGTGGAGGGAGGGGATGGAATACAGGGATTGAGCAAACAAAAAGGACTCATGGACATGGACAATAGTGCCATGATTACTAGAGGTAGGAGGGTATAAGGGGACTCAGCGGTAACAGAAAAATAGAATAAAGATTAAGTAAAAAAACATTAACAAAAAAATCAAAGTAGAAGGAAGTTAGAAATTGATCTAGTACTCATAAATACAGAACTGACACTTGAATTCACAATTGTTTAAATATTATTTCTTTTCTTTTTTACTGTTGTTTTATTAGTTATCCCAATTTTCCCTCATTGTACTCCCCTTCCTTGCCTACCCTGGCTCCCACAGTCAATCCCCACCATGTTGTCCATGTCCATGTGTCATTTAGACCATTTCTTTTATGACTTTTAAGTAAAGAGAAATGGTAATTAAAGTCAATATGTGGCAAAGAATTTTGTTCAAAAACATTTTTGATCAATTTAGAGTCAGTTCAAGAAATGTATTTGAAGAGCAAAAAATCCTCAGACAGTCATTTCACTATTAGCCTGCTTCTGCTGCTGGATACTCTTATAGCCATGGATATAAGATCAGCTCCCCAAACCAATTCCAAACATACAAAACATTTTTTAGCCAGTCAAACCTGTGCCTCTTATCACAGAAGTCAAACATCAAACATTTCTAATCAGAGAAGTCACCAGATTATATAAACAATTCTCATTTTTCATGATTGTTATCTGAAGCTCATCCATGCTTTTTGAATTACATTATAAATTACTTGAATCTCAAAAAGCTGCTTAAAAATACATTTTTAAAAACTAACAGTGTTCTCTCCCTAACTCTGTTTATATTCAGGAGTTCCTCTTATCAGAAGTAGCTGAATAAAGTTGGGCCTCTCAGACTCCATCCCTCACACTATGCTCTACACTCTTGGAAAGATCATGATGTATAAATTTAAAGTGTTACCTTCAAGTCATCTAGTCCATTTTTCTGCCACTGAGGGTGTGCAGGTGGGTGCTAAATAATAACTTAGATACTGTGTGAACCTCAGCCCCATGTGACTGGGATCCTGATTCCCTGTTAAACAATTGTTGACTTTTTTCTTTTATTTTTGGTTTAAATGTTGTTTCTGTACTTTCAGCTACAGGCTATATACTTGCTTCAAACCTAAAGGGTTTTCCAAACTATAGCCCTGCCTCCTGTATAACTAGGTGCCACTAACTTCTTACTGCCAAGTTCAATCAATGAGATCATATCTGAATATTAATGCTGACTATCAATGCAGCCAAAATTCACCAAAACAGATAACTTTGGACTGTAGGTCCTCTCTCACAGAGTACAAAACTACAGGTGTGTCATTTATCTTAGGTCTTGGGACTGCCACCTTCCAAGCTTCTTCTCTTTACCCATGTGTCTGGGCTGCTGACATACTACTATGCACACCAACTGGTTGAGCCACTAGAAATTTATCAACAGCTGTGTAGATGACTCAGTACAAATATATCCCCAACTATTAGAAGAACAATATACATGGCATTTATATTTACCACAGTGATGAGGCTAAGCCAAAAATGCATCTTAATTGAATAATCAGTGGTGAATCAGTTCTTGATGATCACATAGGCACCTACAATGAGATACTTCACCCCTCACATACATACACAAAATTTAGGAAATGAGAGCAATAAGGTTTTCTTCAGAATTAATGAGAAAACACATAATAAATGAGAAAAATGATAGGCAAATTGTTTTCAAGAAATTAAATTTTTGAAGGCCAGCAGAATTAGACCTTAGTCTGATTAACTTTATTAATATAGCTGGAGGAAGAATGTGTCTATGAGAAGCAGAATTGAACATACACACACAGAAAAAATGATAGTGAATAAATATTAACTATTGATAGTGACAATTTGAGTACTGTCTAGGGGGAAATACCTTAGCCAAAGCATTTTACATTCTAATTTCATTAGCAAGATTCTCCATATCTATTATGATAATGAATATAGGAAGTTTAAGACAATGGAAATGAAGTGTATTATCCCCATGGGTAAGACCTCCCCTTATTTGAGATGTGTCCATCTATCTTAGTTTTATGTCATTAAATATTTATTTCATCTAACTTACCTTGACCTGATTCAAAGTTCATCAACCTTCATGGTTAAGTCCCAATTGTGGGACTTGCTAAGGGTCCCACAATTTTGACTTGACTGCCTAAGTCCATCTATTTAGATAGAGAGGATAATGTTGGTCATAAAGTTTTCATACATTCCAATTCCTATAAAATTTACTTTTATTGTGATTTTTATACACTGGTTGTCTGATCAAGATTTGGCTTCTCATGTAGATTATCCTGAAGGTAGATAATTTCTGGTCATGCCAAAATAAGTATTTTGGTTTGTATAACAATCATATCGTTCATCATTCATTAATACACTGACATTCTAGTTTTATACATTATTCTTGTGACAATAGTTAGTGTATATCTACCTCTGAGTAATGAATTTACTTCCAATATACTGACAATAACAGATATCTAAGCAAACAGTCTCAAGTCTAGGTTTCAAGCCAAAGTATAATACCATACAAAATACTGTCCTCTGTGATATTTTTCAAGACAATCAAATGACCATTACCCAATTAAGTACCAGCCATTTCCAATGTCATTTATGATTACCAGCAAGCAATTGGCTGAGTCTTTACAGTTATTTACAGTATAAGTTTCCATAATTTAAGTTCATTAATTGATGATGTCAAGAGTTTTTCATAAATTATTTCCAATATTTAAATATGTTATATAGATATTATTATAATTTTTCCAGTTAAGGCAACTGAAGCTCATGGAGGTTAAGTAACTTATTTTAGTCCCACAGAAAGTAAATGGTCAGGTGTAGAATTGATGCCTATTCTCCAACTCTAAAATTCATTCTTTTTAAAAATTATTATAATTTTTATGTCACTGTTCTACTTTGGATTTACTTACCAATTTATTTGCTCAAAATCTGTTTTACATCTTATACCTTTCTTCTCAGTTTAATTTTCTTTTTCCTGAAGTGCATCTTTTAGTAGTTCTTCCAGTGATGGCCTTTTAGAGGTAAGCTCTAAATTGCTGTTTCTTTGAAAATGCATTTGTTATATTCACACTATTTGTATTGATCAACATTAGATTCAGCTGACATAACAAAAATAATGTAATTGAAATAGAAGTGTATTTTTTCCTTATATTAATGTAGGAAATCAAGGGCCAATAGAATGGCTCCATGGTCACTAAGAATCCAGATTCCAGACCTATCTTGCTCCATAATTCTCAACTTAGTATTCTACCTCATGATTCAAAATGCATGTTGTACGTCTAGCCATCAAAAGGTGAGTGGTGACTTTCTCTCCCTGTCCTTATTCCTTCTGGCTGGAATTTGAACACAATGGCAGAATTTCTCACATGGAACACATGGCAGTAAATACCAGCACTTCTATGTTAGAGTTTTTTACTTGCAGATTTTTGGACTATGCAGGAGGGTTGAATTCAAACTCCAAAGCCATATGAGGGCAGGTCCATGATCACCACTTTTCAGGAAAAACATTTTTGTCTGCCAAGAATGCAGCCTGAGACAGGTAGCCAACTTGCCAGCTTCCTCTGCAATGGAGAAAGGGTTTCTTTCACTGCACATAAAGCACTTTGAGAGACCCAGTTTTACATGGAGGTCTCATTCTAAACTTCCACACTGTACATGGAACATGTACACTGTACATGGTTGTTAAGACACAAACCTTGGTTATCTGTACCTAAACTTCTTAAAACCCAGGAAAACCACAATGTTATTTCATGGGTATCATTCTAGTTAGTAATTTCCTTTTCATGCTTGGCATCTGGAAATGTCTTCTGTCTTGAAAACTTGACTATGTCTTGAAAACTACATTTTTTTTCTATTCACTAGAATGTAAACTCCACAAGTCAGAAATTTGTTGTATTGTTCACTTGCGTAGTGCCTAGAATACTGCCTGGCACATAGAAAAGGTGTTCGATAATATTTGGTGAGTGAACAAGTTAATTTTATTCAGTATTTCAGGTCTTTTGTACCTGGGAATGGGGTGAGAGATCCCAGATTATGTAATGATATTGTTTGAAATGCAAATCGAATCCATGCCATTTCCACTATACTATGCTATCATTTATGTTCATATCCACAGTGAAATTTTCAGTGTGTCTGCAAAGTCAGCATATGACAACTATAGTTTAGTGAGGATGAGCACAATATATCCTGAGAGAAATAATCTCTGCAGTCTTATCTCAACCACAATTCTTTTTTTATTGTTCTTCAAGTACAGTTGTCTCCTTTTTCCCCCCACCACTCTCCAATGTCTCACCAACCCCCACCTCCCACCCTCAATCCTAAGCCCCTTTGAGTTTGTCTATGGGTCTTTATACATGTTCCTTGAAGACTCTTCTCCTTTTTTCCCCATTATCCCCCTAATCCCTCCCACCTGCTTACTGTCAGTTTGTTCTTTGTTTCAATGTCTGGTTATATTTTGCTTGCTTGTTTTTCAAGTGGTGAAAGAAAAATACCATATGATATCACCTATAAATGGAACCTTATCTTAACCACAATTCTATTGAGAAATCAGATTCTCCAATAGCATAGGTACAGAGCAACCATATTATTTCTATAGATAAATTCTAATTCAGTACCAGATGAGAACTCAGAGCTTGCCAGAAGCTTCCTTAAAAAAGTTCTATAGGTATAATTTTCTCTCATCAACAAATCTGTATATATTACCCATGAGTTATAACAAATTCGTTTATTGTAAACTTACCATGTGCCACGTACTCCTGCAAATGCTTTACATTTGTTAGCTTGTTTACAGATATAGGAAGTGAGGCATAAAGAGATTAAGCACCTTGCCAAAACCTACACAGATAATGGTGGAGCCTGGGTTTCTTCAGGCAGGCTGGCTCCAAAGCACATAAACCTAACAATTATGCTATGCTGCCCCACACTTATTTGCATTATTTAGTCTCATACTCAGTCCAATTCTAACAGGAATTTTAATGTTCAAATGGTAAAATATAATTATAGGACCAAATTCCTTTATTCTTTCTTCATGAAACCAGAAGTTACAGTCTGTAGCATCAGCTGCCATCAGCATTTCCACAATAGGGTTTATAAGAGTAACTGAAGAGGTGTGAGCAGTGGCTAAAACACATTTTTTTTTTGCTTTTCAGTATGAGGGATCACTCAGATTTGTAATGAGAAAATCACAAAGAGAAGAGGAAATGTTTCATAATAACTCTTCAAAATTGAGAGGGAGAATGTAGTGTGAGTACATATATAGTATCTATCACTCACTCAAAAAAATCTGTTTTTTTAATATAAGACTTTTTAAGGTCCTTTAGTCAGGAAAATGGTTTAGTCTAATATATATCAAAGAATGTATTGAACTGGGTTGAACTAACAGCTGTAAAGGAAGATTTAGAGAACAGTTATTTTAAAGTTGGAAAACCACTTAATATCCAGGCAATGTACCAACCTTGCTGAGTTTACTAAACCCAGTAAATGGAACTGTTTAAAGATATTAAAGATGATGCATGAATAATGAAAATTGATTCAAGTTTATTACTTTTTTCTCATTGTTTTCCTAATAACCCAACTTTTGGATGCAAATTCACACTGCTATATAAAGCTGCATTTCAACAGTTGACTCTATAGTAATTACAGACATTATGGATTCAACACACTGAGGAAATATCTTACTGAGAGACGGGCTCCATGAGACACAGTTAGAAGATCCTATACAGAAACTGGTCATATTTTTATAAGTTATATGTGATATGGAAGAAATGCACAAGTCGTGAAATAAGACAGAGATATTGACTTTAGAGAAAAAGAAAATGCTAATAACAACCAATACTTGCTATATTCCAGGGACTGGATTTACTACATGAATTTCATTATACAATTTTTTCAAAACTAATATACACAAAACCCCTGGGATGTAGCTATTATTGTTAATCCCATTTTATCTGTTAGGAAACTAAAACACAAAATGATAAAGTGACTTCCCCAAGGTCATAGGATTTAATAAGTGTTAGAGCTGGTACTTGAAACCAGTCTGGCTCCAGAGAATGCTCTTAGCTACTTTCCTATACTACTTCTCATAGCAAAAGATATAAATATTAAAACATCACTCAACAAACTTTTATTGAATGTCTTCTATGTGCTTCATACTGTGATAACTACTGAGAGTGTAAGAGAAGGATGGGATTGAAGGGAACACATAGTAAAGGTTTCTTGATAGCCTGGAGATCAGAGTGTTCCAAGGTAATCTCAACACAAGCTTCTAAAAAGTCACAGAAAAATTGGAAAGTGGCATTCATTGTATAATAAAATTAACCTTTATTGGACTCTGCTTCCATGAAAATATCTTATCTTAAAGTCTGTAAAGATGACATGCAATGACTACAACAACAACAAAAAAATCTCTAGGCAAGTTCTAAAATCCTTAAGATTCCTATGGAAGTTCTCATGCTTAAGGAATATTTCAGACCATTTATTTTTATTTTAATCAACTTTGCCCCTCTTTAAATTCCTCAACCCATAAATATCTTTGAGTATCTCACACAGTATCAGACATTATGAAGGGTACACTTGTCTTAGCAACAAAGAATCTACAACCTAGTGAATTGACAAGGAATTCCAATGAAACAATTACTAGAAAAAACATTTTATGAGAAATCTCTCATTTATGAAGTATAAATATTTAAGGGAATCAGATAAGAGAAGGAAACTAAGTTGAATTGTTTAGAGATGGCTTCATGGAGACTAGGAACTTAGTTAGGCCTTGAGGGATGGAAGACTTGAAGTGATGGGAGAGGAAAGAAGCAAGAGTACTCCTAGTCTAGAGAAGCATTTGATGCAGGCCTTATGGGGCAGTAGTGTGATATAGGAACCTGAACAGAAATCAGAGCCATGTCACATTAGGACCCAAAATCAACAAATGCAATCTGAGAAGTAAATGTGTTATCAAAGGCATAAATCAAGCTAAAAAGCCCAGAAGCTAGACCATAAGAGAAGGCAAGTATGGAGAATCAGAGTGCCAACAGCTACAAGGACTCCAGCTATTCATTTCTTGGCTGGACTGAACTAGGTTTGAATTTTACTTTTCCACAGATTCTCTATGTCAGCTTTATCAAGTTATCTAACTCTTCCAAGTCCATTTTCTCATACCTACAATGTGGTATGTTATTGAGGAATTAATTGAGACCATATATATGTAAGAGTTTTTGTATTGTAAAGTTCTATGTATCTGAGAGTCAGTTAATATTAGCTGTTGTTATATGCAGACAGGACCAAATCTTGGAGGAATTTGTAATCAGGAAAGTTGACAGCAATTCTCAGCATAAGATATGAGCAGTTGTCTACAGAAGTGAATCAGAATCTCTGGAGGCTTGTTTGTTCATTTGTTCCTCCTTTCATTTGTTTTAAAATATAGCTCCTTTAGATTCTGATAAATTTTCCCTCATACATATCCACATAATATTTACTATAAACAGGGAACCATTCTACTGGTAAGCTAGTAAGAGTATATTATATCCTCACTGTCTTCAGGCAATAAAAAGGTTGAAGTTCCATTGATATAGGAACTTATTTTAGTATGTTGACTATGAGGTGATGAATGGTAGCAGTAGCAATAAAATGAAAGGAACAAATTTGAATGTTATTGTGAAGGCAGATGAAATTAGATAGGAAACATTTTTGCATACTAACTGCATGATATATTACTATTCAGGAAAATGAGCTAGTAAGGAGACAAAATTTGAACCTAGTTCTAATTGACTCTGAAGAAAGAGAGAACTCTATTCTAGCACAATATGTGAAGAAAAAATGAGGAGAAAGGAAAATGGCTATAAAGTTCTTTAAATTGAAAGATTGAATAAACCAGAAGTCAACAAGTTGAGCAGGTAAACTTATCTAGAAGAGAACACGGTGTGGGTTCTAAACTATATGTCATCAGAATCATAGTAATCAAAAATCAGTTCAATCTTTTTTTTGTGAGGGGTTGTAGTTATTTATTTATTACTAAAGTATAGTTGGTATACAATATTAGTGTCAGGTGTACAACAACATAGTGATTTGACATTTACATATCTTATGATGTACTCACTATACTAAAAGAGTTTACTCTTAAACTTCTAAAAATATTCCCAGTAATTCTTCCCTAAGTCAGACACCTCCTGATTTATCTCTGATGCATAGACCACACTGGCACTTTTGGTCCCCATCAATAGTGCCTAGTAGGACAGTTAACTCTGTGCTAACTCAGACATGACCTTTTTAACTGAAGGTGTACATTTGGAGGACAACCAGAGAGGGCAAATGTGCCATCATGAATCCGTGAGAATTCACATTATAGGCAGCCAACAGGATTACCAATATAAAGTTGGTGAACTAAATACAAAAATGACTGAATACTTAGTTTATAATCCATATGATTTTTACAGTGCATTCTTTTATTTGGCTTAAGGAAGTTCTGAGGGAAGTTTGGATAAGATATAAAAGTCATTTTGTTGTTATTTTAGTTTGATTTTTCATTGTTGATTGTTTTTATTTTGTTTTGTTTTGATTTTGTTATTGTTGTTGTTTTATTTTCTGACCAATTTTATAAAGCTGTGAAAGAGAATTAAGACAGAATTAAGATTCAAATTATTCATGAAAGGAGGAAGATGGCAGAGTAGTGAATGGTAGTCACAGTAACCTCCTCTCAAGAGCAGTATGGAATTACAACTAAGTTGGGGAGAAATCATCTGGAACAAACAACTGGGCAATAGCTGCTGGGATTATACCCTAAGAATCCTGAAACATTAATTCAAAAGAAGCTATGCACCCTATTGTTCATAGCAGCACAATTTACAATAGCCAAGTGCTGGAAGCAACTTAGTTGTGCAAGAGTAAATGAGTCAATCAAAAAACTGTGATACACTTACACAATGTAATACTATACAGCAGAAAGAAAGAAGGAGCTCTTACCCTTAGAGACAACATGGATGGAACTGGAGAGCATTATGCTAAGTGAAGTAAGCTAGGCAATGGAAGACAAATACCATATGATCTCACTTGTAAGTGGAATCTAATCAACAAAACAAACAAGCAAGCAAAATATAACCAGAAAAAATGAAATAAAGAACAAAGTGACAGTAACCAGAGGGGAGAGGGATGGAGATAATGGGAAAAATTGGAAAGGGTAATCAAGAAACATGTATCAAGGAGCCACAGACAAAGCCAAATGAGGGAAGGATTGAGGGTGGAACAGGGGAAAGTGGTAGCGGAAAACTGGAGACAACTGTACTTGAACAACAATAAAAAATGGTAAAAAAGTAAAAAAAATAAAATAAAATAATTAAAAATAAACAAATTATTCAACAGAATACAAGTATCCCAAATCAACAGAGTCAAATTAGATATGATTCTTTTGCATATTCGAAAATCAAGTGAACAAAGTCAAACTGAGAGAAGACTTTTCAGAAATTCACAAACATGTAACAACAATACAAACAAATATACAAATACATAAATAAATAGAAATTCACAAACAAAACAGATTGGAAGGGTGTATTGACCACAAAGTCAATATGAGGCCAAATTGTGACATAATGGGTAAAAAGCCCAAAGAAATCTTAGGTTTATTTACTGAAAAAAAAAATTCTTATGCACCTAGCATGTATCAGGTACTATATCCTGGGTTGAGGCAATAAGGGAGTACATCATCAGTAAAACTTTTTAAATAATGATAACACTGATTTTAGCAGTTATTTTTTATTGTTAACATGAGCTGGTAGTTCTCAAGATGTCAGAGAAATAATTTTTCTCTCTGCCCAGAAGGATCACTCCTACAAATTAATCTTCCTTCCACCTCCAACCCTGGGTACTTCTGGAATCCAGATTTGTGTGGCACTAAAATTCATGCTTTTTCCATAACAGCACTGTCTTTCAAACTTTTTGACCACAGGCCTCAGTAAAAATGTATTTTATATATGGCCAAGTACAAGCATGCACACACGACACATATATGATAGATACATAGATATCCACATACACACAGAGGCTATGATCACATAACTTGCACAGAATTTCATAAAATAATACTACCATTACTATGGGCAATGCATCCTAACATTTTCCACTCTCTTCTGCTTAAGTTTAAAAAAAGGAAAAGAAAAGAAAAAAAAAGAGGTGGGTCTTTTCCTACTAAATTTATTTCACAACCCCCTAATGGGCTATGACCCTAAGTTTGAAAAATAGTGCATTTTCACTTTCAGATAAAGGTAGACAGAGTGCAGGATAGCTGGGAGGTGTTAGCCTGGAAGTAAGCATTAATTAATTAATTATAGGAATTAATTAATTATAGGAATTCTCAAATAAGAAAACCCACATTCTGCCCCTGATTGTGTGTGTGTGTGTGTGTGTGTACTGCTCCAAATAGATTGTATTTACATAACTAAAAACCTTGAACAAAAAGTTGGCATTTTTGTTTTGCTTGATTTGATTTATTGTTGTTTTATTTTTGCAGCCTACCTACAGTATTCAACTTACATTATGACATCATTTTGGACTGCAGTGATATAGTTAGCTTTTGAGGGAGAAGGAAAATTCTTAACTTGCTTTTCTTTGAGCAAAAAATATATATATATATTTGAAATATATATAAATAAATAAATTTATATATTTATTTACATAAATATATATGTGAAATACATTTCAAATAAATATAAATATATATCTTTGAAATTTATTCAGGGCAGGAACCAGACAATAGGGAAAGAATTTATACTATAATCCTCAGATAGAACATTAATTAATCTTTCTTCAGGATATAGGGTACTCTTCTTATGAATAAAAGCTTTTAAGATCACATAGTAAGTTGTAACCATTTTTCTTTACTAAATTTTTTGTTATGTTGTTTTGAATATTTGGTTTTATACTGGCAGTACAGGTGATCAACGAAGCAGCCTGACTATGTAATAACATTTTCCTAGGTAAATTTTTATTAAGCAAGGTCTTTTCTAGTATGGGAAGTATGAAAGCAGAGAAGATGCTTGATAGGATTTCAATCTCCTTAAATTTATTGAGACTTGTTTTGTGTCCTAATATGGGACTATCTTAGAAAATATCCCATGTACACTTCAAAAGAATGTATATTCTGCTGTTTTCTGGTGAAATGCTCTGAAGATATCAATTAAACTCATTTGATCTAGTGTGTTGTTTAAGGCTGCTGTCTTCTTGTTGATTTTCTGCCTGGAAGTTCTATCCATTGAAGTCAATGGGGTGTTAAAATCCCCAACTACGACAGTATTTCTGTCAGTATCTCCCTTTATGTTCATCAAAATTTGCTTCACATATTTAGGTTCTCCTATGTTGGTGCATAAATGTTTACTAGGGTTATATCATTATGTAGTGTTCTTCTTTGTCTCTTACTATAGCCTTGATTTTAAAGTCTGTTTTGTCAGATATAAGTATTGCTACCCCAGCTTTTTTTCTTTTCCATTTACATAAAATATTTTTTCCACCCTTTAATTTGAGTCTGTGTGTATTTTTCAATCTGAAATGGATCTCTTGTAGTCAGCATTTATATGGGTCTTGTTTTCTTATCCATTTAGCTACCCTCTGTCTTTCAGTTGGAGCATTTAAGACATTTATATTTAAGGTGATTATTGATAGATATGTATATAGTTCCATTTTATCATTAGACTGTTTTCCTCTGTTTTGATTTTTCTTTTCTTTTCTTCCTCTTAAGGAAAGACTTTTAACATTTGTTGCAGTACTCATTTGATGTTAATGAACTCCTTTACTTTTTTCTTGTATGGACAGCTCTTTATTTCTCCTTCAGTTTTAAATGATAGCTTTGCTGGGTAAATTAGCATTGGTTGTAGGCTCTTGCTTTTCATCTCCTTGAATATTTCATGCCAATCCCTTCTGGCCTGAAATGTTTCTGCTAAGAAATCAGATGACAGTCTAATTGGAGCTCCATTGTAGGTAACTACCTGTTTTTTTTTTTCTTGTGGCATTTAGGATTCTCTCCTTTTCTTAAGCTTTGCCATTTTAATTATGATGTATCTTGGTGTAGGTGTCTTTAGGTCCGTCTTATGTGGGACTCTCTGTGCTTCCTTGGTTTGTGTGTCATTTTCCTTCACCAGACTAAGGAAGTTTTGTTTTTATCATTATTTCTTCAAATATGTTCTCAATCCCTTGCTCACTCTCCTTTCCTTCTGGTATTCTCATGATATAGATGTTGTCACACTTCATGTTGTCTCATAGTTTTCTCAAGCTCTCCTCATTTCTTTTGATTCTTTTTTTATTTTTGCTACTCTACTTGGTTGTATTTTTTTCACCTTGTCTTCTAAATCATTGATTTGATCCTCTGCTTCATCTAACTTATTGTTTATTCCTTCCAGTGTATTATTACTTCAGATTTTGCATTCTCTAGTTCTGACTGGTTCTTTGTTTATGGTTTCTATGTCCAGAGCCACCAGGCCCAGACTCTCCTCAATCATATCTAGTCCATTTTGCCCTTCCCTTGCCAGTGTCCAGGGTAAGTGGCTGAATATGAAAATTTTTGTGTTGGCCCTTTAAGAAACTCTCTGCATCTCTAGTCATCTCTCCCTGGCAGACAATCCCTGCTGCTTTTCACAGTCAGATGTTATTTGGGTCCCTTTCCTGGTTCTAGTGCTGTATGCTGGGGAGCCCAGCTTGGGGTTTAGATCCCATAATTATTAGAGGGAACACTCTGGCCTCTGAAATATCCTTCTGGACCTTCAGCTACCACCCATGGGAGCCCAGCCAGCCTTCTTGCACTCTTCCACACTCCCTACCAGTGTTGTTGTGGTGAAGCTGTTTCTTTAGCCTGTCCTTGGTTATAAAGTTTCTCTTCAGCTCTTGTTCAGTTGGTTATTCAGGATGATTTCTCTACAGTTTAGATGTAATTCCAGCTTATTCCTGGGAAGAAGTTAGTGTAGCTTCCACTTACTCCACTGCTATCTCTTCCCCCCAAAATATTTTTACTGCATTTTTCTAATTATATACAGTCTTATCATTTTTGAGAAAAGAGTAAATTATCTGTATTACACAGCATCTTCAAGTGAAACAAAACTAATATATCCATGGAAGGCAAACACAGTATCTCATCGTCATTGATATAAATTATTTTTGTATAAGTTTTCAAATTATTTAAGAGTTCCCTTTGTAAATTAGAAATGGTAAAGGAAAGTTTTGAGACAGGTCTAAGTCATGAGTATAGCTACAATGTGTATGTATGTGGAGGGAAGATAGTTGGTCCTGATGTATCTTGAGGACAACTAAGGGCACCCAGCAATAGGGAAGATACAGAATACATGAAAATAGTACCCAAGAGATAAGTGGAAAGAAATCAGAATCATATAATATCTTATAATTTTCTGAACTTGTTTTGATTGTTGACTAATTTTTGGTCTTCACTGGGTCAATAGATACCCACAGGTGCTGCTATAATATTTTGTCACAATCTCTCTGAGGTCTCCAAGATGACTTTGGAATACATTCAAAGAATTGATTGTATGACAAGATAAATAAAAATGGGAAAGCAATTCAGTCAATAACATTTTCTATGGCTCTTCTATGGTATGGTAAAAAGTAAAGACTGATAAACTTTAGTTTGCAATTTCTGAGTTTCATGGAATCAATCTGGGTACTTGCGTGCAAATCAAGTCTTCTTTCTTAAACCCAGTATGCAACTTTTAGTAACAATGTCACTTCATTCATCTTCTCTCCACAGCTAGAAACCTTTCTAAGGCTCAATTATGTTTGTGAAGCCCTTATTTATGTAAACACTTTGTCTTTGTGCACGGGAATTAGAAGATTCTCTATGGTTAATATAGGAAGAGTCCTCCTAGCTTTGTAAAGCTCATTCTTCATGGGAGAGGCACACAATAAAATTGCCCAGTGCTCCTAAAATCATGGAACATTAGGGAAGCAGGAGGAGTTTGTTTTACTGATATATTTTCTGTTCTCTTAATAATTGTCCAAACACAAGCATTATACAAAATCCACCAAGTCTTACCCAAAAAGCCTACCATAAGTAAAAATTAAGCTATTCCTGCCTCTTTACTGGCTGGTTTAAAATGTTTTGCAAATGATCAAATGATATTAATTATCTACAACAAATTGGAGGACATTCCTAAATGAACTGAAAGGTACAGTGTGGCCACATATATTACTCAGAATGAATTCCCAGTGAACACTAGTAGTCTATAAATTCAGCAACAGAGGCTGTGTAGGTAAATACAGCAACTAATTTGTATGCAGTGGGAGAGAGCCCAGTGTGCAGAATGGAAAGTGTTTGTGTCTTTTTCATTAAAAAATGATTGAGAAGAAGAGCAAAAATTGGGATGGTAAAAGGGAACAGAGTGGCCACACTAAGCAATTCTGTGAATGCATTTCAAAATCATCATGAAAACCAGAGATAGACTATGAAAAAATATTGTAGTACTACCTGTGAGTAAGTATAGATCATATGAAGAGCAAAAATTAATCAACAATATCAAGATCATACATTGGCAAGATCCTCTGGTCATGATTCTCCCTTAGTTGAGTATAGAGTCAGTGCCTAACGAATTATTGTTTTTTTCAAGTACGGTTGGCATTCAATATTATTTTATGTTAGTTTCAGGTATACAACATAGTGGTTACATATTTATAGAATTGACAAAGTGATACCCCTGATAAGTCTACTACTCATCTGGCACCATGCATAGTTATTACAATATTATTGACTTTATTTTCTATGATAAATTTGGGAAAAAAAGAACAAAATATCATCATTGTAGGAGCCACCTTCTCCTTCCATAATACTTTTGCTGCTAAGAAAGAAAAAAATACCAGCCCTGATATCCAGAAACAGATCTGATATTTAGGCTCCAATGTTGTTAGAGCAGGCCTGGTGCTCACAATTAGGCCAGTTGTTCTGTTAAGCATAATCTCACAGAATACCAACATCAGACAAGGTTACTCTGTAACCACATAAACTGTGGGGGTGGGGAAGCATGCTGCATAATTTGCATCTAAGAATAAACAAAAACATGAATATTTCCCAAACTCCTGGCTAACCTGAGTCTCTGCTGCTTCTTTACAAATTATAGCCTTACCCTCACTGTATTCTCTCTATATTCCCTCTCTATAGATAATATTTATTGAGATATCCAATGATAGAATCATCTGAGTTTGCTGACACCATCCAATCTAGAGAGAATCTCTGCTTCATTGGACCCTTCTCTAAATCACCTAAGCATGGTCTAAATCTTGTAATGTGTCCTTTTTAATTCTCTCTCCCTGAGGCACCTCATGGTTCCCCATGGTTTGTGTTTTCCTTTATTAGAATTGGTATTAAATCCTACATATTCAATTACAAGTGTCTTCCTGGTGGTCTTTGGCTAAACAAGATATCACCTTTAGAAAGAAGGGAAGAACCTTCAGAGGCAAAGGTCAGTATGGTGGCTAAAGCAATAAACCCTGATCCCCATATTTTTTGCTTTTCTCCTTTCATAACTTCCAAATCAATAAATATCTACACAAAATTGAAATGAATAACAAAACTATAATAAATACTTTTGTTATTCTCTCTTGGAAATTCCCAGCCAGTAAGACCTTTTTGCAAACTTTATAACCATTAGTTTACAGACTTTTTTTAAATAAATTTTTTAAGATTTTATTTATTTATTTTTAGAGAAGGAAGGGAGGGAGAAAGAGAGAGACATCAATGTGTGGTTGCTGGGGACCGTGGCCTGCAACCCAGGCATGTGCCCTGACTAGGAATCAAACCTGTGATGCTTTGGTTCACAGCCCGCGCTCAATCCACTGAGCCACGCCAGCCAGGGCAGTTTACAGACTTTTATAAGTGAATGTTCACTTTCCAGGGAACTTTGCCTTTGGCTATTGTATTTACATCAGTTACTGTATGCAGCAAGCCTATCCTAGTAAGTATCTTTTCACTCAGTGGCTTTAAATTTATGGTTTATCTTCTGGTAAGATATCCCAAAGAAACTTTCCTCCAGTTATTTTCTCCATATTATCCCATTCTTATTGAGCACCTACTATTTACCAAGCATAACTTAAGTTCTGGAAACACAATGGTAAATAAGACAAAGTATTTGCCCTCATGGAGCTTACATTCTAGTGAGAGAGACATAAAATAGACAAGTAAACAAATAAACACTTTAAGTAACACTTCATTTTTCTTGACAACCCAGTCCAATTCAACACTTCTTCCTCTGAACTTCTATATTAATGACCATTTGTGTCACAAAATTCTGTGCTTAATTACTCATTGTCTTATAATTGAATTATTGAAGGAAAATATGTTTTTTAATAATAAGAGAAGATTCCACAATACATAGCTGCTATTTTCAGTATCATGTGGAAGGAGGAAGTATACTTGTGATAAGTGGTCTCACCTTGGTGGCTACTCCAGGTAAGCAGATTTGGGCCCTACATAAGCAACTACCTTCTAAAAGTCAGCTATCTGCATTCCTAGTGAATGACCTCCAAAATTAATGAGATTTCTGTCAGTATGAGAATTCAAACATATACTGGGTAACCTCTTGATTGATGTGATTTAGGAATATTTAAGCATCAGAATGTAGGTCAAAGAAGACGCTTTTTAAGTTTTGTCCCTTAACATTCTAAGAATCAATGATTTTTTACATTGTTCTCTACTATACTCATGTACATACACACCCTTTCCATTACACTAGAAACTAATTATGAGCAATAATCTTGCCGTTCTTCTTCTTATTTTATTCCCCAGACCCCTACTGTGTATAATATAGTTCTGGGCCTACAATGAAAGCATAATAATTACTTCCTCACTTTAATATTTCCACTACAAGAAGGCCACAGCTAACTAGGCCACCACCCTTTGGGATTTCCAGCCTAGAAAGGCTACAAAGTCATTATGTCATTCTCCTTTATTTTTTCTCTTTTAAGATTATATTTTAAGGATGCAGTTTTCCATGATAATAATAGGCCATATGTGTGTTTTCACAGACTCATTGCCATGTTCACACAAGTTTCCAAACTCTATTAATATCTTACCTACCAACCATAACCTTGACCCTGACCCTGACTGTGGAAAGCCTTATTATTCTTTTCTCTATCTGAATTCTTTCCATCCTATATTTATATTTTGCCATTGTGCCAGAATGGCATTCTTGCCTTATTCCACCATAATAAATAAAGAAGCAGCCATGGTACTCAGATTGATATTAATGCAAAATGACATGGGACTACAGAGGTACTAGGCTAAGTCCTCTTCTGGACTAAGCAAGCAGACAAGTCTGTGTCTACCCAGCTGATTGATGAGGGGCCCATTAATTGGCATCTTAAGGCTAACACCCAGGAAAAACCATGGCCCGTAAACAAAGCCTGTGATTCATGATTACCTCACAGGAGACCACTGTAGTAAGCTTGTTAAGCACTGGAAAACTATTTGAGGAAGTAGATTGAAGATATTTTTTTATGAAGGGAGACTTAATGCTTGCTTTAGAAACAAATTATGATTAAATGAATGCAAACCTGAAGCCAAATACAACCGTCACAACACAATTAAATGCAGCTGTGTTCCTTCCGTCTACCACAAAGCACCAGCTACAATCACTCTTCTTCCTTCTTATTTATTGACCTGTAGTAAAATCTTGTTGGATGAGCCTAATGGGAATTTGCAGAGTTGAGGGACTGCATAGTAGGTGGATATACAGATGGTAATCGTCTTTATTTATCTATGACCCTGAAGTCACACCTACCCAAAGATAACCACCAAAGAGACTATTAGCTTCTGTTCTGTCTTGAAATTCCAATAGCAATAAAAAGCTACTTCTGACACTTGATCAAACCTTGAAATGACCCTCTAACACTATGTTTAATCTAGCCTCATATTTTACCACTTTTGATATTGTCTGGGAGTTCAATCCTTGAGTTGAATGAACCAACATGAGGTTTTTCCTGCTTCCAGTTTGGCTTGTTGATAGTGATTCAAGGAATTCAATCAAAGTTCAGTAGCTTGGGAAATTTTGTTAACCATTATTTATTTTGAATACCAAAGGCTATTTCTACATGTGTAAATCAACTGACCAATTTCAGAATGCTGACATGTTGAGTTAAACTAGCTAAAGGCAGTGAGTGGAAATGGGTGGAGGTAATTTTAATAAATGCCAAAACTCCAATTTAGCTGAATTGTTGAACCCATTCAACACTTGTTTCAGGTGTTTATAGGTAAAGTTAATGTCTGCATTAATACCTTTCTTTTCAAGAAAAAGTGCACAAAGGAATAAATTGGGGTGATCTTCATATAGCATCTACTACAATAGCAGGCATACTAGAAGCATGAAGTAAATAATTATTGAACATTTAAACTGCCAGAATACCTCTTTAAAATAATAACCTAACCTCTCACAACCCCTCTAACAGCCACTCCAGAAGCTAGCAGTGGAGTTGAGAGAGGCTTACTCATATTTCTAGGGACAGAGAAAAAGTAAAACAGTCTTTTAGGTTTTTTGTTTGTTTTTCTAGAAACACTTCATCTCTGCATCAGTTCTGCAACTTGGTGTTTCATAATGCCTGTACTTTTGTGTTAGCCTGTCAATTAGACTTCATGAAGATACAAAGAAAAGGATCAATAATTTCTTTAGATAAAAAAAAATTGCATCTCTCTGATGGCTGGTGATGCTGAGCATCTTTCCATATGTCTCTGAGCCCTGTGTAAGTCCTCCTCAAAAAAGTGTCTGTTCAAGCCCTTTGCCCATTTTTCAAATGGACATAGGAAAATCTCAGATATCCCATGCAGCAATATTTTCACCAATATGTCCCCTAGAACAGTGGAAGCAAACTCATTTTTACTGGGGGCGACATCAGTCTCACGGTTGCTTTCAAAGAGCCAAATGTAATTTTAGGACTGTATAAATGTGACTACTCCTTAACTGTTAAGGAGTTGAAATTACATTCAGCCCTTTGAGGGTAACTGAGAGGCTGATGTGGCCCCTGGTGAAAGTGAGTTTGACACCCCTGCCCTAGAGCAAGGTACATAAAGGAAAGAATAAGCAAATGGGACCTTGTCAAAATAAAAAGCTTCTGCATGGCTAAAGAAAACAGCATCAAAATAAAAAGAGAACCAACTGTATGAGAAAACACATTTGCAAATGATACCTCGGACAAGGGTTTAATTTCCAAAATATATAGAGAACTTACAAAACATCCCTCTGGAAGACAAACAACCCAACTGGTTGTATTTTGCTTGCTTGTTTGTTTTATTGATCAGGTTCCACTTATAGGTGAGGTCATATGCTATTGCTCCTTCACCGCGTGGCTTATTTCACTTAGCATAATGCTCTCCAGTTCCATCCACGCTGTCGCAAATGGTAGGAGATCCTTCTTTCTTTCCGCAGCATAGTATTTCATTGTGTAAATGTACCATAGTTTTGTGATCCACTCATTCACTGATGGGCACTTAGGTTGCTTCCGGCACTTGGCTATTGTAAATTGTGCTGCTATGAACATCGGGGTGCATAGGTTCTTTTGAACTGGTGTTTCAAGATCTTTAGGATATAATCCCAGCAGTGGTATTGCTGGCTCAAAAAGAAGTTCCATTTTTAGTTTTCTGAGGAAATTCCATACCGTTTTCCACAGTGGCTGCACCAGTCTTCATTCCCACCAACAGTGCACTAGGGTTCCCTTTTATCCACAATCTCTCCAACACTTGTTGTTTGTTGATTTGTTTATGATGGCCATTCTGACCAGTGTGAAGTGGTATCTCATTGTTGTTTTAATTTGCATCTCTCTATGAAGAACGAACTGACAGTAACCAGAGAGGAGAGGGGAGAGTGATAATAGGGGAGAATAGGGGAAGGGCCATCAAAGAACATATATAATGGACACATGGAGAAAGCCAAAGGAGGTAATTTGAGGGTGGGAGATGGGGATGGGTGGGGTGGGGGTCATGGTAGGGTGAAAATGGATACAACTATACTTGAACAACAATAAGTAAATAAGTAAAATAGCTCATATCTTGAAAAAAATAATGTTAATATCTGATACATATAGTAATGTTCCCAATTGCCTCCAAAATGTTTTTATGGTTGTTACTCTAAATCAGAATCCCAATAAAATTGACATTGAATTTTTTAAAAATGCAGAACATGTATAAAGGGCACATGGACAAAACCAAAGGAGAATAGGATCAAGGGTGGGAATTGGGGATGGCTGGGGTGGAGTGGACTGGTGAGGAAGAAATGGAGACAACTGTACTTGAACAATAAAAAATGTAAAAACAAGAAAATAAAAAATAACATTTTACTTCAGCAGTTTCATAATTTACTGGATCTTTAATAATACAACTTTTGCAGAATGAAGAAAAGTCAGACTTCTATCCCCTGAATCATCTCTACGATAATGAAAGTTTTTGTTCTTTCTTCCCCACTAATGTGAAATCAATCCTAGCCATATAGAGGTCAATTTTTTCCTCATTTAGTACTGGAGTATTATTTAGATGTGTTTTCTTATATATCTAGTGTTTTCTCCCAGATATTTTACCAAACTTCAGATAACATGATTATGGACTAAAAGAAATTTGAAGTTAATTTCCCTCAGACTCCCCTTCATTGCATGTCATACAAAAATAAAGTGTAATTGATATGCTGCCTATATTTGCAGGAGCTATGATGAATGAATCTTAGATGCACTAAAAGCAGATGACTTTTTTAAAGCCCACCACCCTGACTTCTGTACTCAGAACATATTTAAACAAAAGTAAAAGTGGGGTTCATGGGTATGTAAAAACTGTTTAAAAGCATTGAGAAACAGGAGCATCATCCAGTAGCACTCAACCTACACTAACTTTTGGTTAAATAGCTATATTTTGGATGTCACACCATGTACATAGTACAAACTATGAGAAAACTCCAGGGAAGGAACCTATTTAACCTGACCATGTTTATCCCATCTCAAGGCTCGCATGAATGAAGGAGTTAAGGAACCCAAAACACTAATTCAGAAGAACATAAGCAGCCCTATGTTCACTGCATCATTATTTACAATCTCCAAGATATGGAAGCAGCCCAAGTGTCCACCAGTAGGTGAGTGGGTAAAACAACTATGGGACATTTACACAACAGAATACTACTTAGCTGTAGAAAAGAAAAACTTTACCCCTTATGACAATATGAATAGACCTGGAGAACATTATGCTAAATGAAATAAGCCAGTCAGAGAAAGACAAATACTACATGATTTCACTCATTTGTGGAATCTAATGAACAAACTGAACAAACAAGAAAAATAGAAGAAGGCCAACAGATAGAGAGCAGGATGACAGCTAGTGAAGTGGAAGGATTGAGTAAAAGGAAAAAGGACTCCTAGACATGGACAACAGTGTGGCAATTGCAGTGGGGAAGAGGAGGGTATAAGAGGACTAAATGGTAATGGGAAAAAAAATACAATAAAAATGAAGTTAAATGGATTACTTCATATGTTTGTAGTTCTCAAACTTGAGAATAAATAGTACCTAGTAGGTATGTTAAAAAAGCAGATCCCCAGGTCTTGCCCTCAAAATTCTGAATTACCTAATTTGGAAGATAGCTAATTGGTCTACATTTTTAATACAGCCCTTCAAGTGACTTCAATGTAGCTGATTAGTAGGCACCCTTTGAGAAACACCAGCAAACAGTGTGTGATTAGAGTGGCATAAAAAGGTCACTGACCTTTCATTAATACTAGAAATTTGTCATTTGAAAGCTGAAATGTAAGGTCAGATTCCTTTGGAGTACCACAGCAGACGCTATGCCAAAGGGTGTAAGATTCTTTCCACTTGACAGCAGATTTGGTTGGGAGAGACACATCAGATACTTGGAAGGTGAACTCTATAAATCTAATTTGTTGCTTATATCTTATCCTATTCTTTCCAATAGACCACATGGGGTCTGAAGGTATGGTCACATCTAAGAAAAAATTTTCAAAGGTAATTCTTCAAAATGTGTTCACTAGAGAGAGAACAATAACATACCAGATATACAGAGGTACTGAAGGACCATGGAGTCCAATCTAATTATTTGATGTTTACCCCCACTCTCCACTGGGTTGCTCCTTGGTTGACTTTCCCCTTCGTCCTAGAAAGTGATCCCTTTTATCTCACTCTTATAATCTCATTTCTTGATTACTGTCTTTGATAACCTCTATGGCCCTAGCCAATTTCCAGCCCTAGTTTGCAGTAGCATCATTTAGCTACTGTTTGATCTTGCTTGATCACTGATCCATCTGATTTACTAGCCACTGATCTTCCATCACCTTGGTTAATCCTCTAGTTGCTCTGGTATGACATTCTACTATGATTTTTCTTAAATTGACACCTTGTATAAACTCCATTGGGTTTAATTACCCTCTCTGGATAAATGAGAGATAGGAAAAAGCCTCAATTCCCATAGAGAATAGGGTTCTAGGAGCTAGGAATGCTACTCCTCCATCACTAGTTTCTTAAACCTATCTATGACTCCTGATAAATGGTTTTGTAGAATCCCATTGATCAAATACTTGTATAGCTCCCCCCAACACTCTGGGCCATGGCTATAAAATCACTGCTGCTTAGGATTCCTACCGTCTCTAATAAGACAACAAACTTTCAAAGCTCCACATCTTACTTGGGGACTATTTGATGCACTTAGCATTTGAAATGGTTGATCACTTCCTCCTCCTTGAAACACTGTCTTCCTTTGCCTTCCAACACAAAACTTCCATGCTTTTTTTTGGGGGGGGGAGGTGTAAAAATGCAGTTTCTCAGATTGAAGCAGAGGTAGGAATTGTGGAAAATGAACTATGCTCCCTGGTCTTCCCACTCTCATTTTCTTACCCATAATAGCTTTGTACTAACTCAGTATAATCCAATGGCTTCTAGAAATTTTATAAGTATAAACTGTGAGAAAACGTGTCCTAAGAACATTTCTACATGATACATATATTACTTGCATTTTAGATCACTCGGGGCTGAATTAAATTCTGTCACAAAAATCAGATGACTATCTCTAATCAAAGACTTAAATGTGTTTTACACACACACACAAATGTGTGCATCAAGTTAGGAAGTACATATTTCCATTTCCATTAGGAAAAGTGAATGACAATGGCAATAATAATTAGCAACGAACATTTATGGGGCAAAGACTGTTAGGCACCATATTAAGTACTTTACCATCTATGCCACATTTATTGTTCACAGCAACCATGCAGGACAAGTATGACTACCCCATTTTACAGATGATCAATCTGAGGTTAGAGAGGTTAAGCAGTTTGCCCAAGTGACAGATTTTCACACAACCCTCACTGATCCTAAAGCCTTTTTTTCTTTTTAACATACCATGCAGCACTGAAATACTGGCTCTGTAGACTCTCTAAAAAGAATTTCCTTGAAATTCTGTATTTATCACCAGCAAAGACAATACAGCAGTAAAGCAAGAAGATCTGAAAATAAAAGCTGAGCCAAGTAGCATTGGGGAAAAAAAAAAAACATAACAAGTTGGGTGTTTCAAAGCAAGGGAGCCCAATGTGCCACAAATCTTTTCAATATTGAACCACTCAAATGTTCTCTCTAATCAGCATCAATGCAGACATTTTTGGTTTCACTTTAGATATGAATGTGAAAACTCTGCGTCTAGTATCTCAACACAGCTGTTCCAAGGCCCCAAGGGAAGGGCACTGAGAAAGAAGGCAGTATGGGCATCCTGGAGACTTTGCCAGATGGTTCCTCTCCACATTAGACTCTCCTCGGCATATTTTATTTACTTAACCCTCTCCTGTCTGGTTCTTCTCTCTCTGACACAAACACACCAGTTTTCTTCCAAAGACAATTTTCCCCCAGATCCTTGTGGAACTTCACATAGTGTATTCTAATTTCATAAAAAATAGGTCAGCTTTTTTACACCCACCGTCATTTAACTGCTTCTCCAGAAAGGATTTTTCCTGTAGTTTATACTTTATTTATTTATGTAACTTCTTAACCTGAGGTTGGCACTTCACTCACTTCTCGGTCTCTCTTTGTCTGTCTCTCTCTCCATTTCTCCTTCCCTCCCTCCCCACTTCATACTTGTTTATGTCCATTCCCTAGGTCTTATGGAGTCTTCTGATTTCTAACCTTCTAATGACCCTCCTTTTTTATCATTTCCAGCATTTCTGTACTTCTCTCTGTTTGCCTGGTGTTGAGGGTATCACTTACCTAAACTTTCCTTCCTTGTAGAAATCTATGATTGAATTGCCTGTATGAATCTGACTCATATCCATGTCTACACATTCCCTCAATATATAAATGAGTTTCCATTCCAGAGTACTCCCACTATTCTTTTCCTCAGCTCCATCCTTGACCATAAGTTTTCGAGCCCCACCTTGAGTGCAGTGTGCCCTTGTGCTAATCCTCTACTTATGACTTTCTAACTACTAGAAGTCTTGGGAGTTCTAATGAGTTACTCTAGAGCCATTATGGAGGAAAAGTGAAACTCAAGGGGCATTACTCAGGAACTCCCAACAAAAAAAGCTTTAACAATAGTAGCTCCATGTCTTTTTAAGCTTATTGAGTATCACAGAAAATTTCATTTGAAACATATAATCTGTGAAAAAGATTTCAAATCTGTACATCTACTCTTTATCCCATTACTGTAGACTTAGTAACTCTACCTTAAATTTATGATTCAACCCACAATTCTGGTGCTGACAGGTAACTTGTTGAAGAAGCTATTTTTACTCCATTTTATGTTTGTGCACACTTGGTCAAATACTAATTGACCATAGAAACTTGAGCTTATCTCTGGGCTCTCTCTATTCTGTTCCATTGATTTATGTGTCTGTTCTTATGATAGTACCAGATTGTTTTTATTACTGTGGTCTTGTAATATAGTTTTTTAAATCAGGTATTTTATCCCTCCTACTTTGCTTTTCTTTTTCAAAATTGCTGCAGCTATTCAGGGTCATTTATGGCTCCATATGAATTTATGAAATGTTTGTTCTATATCTGTGAAATATGTCATTGATACTTTAATAGGGATTGCATTGAATCTATAAATTGCTTTGCATGGTATGGGCATTTTGATGATATTAATTATTGCAATCCATGAACATGGCATATGCTTCCATTTGTTCCTGTCTTCCTTAATTTCCTTTTTTAAGTTCAAAATTGTTGTTTTTTTAAAATTTTATTGTTGTTCAGGTACAGTTATCTGCCTTTCACCCCAACCATTCTCCCCACCCTGGCCATCCCCACCTCTCTCACCACTGATTCTACCCACTTTGGTTTTGTCCATGTGACCTTCATAGTTATTCCTTAAAACCCTTCGCCCTCACCCCGCATTACCCCTTCCCACCTCCCCTCTGGTTACTGCCAATTTGTTCTTAATTTCAATGGCTCTGGTTACATTTTGCTTGCTTGTTTGTTTTGTTGATTAGGTTCCACTTAAATGTGAAATCATTTGGTATTTGTCTTTTACTATCTTGCTTATTTCACTTAGCATAATGCTCCCCAGTTCCATCCATGCTGTTGTAAAATGTAGGAGCTCCGTTTTTCTTTCTGCTGTGTAGTATTCCATCATGTAAATGTACCATTGCTTTTTTTTAAGATTTTTATTTATTTATTTTTAGAGAGAGGGGGACAGAGGGAGAAAGAGATGGAGAGAAATATTAATGTGTGGTTGCCTCTTGCACATCCCCTATTGGGGACCTGGCCCGCAACCCAGGCATGTGCCCTGACTGGGAATCAGACCAGCAACCCTTTGGTTCACAGGCCCATGCTCAATCCACTGAGCCACACCAGCCAGGGCATACCATTGCTTATTATTATTATTATTATTATTATGAAGTGTCCTTCTGTGTCTCTCTTTATGGCTTATCTTTGGAAGTCTATTTTTTCTGATGTCAGTATTGCTGCCACAGCTTTTTTCTCCTGTTTGCTTGGAATATTTTTTCCCAACCCTTTACTTTCAGTCTGTGTAGGTCTTTTGTTCTGAGGTGGGTCTCTTGTAGGCAGCATATGTGCAGGTCATGTTTCCTTATCCATTCAGCTACCCTATGTCTTTTGATTGGAGCATTTAATCCATTAACATTTAAGGTTATTATGGATAGGTATTCATTCATTTTTCCCCTTCTGTGTCTGTGTTCTTCCCTCTCTCACTCTTTTCTTTCCTTGTCTTACAACAGTCACTTTAGCATAACTTGCAGTGCTGGGATGAGGGAGGTATATTCTGTCATCCTTCTTTTGTCTGGGAAACTCCTTATTTTGCCTTCCATTTTAATTGAGGGACTCACTGGATAGAGTAGTCTTGGTTGCAGGCCTTTCCTTTTCATTACTTGGAATGTTTCTTGTAAATCTGTCCTGGCTTGCAGTGTTTCTATTGAGAAATCAGCTGCTAGCCTTATTGGGGCTCCTTTGTGTATTACTTATTATTTCTCTCTTACTATTTTTAAGATTCTCTCTTTGTCTTTAAACCTGGTATTTTAATTATGATGTGTCTTGGAGTAGGACTCTTTGGGTTTATCTTGATTGGGACTCTCTGTGCTTCTTGAACTTGCACAGTTTTTCCCCTTTCCAAGTTCAGAAAGTTTTCTGTCATTATTTTTTCAAACAGGGTTACTATCCCTTGCTCCTTTTCTTCTCTTTCTGATATCCCTATTATTCAAATGTTGTTGCTTTTCATATTTTCTTGGAGTTCCCTTAAGCTATCTTCATATTTTTAGTTTTTTTCATGCAACTGCTCTACCTGGGTGTTTCTTTTCACTTTGCCTTCCAGCTCACTAATTCGGTCCTCTTCTTCATCCACCCTGCTTATAATTCCTTCTAGTGTGTTTTTTTATTTCAGATATTGTATTCTTCACTTCTTCCCTGTTCTTGTGTATAGTTTCTATTTCCTTTTACATACTGTTGTAGTTCTCACTCAGTTTCTTATAGTTGTCTGTGAGTTCCTTGACCATCCTTACTACCATCCTTTTGGATTCCATATCTGATAGTTTGTTTGCCTCCATTTCATTTAGCTCTTTTAGTGGAGAGTCTTCCACTGCTTCAAATTCTGGTTCTTTCTTTGCCTCTCTGATTTAGGTGACTCTTTTTGCTTGTTTCTGCATTTCCCAGTGCTCTGATTTGCTCGCTGTCTTTGTAAGGTGAGCTTCTATGGTAGGAGTTCTGCAGGACTCAGTGGTCTGGTCTCTTTGAATTCTTTGTCTGGATGCTCTATGGTTGCCTTTTTTCCATTTGAGGTAGCTTTCTTGTTGTACTTGTGTTTTATCCCTTGGTGGCTCCTTTGTTGGTGGGTTCTCTCCTCCAGTGGGTTTACTGGTATTCACAACTCCCACCTTATCTTTTATGTGATCTGAGGCAGGGTGAAGGTGGACTTGATTGTGCATTAGTAGAGTATTCTATAGGATTTAAAGTGCCAACAAGTGGAGAACAGATAAGAGATCCTTTGGAGGAATACAGCAATAACCATATTTCATCCAACTAGCCACTTTTTTTAAAGGTGAAAAAGAGATAATACTCTTATTAGAAGGAAAAAAGAATATGAGAAAACTCCAGAAAGCAGAAAGCTTATGGTAGGTTAGATGGTGAGCTATAGTGAGAGTAAGGTATAGAAATTTGGCACAGCATGTGAGAGAATGAAGTTAACCCCAACAGTAATTAAGCTCAAGAAGGTAGTAAAATGGAACAAAAGCAGGGAAGGGTGTTGTGTGGGAATTGGGAACAACAATAATATGAAAACAAATATATGGTCTGAATAAAAATAATAAAAATTAAAAGACTAGACTTCCAGCCAAGATGGAAGTGTAGGTAGACACACCATGCCTCCTCACACAACCCAAATAAGGACAACAATAATTAAAAAAAAAAGCACTGACAGAAAATTGAACTGTTTTGAAGTCCGACAACCAAGGAGTTAAAGTAGACACATTCATCCAGACTGGTAGGAGAGCGGAGTCAGGAAGCCTGGACAGAGAGGGCTCATGGCTGGGTGGCTGATGGATGTACAGATAAACCAGAGGAAACTGGGGAGCGAGAGGCCACACAACCCGGGGTCCCAGTGCAGGGAAATAAAGCCTCAAAACACTGATTGAAAACACCTGCGGGGGTTGAGGTGCCAGATGAAACTCCCAGCCTCACAGAAGAGTTCCTTGGAGAGACCCACAGGGTCCCAGGACATACACAAACCCATCCACCCAGGAATTAGCACAAGAAGGGCCCAATTTGTTGGCAGGAAGCAGGGGGAGTAACTAAAATCTGGCAGAGAGTGGAGCAAGTGCCATTGTTCCTTCTCGGACCCCTGCCCCACATACAGTATCACAACCCAGTGACTGGGTTGCCCCACTCTGGTGAATGCCTAAAGCTCCACCCGTCACTATGTAACAGGTGTGACAAGACAAAAAAAATGGGCCAAACAAAAGAACAGATCAAAGCTCCAGAAAAAATACAACTAAGTGATGAAGAAATAGCCAACATATCAGATGCACAGTTCAAAACACTGGTAATCAGGACACTCACAGAATTGGTTGATTTTGGTTGCAAATTAGATGAAAACATGAAGGCTACACTGAGTGAAATAAAGGAAAATGTACAGGGAATCAATCATGATGGTAAGGAAACTGGGACTCAAATCAATGGAGTGGACCAGAAGGAAGAAAGAAACATCCAGTCAGAAAAGAATGAAGAAATGGGAATTGAAAAAAATGAGGAGAGGCTTAGGAACCTCCAGGATATCTTTAAGTGTTCCAGCATCTGAATTATAAGGGTACCAGAAGGAGAAGAAGAAGAGCAACAAGTGGAAAAGTTATTTGAACAAATAATAAAGGAGAGCTTCCCCAATCTGGCAAAGAAAATAGACTTCCAGGAAGTCCAGGAAGCTCAGAGAGTCCCAAAGAAGTTGGACCCAAGGAGGAACACACCAAGGCACATCATAATTACATTAGCCAAGATTAAGGATAAGGAGAGAATCTTAAAAGCAGCAAGAGAAAAGGAGACAGTTACCTACAAAAGAGTGCCTATAAGACTATCAGCTGATTTCTCAAAAGAGACCTTACAGGCAAGGAGGGGCTGGATAGAACTATTCCAGGTCATGAAAGGCAAGGACCCACATCCAAGATTGCTCTATCCAGCAAAGCTTTCATTTAGAATGGAAGGGCAGATAAAGTGCTTCCCAGATAAGATCAAGTTAAAGGAGTTCATCATCACCAAGCCCTTATTTTATGAAATGTTAAAGGAACTTAACTAGGAAAAATAAGATAAAAACATGTACAGTAAAATGACAGCAAACTCACAATCATTAACAACCACACCTAAAAGGAAAACAAAAACAAACTAAGCAAACAACTAGAATAGGAACAGAACCACAGAAATGGAGATCACATGGAGGGTTAGCAACAGGGGAGTGAGAGGGGGAGAGAGGGAGAAAAGATACAGAGAATAAGTAGCATAGATGGTAGGTAGAAAATAGACAGGGAGAGGGTAAGAATAGTATGGAAAATGTAGAAGCCAAGAACTTATAAGTATGACACTGGACATGAACTAAAGGGGGGAATGTGAGTGCGAATCCATGTGCAGGGTGGAGGAGAGTGAAGGGGGGGAATTGGGACAACTGTAATAGCATAATCAATAAAATATATTTTAAAAAGGTAAAAGACCAAGAGTAGTGCGTTATAGGAATGTGAGTGAAGGAAGAGAACTTAAAATGCAATATGAAAGGGAGAACAAAGAAAACCAGTCAAACAATGAAGTCAAACAAACATGAAGAAATTAAACTACATGGAAGGAAGAGGATTAAAAATAAAATAATAATAAATAATAATAGTAAAAAATAAAATAAAAAGTAAAAAATAAAATGCAAGTTCTGTAGGAAAGGGAAGTGAATTTTGTCTGTTGTTGGTGTTAGACTTCTGATCTCTCTCTGGGTCTGTCTTTGATCCTTTCACAGCTCTAGGTCTTTATTGTCTTACACTTGGGAAAAAAAGAAGAAAAACAAAAGTACTATGCCTCCTACTGACTTTGAACCCACCAAGGGGGTTTTGTTGCTCCTCCTGGATGTTGGAGTCAGAGGGGGACTGGGCTTCATGTTCTTTTTTTCCTTTCCCGTGGCTCTGCATTGGGGGTTTGGTCTGGGCTCCAATAGTCAGAGGTGTTCAACCTTCAGCCCAAGCCCTCAGAGTTGTGCACAACTCCCACTGTCCAAATGTGCCAGGCTAGCACTTTTAACCCACCTTGTTGTGTCACCCTTTGATTAATCCATAAGGTTCACTAAGTGGGAGCAACTCGCACCCTTCCTCCCTCTTTGCTGGTCTGGGAGCTACACACATGCAAAGTCCCTTTAGAGCAGTTTAGTTCCCTTATTAAATCAAGTCTCTCTGAAGACTGCTACTCCTCTGAGCCCCTGCTGTCCCGTTTTGATCAGTCTGTGAGGCTCCCTGATTTGGAGCAAATTGTGCTCCTCCTGCTCCCTCTTTGCTGGCTGGCTGAGGCATAAGAGTTCCTTAAACAGTGGCTAAGAACCTTTCTTGAGTAAATTCCTCTTGTTTGTGCTGGCCACCATTCTTAATAAGCATCCATCTTTCCAGACAGCCCAACTTCTTACCAGTCTGAAGACTATCTGCATTAGGGTCCAACACTGCCCAACACTTCTCCCATCTCCAGGTGTCACCCAGCTCCCCAAATTCTCTGGTACTGTTCCATCCAGTGAACACAATCCCAGTGGGGAAACACCACTTCTGTGCATCTGCCACTGCATATTTGTCCTCTACCCTGAGACTTTAAGCATTGAGGTTCCTGGTGCAGGACTGCCTTCCCTACTCTGGGAGGGGAGGGAGTCACGATGTTACAATCGCTGATCCTGCTCTTCTCCAAAGCTCCTGCAGCAGCCACCATCCTGGATGCCAGGCACCAGGCCAGAGACGGCAGTAGCCTAGGTCCCCATTCAGGTCCCAGGGACTTTACCATCCCTACACAATATCCTTAAAGTCTGTTTTTCAATGTCCTCTGCAATCTTTGGCTTCCAAATTTCATATATGTGGGATTCCATTGGCTCCTCACTCTATTTTTCAGAAGATTAGCTGTGTCCCAGTTAGGTGCACAAGCAAGTGGGTTCAGCTCCCACCTACCTCGCCACCATCTTAGATCCCCTCTATCTCCTTTTTTATGTTTTCTATTTCTTTATTGAAGTTCTCACTGAGTTCATCTCTGCTTCTTCCAAGTCCATTGAGCATCCTTATAACCAGTGTTTTGAATTCTTTATCTGCTACATTGCTTGCCTCTGTTTCATTTAGTTCTTTTCCTGGGGTTTTGTGCTGATATTTTGTTGGGGACATATTTCTCTATCACCTTATTTTGGCTTTCTATCAGTGTTTATTTCTATTAATTAGGTGAAACAGCAACCTCTCCCAATCTTGAAGGAGTGGCTTTCTGTAGGAGTTACTTCTTCACAGACTCTGTATACTGGGTGTATTTGGCAGGCCAGCTGCAGTTGGGCCATACATTGGTCACAGAAAGTCTCAAGTACAAAGCATTACCAGGGCCTGTAGTTATAGCTGTAGTGAAGGCAAGCCAAGATAATTCCATAGAACAAGTTGCACTGGGACTACCTTGGCAGGTCAGTTAAAGTTGTAGCTGGTGTGGGCTCAGGACTTACGTAGTCCCAAGCTCAAGCTGTAAGGTACAAGCTGTAGTAATTCTCAGAGGTAAGCTGCTAGTGCTGTAGCAGAAGTGGGTATGGTATTCAGGAAGTCCCAGGGCCCCAGGGACAAGGAAGAGATACAGCAAAGACTAGCAGAAGCTGAAGAGAGTCCTATGGGCAAGTCACATGGCTACAATTTACAGCAGGCTGCAAGGATACCTGTTTCTGTACAGTGTTTCTCTCTCTTCCTCTATCTTTCTCTTTCACTCTCTCTCTCCCTCTCCCTCCCTCCCTCCCTCCCTCTCTCTCTCTCTCTCTCTCTCTCTCTCTCTCTCTCTCTCTCTCTCTCTCTGTTGTGCAGAAGCCTTTCAGTCAGCCCTCAGTTCTTCAGAGGGAATTGCTTTGTTTGTTGGTATAAATTTGATGCATTCCTGGGATGAGTTGAGCTCAGCATCTTCTTATGCCAACATTTTAGACCAGAGACAAAGCTGTTTTAGTTAAAGAATGGGGGGGGGGGTTCTGGCCAAGATGGAGGCATAGGTAGAAATCCTTCACTTCCTTATACAAACAAAAGGAGGATAACAACCAATGTAAAATCAATAAACAACCAGAAGTGGCAGAAAATCAGACTGCATGGAACTCTGACAACCAAGGAATTAAAGAAAAAAATCAATCAGAACAACTGGACCAGTAAGAACCCAAGGAGAGGTGGTAGACCATGGTGCCCGGGCCAACTGAAGGCGAAACTAAGACTCAGAGTTGACTGTGGACTATGGCAGTTGTCACAGTAGGAGAAACTCCCAGTTTCACATGAGGGTTCATTTGAAAGTGGGCTAGAGCCAAGCAAGTGAGCTGCATTGTTCCCTCTCTGGCCCCTCCCTGACAGCAGTGCCACAGTGCAACAAAGATGGTTGCCCTGCCCTGGTGAATACCTAAGGACCCACCCCCTTACAACTTAACAAGTGTGCCAAAACAAAGAAATATGGCCCAAATGAAAGAACAGAGCAAAACTTCAGAAAGAAAGCTAAGCGATGAGGAGATAGCCAACCTATCTCATGGAGAATTTAAAGCCCTGGTAATCAAAATGTTCACAGAACTGATTGAGCTTGGTCTAAAAATGAAAAAAAAAAAAAAGAAAGAAAAAGAAAGATACCCAAAATGAAATAAAGCACAATATTCAGAGAACCAACAGTGACAGTAAGGAAACCAGGATTCAAAGCAACTATTTGGAACAAAAGAGAAAAATAAACATCCAACCAAAACAGAATGAAGAAACAATAATTCAAAACAGTGAAGAAACTTAAGAACCTCTGTTACAACCTGAAATATCCCAATATCTGAATTATAGGGGTGCCAGAAAGAAAATAACAATAGCAAGAAATTGAAAACTTATTTGAACAAATAATGAAGGAAAACATCTCCAATATGGCAAAGGAAATAGACCTCCAGGAAGTCTATGAAACCCAGAGTCCCAAAGAAGTTGGTCTCAATGAGGAACACACCAAGGCACATCATCATTAAGTTACCAAAGATTAAAGAGAAGGAGAGAATCTTAAAAGCAGCAAGACAAAAGGAGACAGTTAACTACAAAGGAGTTCCCATAAGGCTATTAGCTGATTTCCCAAAAGAAATCTTGCAAGCAAGAAGGGGCTAGAAAGAAGTATTTGAAGTCATGAAAGGCAAGGACCTACATCCAAGATCACTCTGTCCCACAAAGCTATCATTTACAATGGAAGGGCAGATAAAGTGCTTCCCAGAGAAGGTCAGTGTTGGGAACTGCCCTGTCTGTTTTCAGAAGCTGTAATACCCTGTGGCCAAGACTGATTAAAGGACCTTGGGACCATAAGCCACTTAGGAGACAAAGCTTATCTTTCTTGTAGGGGCACCAACTCTGCCCCCTTTCTCTTCATTCTGCTTGGCCACGGGGGGATGACAGGTTAGCCAATGACAGGTAAGATTCCTTAAAAGAGGGATGACCTAAGACAGGCACAGTCATGAAGGGTCCCTCAGGGAAGGACTTGGGGGCTATAGAAAAAGGGGGTGATGGATCCTTGCCCCTTGGCTTTGACACACCTGAGTCCTCATTCTGTCTGCAAGAAGTCTCCTAATCTCTTGACTGCCTTACTTCCCCTGCCTGACTTAAGCCTGAAACAATTCTGGAGATGAGTGCAGCACTGTGCTGGAAAGGGTGGATTCTCTAGGGTGATCAGGCCTAAGAAAGAATGCATAAAATCCTATGAAACCTACTTTGCTAATACCCTCAATTTAAATGATAAGGGTCCAAGCAGGAAGTGAGCTTGTTCCCCAAAGTTTTATGGCCCTTTAACTATTTGACCCTGACTCAGAATAAGCCCTCAGAGTTCTTTGAATGTTAGCTATTATTTAATCATTTCTGCCTGACAATGATTGATGAGTTTTACATATACAACCTGTATTCCTGTGCAAATTGAGCCCAATAAAAGTCTGTCAAGGCAAGGGTCAAGGTGCTCTCCCCTTGAGAGAAAAGCCACACCATCCCTTTTCCTTCACAGGACTCAGTAGCTCGTGTGAATTTGTTTTGTCTTATCCATAACACCGTGGACCCCAGGAGCCAGGATCTGCATCAGGTCAAGTTAAAGGAGTTCATCATCACCAAGCCATTATTATATCAAATGTTAAAGGTACTTATCTAAGAAAAAGAAGATTAAAAATATGAACAGTAAAATGACAACCAACTTACAACTATCAACAAATTAACCTAAAAATAAGACAAAGAATGAAAACAAAAACTAAGCAAACAACTAGAACAGGAACAGAATCAGAGAAATGGACACCACATGGAGGGATTTCAGTGGGGAGGGGCAAGGGAGGAAAAAGGGGGAAAAGGTACATGGAAGAAGAAGCATAATTAATAGGCATAAAATAGATAGGGAGAGAGAAAAATGGTGTAGGAAACAGAGAACTCAAAGAACTTATATGTACAACCCATGGACATGAACTAAGGGGGGAAGAACACTGGAGGGTTGGGGTGCAGGGTGGGAAGGGGATAAACGGAGGGAAATTGGGAAAACTGTAGTAGCATAATCAATAAAAATACTTTAAAATAAAAAAGAATAGGAGTAAGAATCTGATGTTTGTTCAAAAGATAATGATTTATTGATAATAGCCATTCTGACCAATGTAAGTGATATCTTATTGTGGATTTAATTTGCATTTCTATGATGATTAGTGACATTGGACATATTTTCATATGTCTACTAGCCATCTCTATGTCCTCTTTGCAGAAATGTCTATTTAAGTCCCTTGTCTTTTTTTAAATTGGACTGGTTTTTTTTTTTCCATGTGGAGTTGTGACAGTTCTTTATAAATTTTGGATATTAACCCCTTACAGATGTACCAGTGAATAAGTTCTCCCATTCAGTATGTTGTCTTTTTTATTTTATCGATGGTATTCTTTACTATGCAAAAACATTTTAGTTTGATGTAGTCCCATTTGTTTATTTTTTCTTTGGATCTCTTTGCTTGATGAGCTATATCAGATAAAGTATTGCAATAAGCAATGCCGAATATTTTACTGCCTATTATTTCTTGTAGGATTGTTATGGTTTCAGGTCTAACATTTAAGTCTTAATCCATATTGAATTTATTTTTGTGTGTGGCATAAAAGTGGTTTAGTTTCATTTTTCTGCATGTATCTTTCCTATTTTCCCAACACCATTTATTGAATAAACTAACTTCAGTTCATTGTATGTGCTTCCTTCCTATGTCAAATATAAATTGACTATAAATGCATGGGTTTATTGAGGATGTAGAGAAAATGGAACTCTTTTGCACTGTTAGTGGGAATGGAGATTGGTACAGCCACTGTGGAAAGCAGTATGGAGATATATCAGAAAATGAAAAAAGGAAATGCCTTATGACTCAGCGACTCAATTTCTTAGAATTTACCTGAAGAAGCCTAAAACACTAATTCAAAAGAATATAGCACCCCGAATTGTGGAGAAACATCCCAGAACAAGTAACTGAACAATAGCCAGAGAGAAGCCATACAACTTTGGACAGACAGACGAAGTAGCTTTGGCACAACCTGTCTGGTAAGAAGTATGGTGGAGACTTGAAAGGCCTGGCTGGGCACACACAGGTGGCAGTGATGGAGGGATAATTAAGCAGCTGGTTGGATCCCCCTGAGAAGAATGGGGACTAAACCCTAAGCTAGGATTCCCAGACTGGAGCACCAGAGGCCAAAAAGTACAAAGATAACAACCAGCAGTGAAAAGTGGCAGGGCTGCAGAGACAGCTGGATGATGATGCAAAAACCATTTAAAGGGATAACACACAAATTTTCACTTGTAGCCACTTAGCCTGGGCTCTGGCAAAGGTGGGAGCAGAGTGGGCTGGTGATGCCTGAGGATAGACTAAGGACCGAGGCTTTGGGGAAAGAACTAAGAGAGTAGATGCCAGAGTCCCAGTGCTGAGTCATCCCCCAGATGGCAGCAGCCATAATGATCAGGCAGACCACTCCCCTGCCCCCCAAGCAGCATTAGCCTGAGCAGAAACAATAGCCCTGACCCCAGGAGGGTATCTGCCCTGGCTCTGTGGTGTTTAAGCCTTACTACTGAGTGCAGAGTGACCAGATTAGCAACTAAAGGAGATAGGCAGAGACAGTAGATCCCTGGCACAGGGGGGACAGAGTGGACTAGAGAGTCTTGAGCAGAGACTGGGGAAGGAGGCCTTGGAGAGAGGACTGAGAGAGTTGTCTCTGGGATCTGGTGCCAAGCCAACCCCCATATGAAGCAACCATCCCACTCAGGCAGACCACTCCCCTCTGAGCATACCAGACTGAGGGGAAACAATAGCCCCCACCCTACAAGGGATTCAGCTCCAACCTACAGTGCTTAAAACTGACTTCTGAGTGCAGAGTAACAAATTAACAGTTGCAGGAGACAGCCAGGGATGGCAGATCACTGGAAGTATCCAACAGGCTGCCTAAGGTCAGATGGGGTCAACATCTGACATCACCAGAGGCAGATTCAGAAAGAAAAAAACAGTGGTAAATACAAGAGGCTACCAAGAAAAAAGCCACTGTGGTCTTCTTCATGATTTGTGATATTTTACTTTACTTCCTGCATAGCTTTTTAACATTCATTTCTTATCCAGCAAGTTTATACATATTAAGTTACTACATTTTATACAATAGTGTATTTCAATTCACATATTTTGCCCCTCCCTCCTCTTAGCCCATTTTACCTTCCACTTTCCTCACATTATTTTCATTTCAAATTTTGTTTTCTCTCTAGCTACAACTTGCTTCCATTCTGTATACTTACTATTTCTCCTCTGTCCAGACACACAAAACCAATTTTCTTTTCTTCTCAGGGGTCATTTCACATCGTTTTGCCCTCCTCTAAAATACTCATGTTCTCTCTCGACCTCTAACAATCTTTGCTAGTTGGTTGTGGGTACAGTAGTTGTTGCACTATTTTTTTTTATTTTTATCTCTAGATCTCCACTAGTTCTGTATTTCAAATATCAAATTTTAGTGGTCCCCTCTCCTACTCTTTTTTTGTCTCAAATTTTAATTTTGCCACCTAAGCCTATTTTTTCTTTTTTTGTTTTTCTTCTATTTGTATTTCATCCTGCCTTTTATTTTTCTTTATTCTCCTTTTTTTCCTTTTCCTTACATCCCAAATTTTAATTTTTCCCTCTCTTAGCCTGGTTTTTGTTCCTCACTCTTAGTATTTTCTCTCCCTCTATCATTTCAAAATCACTCCCTAAACATCTCTTAGACTTTTTTCTGTTTCTTTTTTCCCTCTTATTGCCCTATAGCCAATATTAATTTTAGCTCACTTGTTGCTAATAGTATGGTGGTGAATCATTCCCTCTAATTTGGCTCCTATATTTTTATTGATTATTTACTAACTTTCCTTCCTTTTTCTTTTTCTCTCACACTTTATTTTTTATATTATTTAATTTCTGTTTAAACCTAATATTATATGTGTCCCTTCTGATACTTCATTCCACATCCTTCATTCCCTTCTTTATACATGAGGTAAATTGTACCTTCTCTCTTTCAATTACTCCAACAGGAGTTAAGGGAAATGCAGAAAAGCATGAAATGGAATAATATCCATATAACAGGGATACAAGAAGGAGAAGAAGAGGATGAAGGAATAGAAAAATCAGTTTCAAAAAGTAATGATGGGAAACTTCCTTAATTTGATGAGAGAAAAAGCCCCACAAGTCCAGGAAGCAGAGACAGTCCCAACTAAGAAGAACCCAATGAGGCCCAATGCAAGGCACATCATAATTAAAATGGAAAAATTTCAAGACAAAGAGAGACTCTTAAAGGCAGCAAAGGAGAAACAAGAAGTAATATACAAGGGAGCCCCAATAAGGCTAAGAGCTGACTTCTCAACAGAAACATTACAAGCCAGAAGGAAATGTCAAGAAATATTCCAAGTAATGAAATGCAAAGGCCTGAAACCAAGACTACTCTATCCAGCAAGGCTCTCAGTTAAAATGAAAGGTGAAATAAGAAACTTTCCAGAAGAAAGAAGGGTGAAAGAATAAACCCCCACCAAACTAGTTTTGCAAAATGTTAGATCTAGGCAGGCCTAGGAGGAATGAAAATCATCAAGTAAGAAAATGGCACTGTGGGAAGCTGCCTGAAGAACCTACCCAGGAAGATTAGGTCTGGGGTTGGCCTATCCAGCATAACAGGATGCAGCTTTCACCCAGCAACCAGCTTTAGCCAATCCAACTCTGATACCCCAAGTGCAGGTTTTTGCATTTAAAACCCCTGATCTAAGAACAACTGAGTGAGTCCCAAACTCCCTTGGTTGGTTCCACTTTCCCTCATATTCCCCACTAATAAACTCTGCCCTCCTTAACTCGCTGCATCTGTCTGGTTTTTTGAGTGACTCCGACATAATACAAGATATGCTGAAAGGACTGCTTTAAGAAGAAGAAGAAAAACAGTGAGAGAGAAGGGAACAAAGGTAGTAAAATGTCAATGAATAAGTACCTATCAATAATAACCTTAAATGTAAATGGATTAAATGCTCCAATCAAAAGACATAGGGTAGCTGACTGGATAAGAAAACATGACCCACACATATGCTGCCTACAAGAGACCCACCTCAGAACAAAAGACCTACACAGACTGAAAGTAAAGTGTTGGAAAAAATATTTCAGCCAAAAGACAGAGGAAAAAAACAGCCAGGGATGCAATACTTACATCAGGAAAAACAGATTTCAAAACAAGGCCATAAAGAGAAATTGAGAAGGACAATTCATAATACTCAAGGGAAGAATCCATCAAGAACACATATATATTATAAACATATATGAACTCAACATAGGAACACCTAAATATATAAGGAAATTCTTGAAGGACTTCAAGAAAGATATAAACAGCACCACAATTATAGTAGGGAATTTTAACACCCCATTATAAAAAAAATGGATAGACTTCCAAACAAAACATCAACAAGGATATTGTGGAACTGAAAGATGCATTAGATAGATCAAGTGGTCTTAACTGATATATATAGATATATAGATATATATAAGCTCTCATTCCAAAGAAGCAAAATACACATTCTTTTCAAATGCACATGGAGCATTTTCAAAAATAGACCACATGATAGGACACAAAACAAGCCTCAACAAATTCAAGAAAATTGAAATGATATCAAGCATCTTCTCAAACCAAGTAGAAACCAACCTCAAGGAAAAAACTAAAAAACACTCAAACTCATGGAGATTGACTAGTATGCTATTAAACAATGAATGAGTTAAGAATGAAATCAAGGAAGAAATAAAAAAGAGTGTGGAAACAAATGAAGATGAACTCACAACAGTTCAAAACTTTTGGGGCACAGTGAAGGCAGTTCTGAGAAGGAATTTCATAGCAATACAGGCGCCTAAATAAGATAGAAAATTTTCAAATAAACCATCTAATGTTACATCTACAAGAACTGGAGGAACAACAAGAAACAAGGGCCAGGCAAGTAGAAGGTAGGAAACAACCAAGATCAGAGCAGAATTAAACAACATAGAGACTAAAAGCATAATTCTAAGAATCAATGAATCCAGGAGCTGGTTCTTTGAAAAGATAAACAAAATCGACAAGCCTTTAACCAGACTCATCAAGAAAAAAAAAGGGGGAGAGTAACCAAATAAATGAAATCAGAAGTGAAAGAGAAGAGATTACAACTGATATCACAAAAATACAAAGGATTGTAACAAAGAACTATGAAGAACTGTATGCCAAGAAATTTGAAAACCTAGGTGAAATGGACAAATTCCTAGAAAAATATAATCTTCCAAAACCAAATGAAGAAGAAACACAGAGCCAGATCAGACCAACAACAGCTGATGAAATTGAAGCAGTAATCAAAAAACTCCTGTCACACAAAAGCCCTAAATGAGATGTTTTCACAGGAGAATTTTACAAAAGATTTAAGAAAGAGCTAACTCCTATCCTTCTCAGACTATTCCAAAAAGTACAAGAAAAGGGAAGACTCCCAAACTCTTTTAATGAGGCCAGCATCATCCTAATAGACAAAACCAGACAAGGAGAAAACAAAGAAATAAAAATTCCAGCCCATATCAGTGATGAACATAGATGCTAAAATCATCAACAAAGTGTTGGCAAACAGCACCCACCAATAAATTAAAAATATCATACACCATGACCAAGTGTGGTTCATCCCAGAGATGCAAGGATGGTACAAGTTTAACAAATCAATAAATCTAATGCATTGCATAAACAAAAGCAAACACAAAAATGACATGATCATATCAATAAATGCAGAAAAAGCATTTGATAAATGATAGCACCTATGTATGAATAAAACACTCAGCAAAGTGGGAATATAGGGAATATTCCCCAACATAATAAAGGCCATATATGAGATACCTACAGCCAACATCATACTTAATGGGCAAAAACTAAAAGCTTTCCAACTAAGACCAGGAACAAGACAAGGTTTTCCACTTTCACCACCTCTATTCAACATAGTATTGGAAATTCTAGTCATAGCAATCAGACAAGAAGAAGAAATAAAAGGTATACAAATTGGAAAGGAAGAAACAAAACTGTCATTGTTTGCAGATGACATGATAGTGTATATAGAAAATCATACATTCTACCAAAATATTACTCTACCTAATAAGTGAATTTGGCAAAAACATTGGGATACAAAGTCAGTATTCAGAAACAAAAGGCATTTGTGTACACCAACAATGAAATACCAGAAACAGAAATCAGCGGGAAAAAAATCCCATTTGATATAGCAGCAAGAAAAATAACATACTTACCAGTCAACCTAACAAAGGTGATAAAAGATCTGTACTCAGAAAACTATAAAACATTTAAGAAAGAAATTAAGGAGAGCACAAATAAAGGCATATACCATGTTCATGGATTGGAAGAATTAACATAATCAAAATATCCATACTACGCAAAGCAATTTATAGATTCGATGCAAGCTCCATTAAAATACCAATGACATATTTCACAGATACAGAACAAACATTTCAGAAATTTATATGGAACCATAAATGACCCCGAATAGCTGCAGCAATTTTTAGAAAGAAGAACAAAGTAGGAGGGATCACAATACCTGATATCAAACTGTATTACAAGGCCACTGTAATGAAAACAGCCTGGTACTAGCATGAGAACAGACAAATAGACCAATGGAATAGAACAGAGAGACCAGAAATAAACCAAAGTCTCTATGGTCAATTAACATTTGACAAAGGGGGAAGAAGCATAAAATGGAGTAAAAATAGCCTCTTCAACAAATGGTGTTGGGAGATCTGGACAGCTACATGCAAAAAAAAAAAAAAAAGAAAAAAGAAACTCGAGCACCAACTTACACCATATGCAAAAATAAGTTCAAGGTGGATAAAACACTTAAATATGAGCCATGCTAACATAAAGGTCCTGGAACAGAATATAGGCAGGAAAATCTCAGATATTCCAAGCAGCAATATTTTCTTGATATGTCCCTTAGAGCAAGGGACATAAAGGAAAGAATACACAAATGGAACATCATCAAAATAAAAAGGGTTGGGCGCAGCTAAAGAAAACATCAGCAAAATGAAAATGGAACAAGCCATATGGGAAAATATATTTGTGAATGATACCTCGGATGAGGGTTTGATCACCAAAATGTATAAAGAAATCACATGACTCCATACAAGGAATATAAACAATCAAAGTAAAAATGGGCAAAGATCTTAAACAGACACTTCTGCAAGAAGGACATACAGAGGGCCCAGAGACATATGAAAGGATGCTCAGCATCACTAGCCATCAGAGATATGCAGATTAAAATATGCAGACATGCTGATACTTTGTATATTGATCCTCTCCATGCAACCCTATTGAACTTATTTGTTACTCTTATAGATTTTTCAGCAGATTCTTTATAATTTTCTGTGTGCAAGATCATGCCCTCTGAAAATAAAGATAGTTTTACCTCTTAAAAAAAAAGGAAAAGAATATGAGCACCCCTGTGTTCTTTGCAGTGTTATTACAATTGCCAAGATTTGAAAACAGCTCAAGTTTCCATCAGTAGATGAGTGAATAAAGCAACTATGGGATATTTACACAGTGGAATCATAGTTGGCCATAAAAAAGAAGAAAATTTTACCTTTTCAGCAGCATGTATGTACCTGGAGAACATCATGCTAAGTGAAATAAACCAGTTAGAGAAGACAAATACCGTATGATTTCACTCATATGTGGAATCTAATGAACAAACTGAACTAACAAGCAAAACTGAGATGGAGTCATAGATGGAGAGCAGGCTGACAGCCCTGGGGGGCAGGGGTTGGCAGTAGAGGGATTGAGCAAAAAGGAAAAAGGACTCATGAACATGGACAACAGTGTGGTGATTGCTGGGGAGTGGGGTATAAAGGGAATAAATGGTAATGGAAAAATACAATGAAGATTAAATAAAAATAAATAAATTTAGAAAAATTTGAAAAAGAGAATGGGAAACAGAGCCAGTGAGTACTGATGTCTATTTTTAGGATTTTTAATATAAAAGGAAACAGGAATAGAGTGAAGGCTGGAGAAGGATGTAAGGTAAATCAAGAATTTTTTTTAACACTAAAAAATATTACCTCTTTTTATCCTAGTAATAATGAACACCAAAAGGAAGAAATTTGTTACTGCAAGAGAAAGAGGAGGTAACTGATGGAGTAAAATAGTTGGGAAGGTGAGAGACTGAGAAGGAATGAGATCTAGTACATATGCAGGGAATGGGCCTTAGATGAGACCAGGGACAATTTATGTATTGTAAGAAGACAAGAGAGGTGTTTTGGTAAATATGGAGGTGGGATTGCTTCTATTTTCTCAGTGAATAAGGTTATCAGCTCAGGTTGAGGAGTAAGGGGCTTTTGGAGGCTTCTAAGGGGGAGAGGTGAAAATATTTTTGGAGGAAATTAGAGTGCAAGGAGTGCAAATTGACTTGAGAAGTACATTAGGAGAGTGAGATTTATAGATTTAAATTTAAAGCTAATCAAGTCAGCACAGCTGTGATTTTTTTCAAGTCAAGCTTAGCCACTTAAGGGTAGACTTTGAGTTAGTGGACTATTAGATTGAGCCATGTTTTTCTAGGTGAGTATAATGAAGGTAGAGAAAAACAAAGTAGTTCAATATTTTGCAGAGCTGAGATTATAATGATAAACCATGGAATCAAAGTTGGGTAAGGAGGAAATGAGGATATGAAGTAAATCATGGACAGCTAAACAAGTCAAGCCATCAATGGATTGGAGGTCCCAAAGTATTTTAAAAATGGTTGTTAGAGTTATCATATTAAGTAAACTAGAAATACATGAGACAGTGTTCAAAGAGTAAGGTGCTATTAAATCAATTTTCTGGTGGGGGAGGCAGTTTATTAGTAATGACAACTTTTAAACCATGACCATGTAAAGTCTTGGTAAAGTGAGGTAAAAGTCAACATACCCAAAAAAGAATATGTGAAGGAACAGAGAAGGCAGAGAGTTGGAAGGATACCTACATGGACTATTGAGTAACCAAGAGTAATAAATAAAGAATGGATAAAGAGAAAGCAGTGAGTCAACAGCTAATATTTCCGGTGCATGATAGATAATAACCAAGGATTGAATAGATCACTAATAAGAAAGGGTGGTGGGTCTAATGGCTGGAATTTCAATAGACATTGGGTATTAGAAAGAGGAGGGAGGAGAAATCTGAGGATTGTCAGGTATATGAGAAAAAACAGCTACCACTTGCAAGATGTTCAGGGAAATTTATATCCTCAAGTAAAGCTAGGTTTCAGTTAAGACAAAAATGAAAAGGGTGCTAAAAATGCAGTTGCAAATATTGGGAGTTGTAGATAATGTGTTAGAATAGCTAAGTGAATCAGGGAGGAACAGAATATTGAGTCAGGTTGATTGAATCTAGGAAATGAGGGATTACCTGCAGCTTGGACATCTGTGAGTGATTGAGGCAAACAAACACATGAGACATGAAGGGATTGGTCCTGGGGTTGGGTCATGTTTTATTTTATTAAGCTACTGAAACAGAATATCATAGACCAGGTAGTTTAAACACCAAACATTTATTTCTCACAATTCTGGAGGCTGGGGTGTCTAAGATCAAGAAACAGGTAGATTTGGCATCTGTAGGACCTCCTTCCCCATTCATAAATGGCTGTCTTCTTGCTGTATCTTCACATGGCAGAAGTGGTGAGGGAGCTCTTTGGGGTCTTTTTTATAAGGGCACTAATCCCTTTCATGGAGGTTCCAATATACGACAAAGTCACATCTCAAAGACAGCACCTCCACATACCATCACATTTAGGATTAGGTTTCAATGTATGAATTGGGGAGGGGGGTACAAACATTTAGTCTATAGCAGGTCTCTTAATGGAAGGTGGGTAATTAGATCTAATAATACCTTTTTTCTGGGGGATGGTCTCCTAGACGTTTCTAAGGGGAACAGGTGAAAACAATTTCTGTTGAGGCCAACACTGTTGAAGGAAGTTATACATTAATATACAACACCCTTAATCCTATAGTGGGTAATGTTACTACTTGTGAGGGGTGGGCTTTCCTGCAGGACATGAAAACTGGACTCTCCGTTAAATCCAGTTCTGGAAGGAGATAGAGGTCTTATCAAGAGCATGTGGAGCTATGAAAGCCTAGTTTAAATTTGTGTCTATTTAAAATGATTTTATAAACTTCATAAAAACCTCCTTTACAGACTGCAGTGGCAGTTTTGAAAAGGAGCTTACCAGTAGCTCTTTGGACCTCTGTTAAATCTTTTCAGGTATTTTAAGGTATTACACTGAATAAGAAACAGAGAGATCATACAGTCAAATATGTTTGGGAACTGCTAGATGGTAGGTTCAAGAAGGTTAAAGAGGTTATCTTGCAGCCTTTCAAGGCTGGGCAAGTTCACACAGGATTGAGGCAGACAGAAAAAAATTTTCAGAGCTGTGAGAATTCCTGACATGCTTTTATTCAAGGGTTGGATAATCCATGCACACCACAATCCATGTGCTCTGCTTCAGGAAGTCCCAACCCCCATTGTATAAGAAATGCACACAAAGCTGGCAAGGTGCCAAGATATTATATAACAAAGCATGATTCTGTGCATGTAGGCCCATTCTCAAGGTTATGGGAATACTGCTTATTGGGCCAAGTGAGGGAGCCTCACTAACTCATTTCCCCTATAGAGGTATTTTCCCCCTTGCAGAACAGCAGAACCTTTATGAGGCAATGTGAATGTTAATTGTCTAAAAAGTGAGGTAGAATATTCAGGTAAACAGAGGTGTAGGCCAGAATCACCAACCAGACCCAAGTTTAGAGAAAAGGAAAGAAGAGCTTTGGACTCTAATACTGTGTTCATGAGAGGACACAGGGGACTATGCATATACTTGTAATGTGATAACAAAAATGCATAAATAAATGGGAATTTTGTTAATTCAATCCTATTTCCCATTGGTCTGCACAGTCATTTAGAGTTACTTTCTCTTTTTGAAGGACTTTCAGAGAGTAGTGTCTCCCATCATTTTTGTTTTTAGCATAACTTCCAGTAGTGAGTCATGAAACAAACACCTAAATGCATTTGGAAAGATAGGGGCTTAAAGGAATTTTTATTGTTGAATCACTTTGTAAATGGAGAGGAGAAAATACTGGCTGCCTATCACTGTCAATTTTGCTCATTTACACATCCAACCAATTTGACCAATTTTAAACTAAAATCATCAAGAAAGGTTGATGTTCTATAGATATACAACATAATGCAATGAGGCCTTTATAATTAAAATTAAAATCACCATTATTGCCAGTCAGTCAGTATCTTTGAGCTCCATTTTATAGACTACAAAGAAAGAATAATGTCTGGAGAATAAATCATATATTTCTTTGAGATACCATTTTCTTTCTATCCTTTCCATTAAACAAGAGCATAAAATATAGGTTGCATATTTGAATATGCACTCCCTAAAGAGAGGTGGAACTCTGTCTTTTTAATTAATGCCCTATAACTGGTAGGTGTAATGAAAATAAAAATTAAAGATACATAATTATATTTTGTGGTTATGACCCTATTCCCATTCCATCAGACATTGGCAAAATACAATTCTTGTTTTATAAAAAAATTTAGTACAATAGAGAACACAGCTGGCATATCTGAAATTTTTGCTATTCTAATGGAATAATAAAATAAACATGAGCTTGAAGTTGAACAATTACCTTAAGTTGTAATAACAACACTGTTTTAGACCTAATTCTGAAAAAAAAAAACATGGAGAATCTTGCTATTGACATTTTTAGGTTTTTAGAAAGTAATAACCAAAAGCCTATCATTGGATAGGTTTTTCATCATTATGTTAAAAACATAATATCCACTCTATTAATGGGGACTTAGGTTGCTTCTACATGTCAGCCATAAAAAAGAATGAAATCTTACCATTTACAATAACATCAGTGGACCTAGAGGGTATTATGTTAAGTGAAATAAGTCAGGCAAAGGCAAATATCATATGACTACTTATATCTGGAATAAAAAAAATGAACAAATGAAACAGAAACGGACTAACAGATACAGAACAAAATAACAGTTGTCAGATGGGAGAGTGTTTGAGGGGTCAGATGAAAAAGGTTGGGGTGTAGCTCAAGACATGGTCCCAACTGACTGCCTGGTCAGCAGCCATAAGGAATGAGGAAAACAGGCTATACCTGTAATCCCAGGCTCCTCAGGGCCCCTGTGTTTATCACAACCCTGTAGCATTTTCACATGCTGCTGCAGCTCCCACAGCACTGCCACTGACACCTCCCTAACCCTATAAGTAGCACCAAGGCTGTAGGTGGGATGCCATCTCTACTGCCTAACCTGCCACCTTCAGGCACTCCACTGTAACATGAGTAATAAATGGCATGTCAATAGCATGTTCACATCTGCTGGTCCTCTGAGTGTCTTTTAAAGAATATTGTGAACACTAAAGCAGCTTCCCAGTTTGGAGCTCCTACATTAAAAAAAGTAAATGGATTGAGATGCACAAATTGGCAGTTACAAAATAGTCACTTGGATGTAAAGCACAGCATAGGGCAGGGCTGTCAAACTCATTTTCACTGGGGGCTGCACCAGCCTTGTGGTTGCCTTCAAAGGGCCAAATATAGTTTTAGGACTATATAAATGTAACTACTCCTTAACAGTTAAGCAAGAGCTTGGAGCTGCCACCAAGTAGAAACAAGGTGCCAGGCAGATAAAACAAAGTGGAGGGACAAATTCAGCACGCAGGCCTTGTGCTTGCCACCTGTGGCATAGGGAATATAGTCAATGATATTGTAATAACTATGTATGGTGCCAGGTGGGTACTAGACTTACTGGGGGATCACTTTGTAAGTTATATAAATGTCTAACCACTATGCTGTATACCCAGAACTAACACAAAACAATATTTAATGTCCACTGTAATTCTTTAAAAAAGCATGCTACCCACTCTTCTTCCTGAAGAAATCCAGTCTAGAAAGCAACTGGAACATGTAGCTCATGAATGGTTATCCTGAAAGGATTCAGGACCATCAATCTGCCAAAGTGTGGGGGTGAGAGGGAACACTTATATTTCCAGGGTGGTTGTAGGCACTTCACATACTTTGTCACATTGGATTCTTATGAGAACTTTAGGAGAAATTAAGTGACCTAGAGGCCAATACAGCATGCACTCCCAAGTCTATTTCACATCGGTTGAATGTATACTTATTCTACAACATTCTCCAAGAAGTTGTTACTCTTTTTACAAAATCTTAACTGTAAGTTTATCTTGCCATCATTTATCTCCTTTTCTAAAAAGCAAAATATAGCAAGAAAAAAATTGTTACCTGAATTCTGTTTAAATGAAATTCTGCTGAAATG